>NC_042621.1:97745554-98048054 GCF_901001135.1 Rhinatrema bivittatum
CGGAAAGGGTTATGCGTCGGTTTCAAGAAGCGCTAAGGACACGTGAAACTGGAGACTGTATCGCAGGATCGCTTTACGCGTCCCAATTGTGCGCCCACAGCGAGTTGCAGACGGGGAATCTCCAACCGCACTTTACAGTATAGACCTGTGAATAAGTATTAACCCAGTCACTGTTCAATCACATGCTAGCCTGGACAGATAAAATCGTCGGCTCAGTGTGCTG
Source organism: Rhinatrema bivittatum (assembly GCF_901001135.1). NCBI lineage: Eukaryota > Metazoa > Chordata > Amphibia > Gymnophiona > Rhinatrematidae > Rhinatrema > Rhinatrema bivittatum. The sequence goes on from NC_042621.1 coordinate 97,745,778, forward strand.
CGGCAGTCAAAAAAGGAAACAGAATGTTAGGAATTATTAGGAAGGGAATGGTTAATAAACGAAAATGTCATAATGCCTCTGTATCACTCCATGGTGAGACCACACCTTGAATACTGTGTACAATTCTGGTCACCGCATCTCAAAAAAGATATAGTTGCGATGGAGAAGTTACAGAGAAGGGCAACCAAAATGATAAATGGGATGGAACAGCTCCCCTATGAGGAAAGGCTGATTAGGGCTGTTCAGCTTGGAGAAGAGACGGCTGAGGGGGGATATGATAGAGGTCTTTAAGATCATGAGAGGCCTTGAACGAGTAGATGTGACTAGGTTATTTACACTTTCGAATAATAGAAGGACTAGGGGACATTCCATGAAGTTGGCAAGTAGCACATTTAAGACTAATCGGAGAAAATTCTTTTTCAGTCAACGCACAATAAAGCTCTGGGATTTGTTGCCAGAGGATGTGGTTAGTGCAGTTAGTGTAGCTGGGTTCAAAAAAGGTTTGGATAAGTTCTTGGAGGAGAAGTCCATTAACTGCTATTAATCAAGTTTACTTAGGGAATAGCCACTGTTATTGATTGCATCAGTAGCATGGGATCTTCTTAGTGTTTGGGTAATTGCCAGGTTCTTGTGGCCTGGGTTTGGCCTCTGTTGGAAACAGGATGCTGGGCTTGATGGACCTTTGGTCTGACCCAGCATGGCAATTTCTTATGTTCTTATGAGCATTCAGGGATGTAGGCCCTCGAGGAGCGAGTACCAGATCCCGTCTTAGCAGTCTGAAATCAAGAAGAGAGAGCGGGGCCCCTGAGGAGCGGGTACCCCTTGGTAAGTTTGTGGAGGCAGAACAGCAGAGAAGTTTCCTCCTTGCTAACTCGATTCGTAGTAGCATACGAAGACCTTTTAAGTTGGAAGCGGATGACATCACTATGGGGGAACGCCCCCGAGGTTCGTGCCTTTGCCGGTAGCAACTCTGGAGCACGCGCGCACCCTTAGGTCATCAGGAACATGGCGGATCTGCAGCGTCAGGCCAGCCCGAGGATTCCGGGGAGAAGCGGTGAGGAGAAGCCGCAGCAGCATCTGTCCGTCAGAGCCGAAGGGAGTCGCCACAAAGGTAAAGAGGATGGAGCGAGGGCGAGAACAGGCACGAACGCAACACGTTCCTTCAGGTTCTTTCAATGGCCAAGGGATCTCTTAGATTAGAGACTCCCAAACTCCTTTTAAATGTTAAGCGGCGAGTCCCTGGATCCCGGGGCACTTAAGCAGAAGGTAAAAATAAAACTGGTCCAAAATACAATCAGATTGAAGGACGAGTAAAGTTTCCTTTACCCCCAAATAAAAAGGGGAAAAACGTGGCATGATAGCGATTGGTGAAAGGCAACCCTTTCTCCCGTTCCATGTCCAGACCACCTTCCGTGCAGCCTAAGGGCCCTTTCCCAAAAGAAAATATGACAGATCCAAGAGCAAGAACAGAGCCATCCTGCCCCCTCATGGGATAACGCATCAATCCCCACAGCAAAATGATGGGTGCTAGTTTTTATACTCTATGAACGCCACCATTCAGTCTCTCCCAAGGGGAGATAAACCTAGCAAAACATCGACTTCTGTTCCCCATGTTAATATGGGAGAACCCTCTTACTGGAGGCCCAGTAGGGCTGTCAACATACTGTATATATCACTGAAGCTTTATATCAGCATTTCAGCACCAGTCCTCACGGTCACCAAATGAATCTGGTTTTCAGGATATCCACAATGAATATTCATGCATTATATCTGCATACCTGTGTAACCCCCAGGCAGATAGTCCCAGACAGGGGCCCAGTTCAGGTATTAAGTGCTCAGCTCTTAAAAGATGGTCCAAATAATTTGATAGTCCAGGATTCCCTGTGGAGGGGTGGGGAAGAGATTAATTTCCAGGCCCTTTTGTACAGCTTAGTTCTTAAACTGCCTCTTTAATCCAGTGTAAAACAGCACAGATAACCTCATAGGAGGTGGGTAGCAGCAATAATCATGCTGGAAGCTGGATGGTTTCCAACTCAGTTTTACTGATAGTTGCTAAGATGGATGACAAATTCTTTACAGCTCATAGGTGCTAAAGCCCAATTAATTGGTTTACACTGAGTTCTGAATAAATTTGTGACCTAAACTTCCAGCAAAATGCATTTAGATATGCAAGCCAATTCCATTGGTAATTGTATCTCCTTCTCCAGTCAAATTAGTGAATTTATCTGTTGCTTCTTCCCATTGAACAATGGTTAAAATCTAGCCCCACTTGATTAACAGGATGACAAATCCTAGTTCTCTTATCTCTCCTGTAGTCTTCCCTATTCTCCTTTCCTTTTGGTTAGCACCAGGCCGGCACTGGCTTACTCTTCTCCTCCCAAGTGTTTCTCGCCTGGGTCAGTAGTGAATGGCTCTGGAATGATCCTCTCAAACCCCTTCATTCTCTGGCAAGGATTATGAATGCATTCTTCCTAGATGACATAGAAATCTGAGTCCCTGAGCCCTAGGGCAGTCAGTGAACACAATAAAGACAAATTTTACTCAAAAGGGAAAATCAATGAGAGGCAGGAAGGGTGGAAAAGCTTCCTCCTCACTTAACAAAAGTTGTCCAAAAACCTGGATCAAAAACAGGAAGGCACTTGTGTCTCCAATTCTTTCCCCAGGGCTCTGACCACGACAACCCCCCCGAGTCCTTTTCCAGCAGCAATAACCAAAGATGGGGGACAGCACAGACAGGCTCTCCAGCAGCAGGGGGACTCAGGGAAACCAAAATAAGAATCCACAGGCTTATAAACTGTCAGAGTAGTCTCAGAATAGCTAAAAGTGAATATATCTGTGTTCTTGCAGTGTTCTGGTTGCAGGTAAAAAAAAAAACACCCCACATCGGATGCCTTAGTACCACTCGCAGTATTTAACATGGATCATGCCTAGTAAAGAAATTATTCAAAGTGCAACCATAAATTGGAACAGCAGGTGTCACTAGAAAGTTTGTTATAAGTACACAGGAAACGATTCTAATGCCCTCAGTGTCTGCGGAGATCCTTAATGATATTGTTGTTTAGAGGCTGCCGGGTTCAGTTTTATCTCCAAGGTGCCAAATACCAGATCTATAGACATGTAAACTAAAAGAAGGTGGCCGGGCCATTCTGCTCTGACAGCAAACAGGACTGAGCCGAGCTGGTCCTTCTTTTCCTCTGCGGTTGCTAAAACATTCCTTCGCTGTTAGATCTCTATCCCAGGAGATAAAGACTGGCCCAGAGCCGTGCTTTAGAAGAGGAGATCTCACTATTTGAATCTTCTGGTGCACCCTGTACAACCTGTTGCTAGCGAGCCAAATTCAAGTTTCCTACTTTTCAGATACTCTGGGCTCTTTCTATCTCTAAATATATATTTCAACTCTTACAGCACCACCATCATCCACTTGTCCAGTGGCCAAAGGGTGTTGCTGGTAAAAGGAGAGGAAGGTGTGGAGCTACACTGAGCTGGAAGGTGATAGCCTCATTTTATAAAAATTGTCCAGAGAAAAGAATAGGAGGTAAAATAGCAGAGCAAACAAAAGAAACCTTTTCATTTGCACTGGATTTTTTTTTTTTTTTTTAAGCAGGAGGTTTAATCCTGTTACGTTACTGTTTCCCCAGTGGGGTTGGGCAGTGTGTTAAGCTCCCTCCACCCACCCAAATCTAGTACAGGTTTTCAGTCTCGGTCAAAAGGCCACCAAAGGACTACCTACAGCTCATTGGTCAGCCCCTGCACTTGGAGCTTGGCCAAAAAGCCAAGAAGCAATGCGAGGCTGAACACAGTGCTGTAATACTCACAATAAATGTTTTCCTCTAATTTTTGAGAAGCTATGTGTGTAAAAATTCTCTTTTGTGCAACTTTTTATAAGCCTAGTTCAAATTTGTCCAAGTGCCTGTAACTAAAAACTCACCTGAGCTAAAAAATTCTAAGTTATCCCTATCAATTAAAAAGCAGAATGAAAATACTAACAAAAAAACAAACTTTGAAATGTTTGTATGCTAATGTCAGAAATCTAAGAAGTAAGATGGGAGAATTAGAATGTATGGCAGTAAATGATGACACAGACTTAACTGGCATTTCAGAGACATGGTGGAAGGAGGACAACCAATGGGACAGTGCTATACCGGGGTACAAATTATATCGCAATGACAGAGAGGAGCACCCGGGAGGCGGTGTGGCGTTTTATGTCCGGGATGGCATAGAGTCCAACAGGATAAACATCCTGCATGAGACTAAATATACAATCGAATCTTTATGCGTAGAAATCCCTTGTGAGTCGGGGAAGACTATAGTGATAGGAGAATACTACCGTCCACCTGGTCAAGATGGTGAGACGGTCAATGAAATGCTAAGAGAAATTAGGGAAGCTAACCAAATTGGTAGTGCGGTAATAATGGGAGACTTCAATTACCCCAATATCGACTGAGTAAATGTATCATTGGGACATGCTAGAACCAATGAGAGCGGGAGCAATTTTAGATCTAATTCCCAGTGGAGCACAGGATTTGGTGAGAGAGGTAATGGTGGTAGGGCCGCTTGGCAATAGTGATCATAATATGTTCAAATTTGAATTAATGACTGGAACGGGGAGAGTAAGCAAATCTATGGCTCTTGTGCTAAACTTTCAAAAGGGAAACTTTGATAAAATGAGAAAAATAGAAAAAAACTGAAAGGAGCAGCTACAGAGGTAAAAAGCGTGCAAGAGGCATGGTCATTGTTAAAAAATACCATTGTAGAAGCACAGTCCAGATGTATTCCAAACATTAAGAAAGGTGGAAGGAAGGCAAAATGCTTACTGGCATGGTTAAAAGGGGAGGTGAAAGAAGCTACTTTAGCCAAAAGATCTTCATTCAAAAATTGGAAGAAGGTATCCAACAGAAGAAAATAGGATAATGCATAAGCATTGGCAAGTTAAATGTAAGACATTGATAAGACAGGCTAAGAGAGAATTTGAAAAGAAATTGGCCATAGAGGCAAAAACTCACAGTAAAAACTTTAAAATATATATATCTGAAGCAGAAAGCCTGTGAGGGAGTCAGTTGGACCGTTAGATGATTGAGGGATTAAAGGGGCACTTAGAGAAGATAAGGCCATCGCGGAAAGATTAAATGATTTCTTTGCTTCGGTGTTTACTGAAGAGGATGTTGGGGAGGTACCCATACCGGAGAAGATTTTCATGGGTAATGATTCAGATGGACGGAACCAAATCACGGTGAACCTAGAAGATGTGGTAGGCCTGATTGACAAACTGAAGAGTAGTAAATCACCTGGACTGGATGGTATACACCCCAGGGTTCTGAAGGAACTAAAAAATGAAATTTCAGACCTATTAGTAACAATTTGTAACCTATCATTAAAATCATCCATTGTACCTGAAGACTGGAGGGTGGCTAATGTAACCCAATATTTAAAAACGGCTCCAGGGGCAATCCAGGAAACTACAGACTAGTTAGCCTGACTTCAGTGCCAGGAAAAATATTGGAAAGTGTTCTAAATATCAAAATCACAGAACATATAGGACATTGTTTAATGGAACAAAGTCAGCATGGCTTTATCCAGGGCAAGTCTTGCCTCACAAATCTGCTTCACTTTTTTGAAGGAGTTAATAAACATGTGGATAAAGGTGAACTGGTAGATGTAGTGTATTCGGATTTTCAGAAGGCGTTTGACAAAGTTCCTCATGAGAGGCTTCTAGGAAAAGTAAACAGTCATGGGATAGGTGGCGATGTCCTTTCATGGATTTCAAACTGGCTAAAAGACAGGAAACAGTAGGATTAAATGGAGAATTTTCTCAGTGGAAGGGAGTGGGCAGTGGAGTGCCTCAGGGATCTGTATTGGGACCTGTACTTTTCAATATATTTATAAATGATCTGGAAAGAAATACGACGAGTGAGGTAATCAAATTTGCAGCTGATACAAAATTATTCAGGGTAGTTAAATCACAAGCAGATTGTGATAAATTGCAGGAAGACCTTGTGAGACTGGAAAACTGGGCATCCAAATGGTAGATGAAATTTAATGTGGATAAGTGCAAGGTGATGCATATAGGGAAAAATAACCCATGTTATAGTTACACAATGTTAGGTTCCATATTAGGTGCTACAACCCAAGAAAGAGATCTAGCTGTCATAGTGGATAACACATTGAAATCATCTGTTCAGTGTGCTGCGGCAGTCAAAAAAGCAAACAGAATGTTGGGAATTATTAGAAAGGGAATTTATTTATTTATTTTATTTAAAATCTTTTATATACCGACATCCGTTTGCACATCGCATCGGTTTACAAGTAACTTAATAACTTTTAGGCAAAGCCTTTACATTGAATGGTGAATAAAATGGAAAATGTCATAATGCCTCTGTATCGCTCCATGGTGAGACCGCACCTTGAATACTGTGTACAATTCTGGTCGCCGCATCTCAAAAAAGATATAGTTGCAATGGAGAAGGTACAGAGAAGGGCAACCAAAATGATAAAGGGGATGGAACAGCTCCCCAATGAGGAAAGACTAAAGAGGTTAGGACTTTTCAGCTTGGAGAAGAGATGGCTGAGGGGGGATATGATAGAGGTCTTTAAATCATGAGAGGTCTAGAACGGGTAAATTCAAGCTTTTTATAATGAGAAGGGAAAAAACAGCTGATATGGACACACCGAGCAAACAGTTGTTGCTTTTTAACATTCAAATGCATTTAATGTTAATTTTGATCCGCTTAACAATTTCCTAACAAACAGATAGGCTTAACCTAAACAAATAGTTTATTGCACTAAAAATGTTACCGTACTATGATGGCACATGTTTAATTGTAATCTATACCACTCATATTTTTCTTTATCGTGCCTGTTTGTAAACCGTTGTGATGGTTATCTAACTCAACGACGGTATAGAAGAGTATTTAAATTAAATTAAATTAAATTAAATGTGAATCGGTTATTTACTCTTTCGGATAGTAGAAAGACTAGGGGGCACTCCATGAAGTTAGCATGTGGCACATTTAAAACTAATCGGAGAAAGTTCTTTTTCACTCAACGCACAATAAAGCTCTGGAATTTGTTGCCAGAGGATGTGGTTAGTGCAGTTAGTGTAGCTGGGTTTAAAAAAGGATTGGATAAGTTCTTGGAGGAGAAGTCCATTACCTGCTATTAATTAAGTTGACTTGGAAAATGGCCACTGCTATTACTAGCAACAGTAACATGGGATAGACTTAGTTTTTGGGTACTTGCCAGGTTCTTATGGCCTGGATTGGCCACTGTTGGAAACAGGATGCTGGGCTTGATGGACCCTTGGTCTGACCCAGTATGGCATCTTCTTATGTTCTTATTCTTGTTGTGTGCTCTGAGCTAAGTGTGCCTGAGCAAGCGTTATGTAAATAATACCGGGATTTTTTAGTGTTATTTCAGTAATTGTTTTAATGAAAATAGTATTTTAGCATATCATTTGTTTTAAATTGGATTTCATATTTTTATAGATAGAATGTATATCTTTATTGTATAATTATGCTTGTTATGCCATGTTATATGCGCAGGGCTCATGATCTCGCTTTGCACTAACACATATACAGCTCAGATGGAACAGTGCCTACAGTTCGGGATAAGTATCCAGAGGAGCTGTAACCTCTTAGGTTGTGTTATTATGAAAGAGTGATAGGTATCAACAGCAAATGATAATACGCTTTTCTTCGAATGGTAATAAAGTAAGCTAAAGGGAGATGAGTTTCCTTGGGCTCTTTTAGTTGCGTCTCTGATAACTCTATAGTTAGAAAGCAAACCCACCAGCAATGTTTTTTCCTGGGAAGACAAAACCACTTCTGGTTGAGTCTGTCTTCTTGTAAAATGACTTTTTTTTTTTTTTGGCTCATAAGGCACGATTTTTGCAGCTCATCGTGGTAACTGATCTCTGTGCCCTCCAGGAGCACATCCAACCTGTTAAACACGTTTGTACACGATGCCAGGATAAACTCTTTTCTGAAAGCACATTCATTCCTTGCCTTTTACCACTTTCTGTGCGGGGTTAAAACACCCCCCCCCCCCTCCACCAAATAAAACAAACAGCCTCATTCCCCTGAGCTCATCTCCACATTATTTATAAATAGACGAAACAGCAATGGACCGTGTACAGATGCTTAGGCTGCCTCATTATTTGCAGCATGCTACGCCAGTCAGGGCTACTGCAATTATCATTACTCTCTGAACCCTCACTAACGTTTTATACAGTGTACTATATCAAAAGCCTTTGCATTTTTTGCTTTCTTTCTCCTAGTTTAGCAGGGTTATAGACTGGAAGATTTGAGTCCATGCGCTTCAGACTTCACTGCGACTAATTCTATTCAGTGTCGTACAGCTTCAGCGCAGTCACTACCTGTTAGCTGATGAAATTAGTGTAGAGGTCCATCCTGGACTCCTTGTAGAAGAAGGAAAGGCCTTTGAGGTGTGAAAAGCTCTTGTGCTACGGCGTCTTTTATTGCTGGCTCTTTAAAAATCTATTTCAACCTACAATGGCTCTAATGAAATTATGCAATTTTATTCTAAATGTGTCTCTGTTGAGGCTGCATGCCGTAACTTAACAGCAAAATAGCTCTAATCAAGGTACATTTCCTTTTCTGTAGCTGAAACATATATCACCTTGTCTCTCATATATTTCCAAATGTAAATATAGCATCTAACCAATCCACATATTGACCTTTCAAATAGTGATAGACAATAATTCTAGTACCTCAGTCTCCTGGTAGCCGCCCTAGCCTTTCCTCATATGTAAATATTCCAGTAACCTAAATTACTTTTTCAAGTTCCGGGCTATCTCTTTAATATAGAGAGCCCATTACTGTAGTGAGTGCCATACTGCAGTTGTGGTCTCATTGGGACCTCAAGGAAACTGAATGATCTAGTTTGCAAAAACCTGTTCTACTGCCAAAGAACCATGTTGGTTCCAACTGATTATACCTTGCTTCTCAAAGTGCCCGATAATCTCTTCCTTTATAATCAACTCTAGGATGTCTCCCAGAACCGCTGTTAAAATTAACTCTGTGGTCATAAGGTTCAGATCTAGCAACAGTTTATATATATATATATACACACACACACAGTATGTGCTTCGTCCGTGCTGCAGCAGTGTTTTTGGTTCCCTAAGTAAGCTGTTTCTCCAGACATCAGCTGTGACAGTTTAGAAATGCCACCCTGGGGTGTATCTTCTAGGTTCACCTTTTTGCATTTACTGATTTTGATCATGGGTCCTTTGCTGCTTTCACTTTGCTGTAGCACTGCTCCCTTAAAAGTAGCCCCGGAATCCCCAGGGATATTTGTCTAGTGTTTGTGAATACGTCTGCTATCTGTGGAATTCTTCTTCCCGCACTTCTGATAGATTTTACTTGCTAGCTCACGCGGAGCAGTACCACCCTGCACGGTTCTGTCACCCTGTCTAGTGTACAGGTCAGGCGGACGCGGCGGGCAGGATGGAGCACCTGGCTCTGAAGACTCTGACAGATCGAACCTGGATAGTTCCCCTTTCTAAGCCATGTTGTCAGGAATTGGTCACAGACCGAAATCCTGAGCTGGGAAACTCCCGACATGTCCGGCCTGGGTTAATGAGTAAGTGCGCAGAGTGCCTGCTGTGGGCAGACCGTGCAGGGCTTCGCCGCGCCAAACAATCATCACATTGTTCCCTTTCAAGAAGCTTTTACCGCCTACTGAAGTGTCTGTTGCAGCTGCCTCATATTTGCTTGCCTAGAAACAATTTTATAAGAGAAAGTGACCATTCAGAGACACTTTTCCCTTTCATCCTACTTGTCCCTCTGCTACGAAAATGTTTTTCTTTTATTTTACAAACCTCATGTGGCAGCTGGAATGGATTCTTCTTTTCTCCTGGAATTTATCTCAGATTGTTGCTTTTAGTTTGACCAGTTTTTATCCACTCCTAAAATCAGGCTTGGCTCTGCTTCCAGGAGAGATGATGTTGTCCTTTAGGGCATAGTTACTAATGAAATCTCTTTAAAGGGAGTGGATTGTAATGTCAGTTTTCTGGGAGCTTTTTTTTTTTCTGGCATTAACTTGTTGACGTTTCTGCACTGGGCCCGTTGCTCACTTTTGTCATTTTGCTTTGCTAGTATCTGATTAGAACGCTTGCTTTTCCTCTGACTTGTGGTCCTTGTTTCTTTGGGTTGTTGGCTAGAAGTGACCTCCCAATGCTGGGGGCGAGGTATCTGAATGCCTGCTGTCTGTTTTCCTTCCACTGCAGGAGGCAGAGCTGATTTTGTGGAAAAAAAGAGTCCGTAGGAAGCTGGTGGCCGGGGACAGCAAACTGAAAACTTTCAGCAGCGGCAGCAGCAGTTAAAGGAAGCTGTGAATGCTGGATCTGTTTCACGGTTCAGCGTCCGTGGCAGGGAGTGGAGGGGGAGAGGGGGATGTGAGAGGCAGTGGTGTTGGGTAGAGGATGAAGGACCTGAGGAATGGTGGCATGGGCTTGTGGGGGAGGGGAAGGGGGATTGGGGGAGGGGTGGCAGTGACATGGGGGAGGAAGGACCCAAGGAATATATTTTGGACAAAAGTAATATGTGACAAATAGCAAAAAAAAATAAATAATAATAATCCTATAAAGCGAAATATAGATTACAACATTTGGCCAGCCCAGAGGCTCAGTGACCCTGCTGCACGCTGCCATGTGGAGGACTTGGGTTTGATTCTTGGTCAAGTCCTCCGTCTCCAGGGTGGACAGGGCTGGGGATGCTGTGGAAGCATCATTCACAGCCCCTGGAGGTCCTAGCCTTTGACCAAAGGAAGTACCTGGTGGCTGGATATATGGGGGATGATTATAGAGTTCTGGTAGGAGTCCCCTCCTCTCCCCCCCACTACTGTTACTGCAATAACTGACTAAGAAGTGAGAGTTCCCCAGATAGTTGTGAATGATGGCTCATGGTGTCATAGCCCAAATGGGGCCCTTTGCAGGGGGGAAAAAAACAAGTTGAGAAAGTGTAAACTCCCAGGAGGAGTTGGGAGGCAGCCCCCAGCATTCTTCATGGCAAGCAAGCGAGCAGCCGGGCTAGCGTTCCAATGATGCAGGGATGGGCTGCTACCACCAGGAGAGGAGAGAGATTCACTGCACCCGCAGCACAGGCAGCACTGCATTGTTAGCAAGCTGCCGCTAAACAGATCCCCCAAAAGCCGACAACCGCTGGTCGGACAGCCTTGAACTCGCTCAGGCGATGCCCCACCAATCCGCACAGGCCATCCACCAGCTTTCATCCAAATCCGTCAAGCTGTTTTTTCTTTTTTTCTGCTTTTCCAAGAATGTCTAAAAATGACCCCCAAGTTTGCTGCTACTTAGCCGGATAAGTTGGAACTTATCCAGATAAGTGCCACTTTCACGATTTTAGCTGGATAAATCAGAATTTCTGGATCAGAAACGTGCAACTGTTATACTCATGTGATTTACACCTAGCTTTCAAAATATATGCATGGAGATTTTATCTGCGTAAATTTATATACATTTACCACCCTTCACCCAAATAAGCTGGCTTTTACATGTGTAAGTCAGGAGATTTTCTAACATGCTCATATTACCAGTTTTACCAATTAGCCTACCAGTTTGCCCAAGCCATCTGCATGTCATTGAGAATCTCCTAGCTTTTAAATTCTCAATTCCCCCCATTTTACACCACCTCCCTCACCCAGTTAGTATTTCACTTTAGGGTGCTTACTATCACTCCAGATATAGAGCAGATGTAAATATATGCAGGTAAGCGGTCACATTTACATGCAAAAGCTGCTTATAATGTAGCCACTTACTCGTGTAAATATTGACCCCCACCCCTGGCCCATCCCTCTTTTTCACGCTTAAATACTCATGTACCCTTACTTATACGTGTGTTTTGAAGAAGTTTATAAACTAGATACACGCGAGTATATGCTACTTACACGTGTATGTGGTGATGTTGACGCGTTCTAAATCTTTGAAAATTCATCTTTATGTGAGTAATCAAATTGCATACTTTTCCCTATACAACCCCCTGGATGATTTTCAAAAGCCAATTTTACATAAAAAACCTGGCTTAATATGCATAAATCCTTTTGAAAAGTACCTCTGATGTGTTGAATTTGCTATCAGAATATCTGAGACCTAGAATGGTGGGTAAAGATTTTTGTTTTTATGCATTATTGGCCATGTTATTTTGCCTTTAAATTGCAGTGACCACAGACTGGACAGAGCATGTTTTTATTGATGGCATTAATAGGCATTAGTCAGAGATAATTAGCTTGTCAATTTGTGTATTTACCGCTGAGTGGGTGAGTCCTGGTTCCACCCAGTTCTGAGAGGATGTGCAGCTCTCATTAGTTTTTTTCCAAAGCTTTCGGCTTGAGGACGAGTGCTTGTTACAAAGAGTTAAATGCTAGCTGACTAGCTCAGAAGTTCCCACTAGTGGGTCCCAGAATATTTACAAATCTGACCATAAGATCATTTTGTGCATTCATTTCTCAAGGTGAAAAAGTACACAGCAGGACAGCGGTTCCTAAATGATTTATAAAATGCACCATATTTATGTTAAAACATCTAGTTTTAATCCAGATTTTTTTGAATGGCATTTTGGTTAGTGCTCACGTGACTCCTGAATGGAAAAAATAAGGGATTTACTGATCAAACGTGTAGGAGGGCAGATCGTGAATCTGTAACTTTCACTCTGCCGTTTTGTTTTTGGACATGTCAAGCTACAAACTTTTAAGGTGAATTTTAAAAGCCCAGCATACGCTTTAATTAGGCGATGCGTGAATAAGTCGGGCTCACGCACGCCAAGCGGATTTTAAAATTCGCTCGGATACACGTGTACCTCCCACAGCGTGCACTTCTAGAAACTTTTCCAAAAAGGGGCGTGGTCTGAGCAGGGATTGAGGCTGAGATGTGCAAGTAAAAACGGACTCCACCCAGCACGCACCAAGGTCCCCCCTGCCGTGTAACTTTACTTCTGCTATGGATGACATGTACGCTCAAAAATAAAGAACACTAGGCAAATCTGCAGGGTTTTAAGGGTCAGGACTAACTGGGAGGAGTGAAGGCTGCTAAACTAGCGGGGCTTGGAGGACCTAGCTCTTAACTGGGTGAACCGTGGACGAACAGGTAAAACTGGCACGCGCGCCCCCTTTTGAAATGCCCCCGTTTACGCGGTAGAAGCGGGATTTGTGTACCCATGCCCCCCACTTAAAATTTGGTGCATATGTGCGCGCGGCCAGGCTATTTTATAACGTGCACACATACGCGTGCGAGTTACAAAATAGCCGCATCCCTGGGCGCGGGGTGATGCGAATGCGCAAATATTCGCCCGCCCGCCGGTTTGAAAGTCACTGTCACTGTTCTCTGCCTTCTTCCAGAAGATCTAGGCACGCCCTGCTGACTCATTTCTTCGTTCACCTCTGCCAGACACGAGGAGGACAATAATCAAACTGCCCATATTGGTGCAAACATTGTGGGCAGTTTTTTACCGATGGGATTTACATTAGTCATCAACGCAAACTTGCCGCCATGGCAAAAAGACCCCACAGAGATCTGTGCCTCCTTTTCCTAGGGATACCTGTTTCATCAGCTGGTAATGGGACCCACCCAGAAGGGGGGGTGATACTGGACCTGCTACTTACCAATGGGAGCAGAGCTCTGACGTCCTAGTGCATGATCGTCTGCGAGCCCGTGATGGATGGATGATGCGGTCCAGTAGCGGAGTGCAAGTGGTGATGGTTCGTTCTAAGGGGAGGGTCCTAGACCCTTGGGGGGGGGGGGGGGGGGAATCTGCAACTGGCCTTGTTAGAAAAGTAAATAACGGTAAGAGGAAACTAGAGGCTGCTGCGGTTTTCTAAAGAAGCAGCTGAAAAAAAGCAAGGAAAAAAAGGTTATTGCCAGGGCTTTACTCAGGGGGGTATGTGCTGGTACTGAGTATGAGCACGATTTCCTTTACATGTTTGAATTGCCTTATGCGCCCCCCCCCCCCCCCCCAAAAAAAACATGAATCTAGTGCTGCCCCCCCGTGTCCTCTCTTCTGTATGGAGAGGGGAGACTGCTGCCTGGGCAGGTAAATGGAGGAGGGGAGAGGACTGATGCTGGGCCTCTGGAAAAGAGTGAGGGGATTTAGCCTTTCTGCTGGAAGGAGGTGGCTAGGGTGAGAGCGGGAGAGGGCAAAGTAGCGTGAGGTGTGGTGGGATGTATTACATTAGGGCCTGTCAAGCCATTTGCGTGTGTGTGTGTGTCGGGGGAAGGGTGGCTTTATGAGAAGGTGGGTGTTAGGTTAGAGTCCAAAATGCTCAGATGACCAAAGTTGAAAAAAGATTTTTTTCCTTTTGGTTTAGTGATTGTAACATATCAGCTTTTGGGATGGGAATGTGTAGCATTTCTGAAAATCTTTGAATTTTGCACCATAAGAGAGGAAATGCATGTCTGCTTCTATTTCGCTAAGTGTAGCACTGCATGCAGTGTCTGGCTTCTTGGGGTTTTCAGTTCAGTAATTCCTGGTCACTTATTCTGTGTTCTGTCTGTGTGATCAAGGTGAGGTCTGCTGCTAAATGTGTAGACTCTGTATACTGATCTTTAGCAGTTTGGCTTGTTTTTCCCAATAGGAAATTGGTGTTCTAGGTTGGGTGTAATATTTGCACTGCTGTCACTTTATTGTGGCCAGTTGCAGGGGGTACAGCCCTGGGTTGTTGCACTTTCCCATCTCATTCCCCAGGAGGGCCCTGTATGCGAGTACTAGCACTTTTTTTCCAGAAAAAAAGCACTGGTTAGCCTACATAAACTACAAGAGATCACAGGCAACAATATCTGGAAAAGGTAAGCAAAGCTGGGAAAGCTATTAGATTGTAAGCTCTATTGAGCAGGAACTGTCTTTTTTTCTTTTTGTGTGTGCGTGTTTGTACAGTGCTGCATATGTCGAGTAGCGCTATAGAAATGTTAAGCAGTAGTTAGACAGCAAAGATGAAAATGGAAGAAAATATAGTAAATACAGTAAAATGGAGAAACAAGATTATTATTATTATTTTTTTTTAGATATGTTAGTAATAGGAGTAAGTGCAAAAGTGGCAGTATGGAGCTCGGAGGAGACAGGGAGGAATATGTAGAGGTTGGCAAGGAAAAAGCAGAATTGCTTAACAAAATTTTCTGTTTGTTGTTCACAGAGGAAGAGCCAGGACTAGAACCATAGAAAACGGACCCAAATAAGACTGGAAGCAAGGTAAATCTCAAATAATTTTTAGAAAAGTGTGTTTGTGAGGAGCTAGCAAAACTTAAAGTAGATAAAGCAACGGGGCCATACAGGATACAACTGAGGGATTTAAGGGATCATAGAGAAATTGTGGCAGTTCTGCAAGCTGGATCTTTTCAATGTTTGTTTAGAGTCCAGAGTAGTTCTGGAGGACTGGAGACAGGCAGATTTGGTTCCTTTCACAAAAGCGAACTATAGGCTGGTTAGTCTGACGTCTGGATAAGCAAATTAGTGGAATCACTGTAAAAGCAGGAGAGTGCAGTTTCTGGAATCTAATGACTTTACAAATCCAAGGCAACATGGTTTTAATAGAGGAAGGTCTTACCAGACAAATATGATCAATTACTTTGATTGGGTGACCAAAGAGTTGGATCAGGAGCATTAGATGACGTGTACTTGGATTTAAGTAAGGCCTTTTACACAGTCCCATATAGGCAACTTACAAAAAAACTGATGGACTCTAAAGTGGATGGGCAGACTAGATAGGCCATTTGGTCTTTTTCTGCCATCATGTTTCTATGTTTCTAAGTGACTGGATTAGAATGTGGTTGAGAAAGAGGCAACAAAGGGTAGAGGTAAATGGAGATCACTCTCCGGAGAGGGGTGTTACTAGTGATTCACTGTAGGGATCAGCTCTTGGACTGGTTCTTTTCCACATTTTTCATGATATTGTGGAAGGACATTTGGGAAAGGTTTATGTTTTGTGGGTGATACCAAGATCCGCAACAGGATAATCAACTAGGAAGGTATGGAAAACATGAGGAGGGTTGTAGCAAAGCTCATGGATTAGTGTAGAGACTGGCAGCTAAGATTTAATGCTAAAAATTGCAGAGTTTCCAAAATCCAAGGGAACAGTACAGTCTAGGTCTCTAGAAAGTGATTTTCTTATTTTTATTTGTTTAATTTATTTAAAAAAATCTATAAACTGCCTACTCAAAATAAGAGCAGGATCTGGGGGTTATCATATTTGATAATCTCAATGTGGCCAAACCAAATGTGCCTGATACTTCGCTTTCGATGCATATCCAGCATGGCTCTCTGCTTCATGGCATGGGAGAGGCTGATACATCAAGCATTTCCAGCATAGCTCTCTGCTTCAACAGCAGGGGAATAAGAAAAGCTGAGGCTTCACGCATATCCAGAATAGCTTCAACTGCAGGGGAGAAGAAAAAAAAAAAAAAGGATTCGCACTCACAAAGCAGGGAGTAGCTGGCGTGTTACGGCGGTTACTACCCTAAACCAAAAGGGCCTGATACTTCACTTTCCATGCATATCCAGCATGGCTCTCCGCTTCAACGGCAGGAGAGAAGAAAAACAACCAATAGGGGCTGTATGACATAGTCTGGGTAAAGGGAATAAACATGGGTGTAGCTTGCTTATTGCGGCGGCTACTACCCCTAACTAATCAAGCTAGGTATTTCACTTGGATGCAGCTCCATCACTGCTCTCTACATTAAGGGCGGGGGTGGAAGGGGAATAGAACCAAGAGTTAAGAGAAACAGATAAGTATGAGAGAAAAAATGTGTGAAGCTTGCTGGGCAGACTGGATGGGCCATTCGGTCTTCTTCTGCCGTCATTTCTATGTTTCTATGTTTCTATGTTTCTATGTAAGACAATTGTTATGCTTGCCGCTCGCGGGAGGCCCGTGGTACGGCCCTCTCACCTTCCCAGATGGACCTCAGCGCTTATTTCTCCATTGCTGGTGGCAGTCGGCCGCTGGCTCCGACTTTGGGCCCCCGCCAGTGTCTCTGGTCCTGCTGTGCTGCCCGGGAACTCCAGCAAGGATTCCTCCTCTCAGCAGTTTCTCCACTTGCTCCGAGGAGAGAAGCTGCCAATGGCACCGCGCCCCCTCCTAGGTTCGCATGTGCACAACTCTGATGCTTTTAAAGGGCCTGCGGTGGGAACCTGGCCGTGGACCCGGATGCTGATGTCACTATTCTCAACGTACTTAAGCTTAGGCAGCGCTCCTAAGTGTTGCCTTTGCAACAGGTCTCCTCAGTTCCCTGTTGATCGAGTGCTTGTTGCCTTTAGAGATTCGTCTCAGCCTTGTGTTCCTGATTCCTCGTTATTCCTGGTCCCTGTCTCTTTGTTCCTACCCTGCTTCTTGCTTCGGATTGACTTCACGGACTTTGACCTTGCTTTGCCTGACTCTGCCTTGTGCCTTCTCCAAGCCTGACCTCTGCTACATCTGACCTCACCTGCCTTCTCCAAGCCTGACCACTGCTACGCCTGACCACGCCTGCCTTCTCCGTGCCTTGACCACTGCTACGCCTGACCATGCCTGCCTTCTCCGTGCCTTGACCACTGCTACGCCTGACCACGCCTGCCTTCTCCGTGCCTTGACCACTGCTACATCTGACCACACCTGCCTTCTCCACGTCCTGATCATTGCTACGGATAACCTTGCTATAGACTCTCTCTTGTCTAGGGTTCCACTTGTCTTGCTATGATCTTCTCTGGCCGCCAACTTCCATCTGAGTTTGACAGTGACTCCTCTGCCTCTATCCTCTGGACATGGACTCTCAAGGCTTTGGCCTTCCTTTGTTCAAGCACCCTCAGTCTCTCCTTGTTCCTTGGTGCTTGGGTTCCAGTTCAGTAACCCATCTTGGATAGACTTAT
The DNA here is from genome assembly GCF_901001135.1 of Rhinatrema bivittatum. Classification (NCBI taxonomy): domain Eukaryota; kingdom Metazoa; phylum Chordata; class Amphibia; order Gymnophiona; family Rhinatrematidae; genus Rhinatrema; species Rhinatrema bivittatum. Next base: position 97,763,636 of record NC_042621.1, read on the forward strand.
GCCACCTGCAGGCTGCTGTCTCTGGGCTGAACCACCTACTGTCAATAACCTATCTCGAGGCCCGCCTAAGTCCTGCCGGCCCTGGCACCCAAAGGCTCAACCTGAGGGGAATGTGGGCTAGTATAGGTGAAGCTCCAGCGGCCTCAAGCTTCAGCCCACTCCATCTGCTGATTGTGGGGACCCGTAGGTCCTTGCCTACGGGTTGCGTCAACCCCACCTCAGCCCAAGAATCCACCTCCAGCGCAACAGCAATGGCAAAAGCCAGAAAGATGCTTAGTGCATAGAGAGAGGAATGATCAGCAGAAAAAAGGTGATATTGCCCCTGTATACGTCCCTGGTGAGACCTCATTTGGAATACTGTGTACAGTTTTAGAGACCGTACATTCTAAAGGATATAAACTGGATGGAGTCTGTTCAGAGGGTGGCTACTAAAGCAGTCAGTGATCTTCGTTCTAAAGCATATGGAGACAGGCTTAAAGATCTAACTATGTATACTCTAGAAGAAAGACAAGATAGGAGAGTTATAATAGAGACATTTAAATATCTCAGAGATTTCGATGCACAGGAGGTGGATTTGTTTCAATGGAAAGGAGACTCGGGAATAATGTAAGAAAGTATTTCTATACATAAAGGATGATGGATTCATGGAACAGCCTCTCAGTGGTGGTGCAGGGGCAGGGACAGTATCCGAGAAGTATAAGAGATCACTAAGGGAGTGGTGGGGACTGTGAAGCAGAGCAGTTGTATGACTAGGCAGAATAGATAGACCGTATGGTCTTTTTCTGCTGTCATGTTTCCATGTTTCTATGAAAATGTCAGCTACACGTGCTGTTTCCCTCCCCTGAACTTAAATATGCCCGCTGGAACACATCCAGAAAATGTGTATTGCAGAAGTCGGTGCATAATTTTGCTTGCATTGAGGGTGGGCAATGTTCAAAGAAATGTTTTTGAATAACCCAAAGATTTGTGCTGCAGAAGATTTGCAAGAAACTATTTACAGTCTATCACAAAGGCAATTCAGAAGGTGTTTAGTTGCATTTTTCTTAGCAATAAATCTATTCCAGTTGCTTGTGCAATCAAGTAACTGCATTCAAATCTTTCCTGTTTCTAAAATACAAACTTCTTCTCATCAGTTGCTTCAAATAAGCCTCTCAATCTATAGGGTAGTGCCTTAGAGCTAGAGCAGATGTTCACGTAGGAACTTACCCCAACTAGAGGATTTCAGATGTGTGCCATTGTCTGACAACTTCCCCAGTCTTAGGGCTAGTAATACTTTTACCCAGTTTAGAATACTTTGCTGGTAGTATTGTGTTAGGCTCAAGCACAAGCAGTTCGCTATTCATATGGTCTTTCTTGGACCACGGCTCCTGGAAGTTTTCTCCTGCACTTGATGGATCTCTCAAATTGGAGAGTCATGCTTCTGCAGCAGGGTGGAAAAAGGTTTACCACTTCACAAACTTTCTTCAGATTGTTCTGGTAACGTGGAAGATAGGAAGATACAGTACATTTCTTCTAGCTCCACCACCCTCTTCCCTGTACTTGGGAGCCGAGTACCTTCCTTCCTCTTTCTGAAAAGGCAGCTTCAGAGGCCAATATAATAAAACCCACGTTAAAACCCATGCTAGTTTTTAGCATTGGTTTTCTTTTCTCTGTCAACAAACAGGGCTGAATTAGCCATGACATGTGGGTGACTACAGTCAGCAGCACCGAATGGACCTCTCTCCCTTAGCTAGTAGAGTTTTTACTCTACTGAGCATGTGTGGGAGATCCTGCGCAGGCATTGCCTTGTGAACCCCCTCAGGCTTCTTTTTGTCCCTTTCTTTGTCCCTATTTTTATGTGAAAATCTTAACTTTTTTCTTAAAAGTTGCTTTGCTGCCTCAGCAGCCCCCAAACAGCTCTTTTCAGTGCTCTCCTTAAAAAAGACATTTTTTCATAACAATGTTCGGTAAGAAGAAAGCCACAGTGAGTGGTTTCAAGGACTGCTTTTGCAATAAGCAAATGTCAATCACCGATGGACATGACTTGTGTTTCTGACTTCTAGGACTGGATCACGACTGGGCCAGTTGCTACCATTGTGGATGGATGTTCCCATGTAACCAAAAATCGAGGGCCTGGAAGCTGCAGTAGATCCTCTTCCTAAAGCACAGCCTCATCTGCCTCCCTGGGAATGGAGTTGAGCAGGAGCTCCTCAAAATATTCCTCCCCCCCCCTCCATTGCAGGAACAGGCTGAATCCTTCAGTTTGAGTAAACAGAAGCAGTATGCATTGCAGAAAAGAGACTCCATTCTTGTGGAGCTGATGGAGCAGCTGGCACTAAAGAAGCACTCAGGTGCATCAGTACCATCGATGCAAACTGCGTCAGCACCATTGATGCACAAGGCCCCAGTGCCAGCAACACACAAGGTCCTGGCATCATCAAAGCACAAAGTCCCAGCATCGTCAATACACATGACCCTGGAATTGTCGATGCAAACCTCCTTGATTCTCTCGGTGCATCAAGCGCCAGAACACTGATCCTCACCACCTTTAGCCATTAAAGCAATTCCTTCATCACAACTGTATGCTGCCCTAATGAGAGTATTTATTAGGAGCAAGAAGGGATATGATACCCCTACACCCAAAATTACTAGGGCACTTACATCAACAACATTAATGGAATTAGGGCTATATCTGGAGACCCAGATCCCATTTGCTCTCTGTGCCTCTCACACCTAGCCGGCCTCCAATCTAAATTTTGCAAAGCCCGAAAGATGTACAGGATTCCATACTAGTATCAGAAGAGGATGCTCCATCACCCATACCAGGACAGAGGACACATTACCCCTTTGACTATGTCATGGAGATGGTGAAGGATTACTTTACCTCTTTGCTGGTTAAGGATAAGGAGGGTCCTTTCCAACCTCTTTTAAGAATATCAGATTTACTCCCAAATGAAGGAGGTCCCTGTTACGGTCCTGGGCCTTGCCCCGGGACCTCCACTTACCACGCGGCCAGCCTGGCTGCAAGGATGCCTTCCCCCCGGCCTCCAAGGCCGAAGACGTGGCCCTCCGCGGCATTCTCCCTGCAGGGGAGACGCCAGTGCTGATTCCCGGCTGGCCCCGCCTCCTAGGCGGGCATGTGCTAGGGTTCCCTCTTAAAGGGGCCAGCGCGGGAAAACACAGGAACAGCCCCTGATGATGTCAGACGCTGCCGGGCCATTTAAACCCGTCAGCTGCAGCAGTTCAGGGCCTTGCAACGAGGTTCCACAGTCTTCTGTGTCTTTAGTTGCTGCTTGGACTTCAGTTCGCCTCTGCTGACTCTTGAATCCTGGCTTCTGACCCTGCTTTGTCTCCTGACCACATCTCCGGCTTCCGCTCCTGGTTTGGTTTGTTCTCTGACCTCTGGCTTTGACCCGGCTCCGTCCCATGACTCCGTCTTCGGCTGACGTCCCTGGCTTTGGTTTGGATATCAGACTTCTGGCTTCTGACCCGGCTTTGCTCTTGACTCCGACTTTGGCTTCTTCCATCATCTCAGGTATCCGGTACTTGCTGGCTCAGAGGATTCGCCCAAGTCCCAGCGGCTCAGGCTCTCACGGGCTCCTCCCGAGGGAGCCGTGGGCTTCCGAGGGTGAAGACTCTTCTCTACCTGGGACCAGCCGTCCTTCATCCATCTCTTCGGCCGCCGTCCGGACCCTTGGTCGCATTGGGTCCCACCTAAGTCCAAGAGGTCTGGGTCCTTACGGGCTCCTCCTGGGGGGACCGCGGACTTCCAGTGGTGAATCCTCTGCCGAGTGTCTTCAGTGCTGCCTCCCGGCTGAGACGCTCGCTGTAGGCCTCTGCAGCTTACCATCCACTGTTTCAGCCGGCCCAAGGGTCCACAACCATAACAGTCCCAGTATCATCAGTTCATACCGATATGTCATCAGAACCCTGGTGTGATGGTTCTAGCCCCTGGCATTCCCTTGCAGCAAAGTCTAACCAGTCGGAGGATGTATATCAGGAATATATCCCTCTGAGGCATCCAAGAGCCCCTCTTTAGTCACCTTCTTCATTACTGGGCTCTTGTCGATCCCTCACCTCCAGGCTCTGATGAGGGATCAACATGATCCCTTCTGACCCCCCTTCCAGAGCCTCCAGAACACTTGTCACTATTGGAAGACCTTTCCTAATCCAAATTTTTGAACAAGTTGGGGAAAACATAAGGACAAAAAGGTGCAGAGACAGCAGTTGTCCTGGTTAATGACATCCTGCAAAAATTGCAAACAAGAATGTGGGAAAATCCTATTTCCTGTGCCACAGTTGCAAATATAGAATGCAAAAATCTCCAGGGTTTGAACTAGTGCAATTACCCCATCAATCAGATGTAGTATAATCGGCTCTTGAAAGAGCAAATAAAACAAGGATATACTTGAATACTCCACCAGTTAAGGATCCTAGGTTACTGGATAATTTCAGTAAAAAGGTATTACAAAGTTTCATTCTTAGAGGACAACTTTCATACGGTGCGCGGGCTCACTTGCACATGCGTATGCTGGCTCATGCTAATAGACGTGGCCATTTTAGAACATTCACACGTATATGTGTGCATGTCATAACATAGGCTGTACGCATGTACATGTGTGTGCAATTTTATATGGACATGTGCAAATTCCGCCTCTACCATGTAAATGGGGGGATTTTGGTAGATATGTGCACTGACAAAATTACCAGTTTCCACAGTTTGTTACCAGTTTGACCAGTTAAAAGATAGGACTCCCTAACACCCCAGTTATTAAGCCACCCATTTATCCTTTTAGCCCCATTCCTTAAATCCTTGCTAAATAGTCACTTTTTTTGGTTTTATTAGTTACATGACATCCATAGCAGAAGTAAAGTTACGTGGATGGAGACCTTGGTGCGCACTGGTGTGCATAAATACTTACATGCTGGTTTCATTCATATTTCCTGGAATGCCCATGCCCTGCCCATTATTTATAAAAAAAAAAAAATTGTGTGCATACTGTTGCATTCGTGCCTGTTCTAGCCCTTGCTCCACCCTCTCTACCTTGGTGGCGACTCTCTTCAGATCTGACGGACAGATGCTGCCGCGGCTTCTCCTCACTGCTTCTCCCAGGAATCCCCGGGCTGGACTGACGCTGCGGGTCCGCCATGTTCCTGATGATGTAAGGGCGTGCATGCTCCAGAGTTTGTACCGGCAAGGGCGCGAACCTCGGGGGCGTCCCCCCATAGTGACGTCATCCGCTTCCAATTTACAAGGTCTTTGCTTGCAACTACGAATCTAGTTAGCAAGGGGAATTCTTTCTCCGCTGCTCTGCCTCCACCACCTTACCAGGGGTACCCGCTCCTCGGGGGCCCCGCTCTCTCTTCTTGATTTCAGATTGCTAAGACGGGATCTGGTACTTGCTCCTCGAGGGCCTACGTCCCTGAATGCTCAGAAGACTCCTTACTGCCTGGAAGCGATCGCAGACGTGAACACTGTGAGTTCTATTACAGATAGGAACCAGTACTCGCTCCATGAGGGCCCATGTTCCTAAAACCCTTCACCGACTCTCTTCTGTCTCAGAAGCTATCGTATACCTATATCTGGTACAATACTATTTCATTTTGCAGATAGGAACCTGTACTCGCTCCACGAGGGCCTATGTTCCTAAAACCCTCCAAAAACTCTCTTCTATTCCAGAAGCCATCTCATACATAGATATTGTGAGTTCTTATTCCAGACTGCATATAGGAACCATTACTCGCCTACAGCTCCTGTTCCTGAATATACTGAAGACTCTCTGTTGCATAGAAGCCATTACAGATATCTACAATTGTGAGTGTATCATCTACTACTGGTTATGTATTCAGCATACCCTGTCTACTCACTATCTATATTCTCTCTCTACAGCTCAGCAACCCAGAGATCGCAATTCTAGTATCTGAGGGACTTCAGCCCTGCCGTGCACATCAGCTCACTACTGCCACCTCTGGTGGTTCTACTTCCTGTCTAATAAAGAACTATCTGTGTTTGTCTCCATATTCCAGCCTAGCCGGTGGTCAGGATATCCTCCTGGGGGCGCTGTCATCTGCCATCGGCCCAAGGATTCACCAATTTACATTAAAGTGTTCATTCCTTACACTACTAGAGCGGTATCATAACAGACTGTCACTCTGTGGGGAGCCAACCCACAACAGATCACTAACTCCATCTACAGAGAACAATGGACTGCTGGCTACTCTCCTCGGGGGAGCAGATTCCATAACAGATTGCTACTCCTCCTATCTGGAGGAACAGATCTACATCAGGTTGCTAACTCCTCTCCTCTGGAGGAGCTGATTTCTAACAGTCTGCTAACTCCTCCCCTCTGGGGAAGCAGATCTATAACAGATTGCTACTCCTCCCCTCGGGAGGAGCTAATCGATAACAGATTGCTAGCAGCTCCCCTCTGAGGGAGCAGATCCATAACACATACCAGGAGATATCTGTGTACTCGGCATGCTTTTTAAAATCCATATGGTGCACACCAGCTTGATTTCTGTGCATATCTCACGGCTTCAGCGGTAGGGCTTTTAAAATTTGCCTTTTACTTCTCAGATCTCTGCACACCAGTTCTGCATGGTTCAATACTTCCACCTGGTGAAGGCAGAATCGCACACCTTCAGCCATTCTTGGATATAGCAGAGTCTATACACTATCTTATTTGATCCATCTATGAGGCATTCCATACTATGGCACACACCTCAACGGCATCCATCGGAGCATGCAGCATGGCTTAGTTGAGAGCCAGTAGCCTATGCAATGACTTTCATGACAAGTTTATGGACATCCCCTGCCTGAGGAATCGCCTTTTCAGTGAAAAGGTCAGATAAACAGTTGCTGAAATAAAGGAACCGCATATGGCTGTCCAGTCCCTCTTTACAGGACAAGAACAGTATTCTGCAAGGCATGCTTATTACGCTTTTAAAAGACCATATTTTCTGAGGTGCCCCTTTCAGTAATTCCAGATATTGGATGATGCCTCTACTTCTGCAACAGCAACAACTCTGACTCGTGTTCAACAGCATGAGCGCCATCAACCAAAAACAATGCAATAAGTCCAACCAAAGTCTAGGCCCCTTCCAGTATGGTGGAGAATCCATCAGTACCTGAAGATTACCAAAGATCATTGGATTATAAAGATTGTGGAGTTTGGATACCACTTGCATTTCTCCCAGCTTCAGATGCTTCCTCGTCACTCAGCCTTTAATCTGGATCTGTCTCACTCGACACAACTCTGCCTGGAGGTGGAGACTCTCCTCTAATAAAGGGTGCTAGAACTGATTCTTCTCTATCACCATAGCCAAAGCTTCTACTCTTGCTACTTCCTTATTTCTAAGAAATCTGGGGGAGTTGTTCCACTGGAGTCTTTTTATTGCATTTCAACTAAGAATTACTTCTGAAAAAATTCCGCACACCAAGCGGAAGGTGAAGGTGAGAGATAATTTATCAGAAATGGAGTTTGGATCGATGGGTCAGCAGAGGATCAACAGCTTTCTCATCTCCACACCTCAGACGCTGGAGGCGAGGGCCACTAAGAGGGAGGACCAGGAGCTTGGGTCCCCCTCTTTGGCCGAAGAAATTTCGCTTAGCCTGGGAGCGCCAGATACGCCCTCCCCACCCTGTGGTTTGGACGTGGTGGGAGTGGAGGAGCCATCTGAGACCCCTGAGAGGAATGGACCTGGCCCCAGATCATTGGGCATGGAGGGGGAGGACTTGGCCTTCCTGTGCGCAGCACCGGAGGAGGGGAGAGAGCCGGTCGCAAGATCACCGAGGGCAGCTTCGAAGCAAGCTTCAGGCTTTAGTTCATTCACCTTTTATGCAATTCTTCCACAACAGGTTGGTGCTCCACAGCCAAAGGTTTTACCAAAAGTAGTATCAACTTTCCATATTACTCAAACCATCATATTACTTATGTTCTTCTCAAGGCAACACGCATACGAAGGTAAGAAAGTCCTTCATACTTTAGACTGTAAAAGAGCCTTAGCTTATTACAAAAGAAGGACTCAGCCCTATCATCAGACTTCGCAACTATTTGTCTCTTATAATCCTAACAGACTGGGCGTAGCAGGGGCCAAGCATACATTATCCAACTAGCTAGTAGATTGCATTGCGCACTACTATACCCTAGCAGGCCTACAAATTACAGACACCATCAAGGCTCATCATGTTAGAACCATGGCTGCATCAGTGGCTCATCTGTGAGCTATGCCTCTCAAAGACATCTGCAAAGCTGCAACTTGGTCATCAGTATATACCTTTGCGTCCCATTACTGTCTAGACAATTCAGCCCTACTTGATAACGGAGAAAGCAAGTTGCTTTACCGTAAACCGTGTTTTTCATAGACAGCATAGACAGCAGGATGAATTAGCCAAGCTAAATACCCGCCTGCTTCCCTGGAAAGTGGACTACTCAGATTTAGCTCTAAAACTGACTGAGGGGGCTCACAAGGCAAAACCCATGTGGGAACTCCTGCACGCTAACTGAGAGTGTTCCATTTGGTGCCTCCAGCTGACGTCATCCACATGCCATGGCTAATTCATCCTGCTGTCTATGGAGAGCACTATTTACAGTAAGCAAACCTGCTTTATTCAGATGTTAAAAAAAACAAACAAAAAACATTTAACATGGGATGCAGTAAGCTAATAGACAACAAATAAAACATGAGTTAAAAAAGTGCATTAAATGGATAAAATGTACTAAAAAACAGGCCAATACAGAACAGTGCGCTCGGCTGAGTGCACTGCTTAGCCCCGTTTGGCCGCATGTTTTTGACGCGCTATTATTACCCCTATAAGGTAATATCCCTGGGAAAACGCGCAGCCAACCCCCCCCCCCCCCCCCCAAACTAATTGCGCTCATCACATGCAAATACGATATTAAGTCGAGGCCCCAAAATTTAAAAAAAAAAAAAAAAATCTGCCCACGGTCCACAGGTTGGAAAACAGATGCTCAATTTTGCCGGCGTCTGTTTTCCGAACCTGTGGCTGTCAGCGGGTTTGACAACCGATGCCGGTAAAATTAAGTGTTGGTTGTCAAACCCGCTGACAGCTGCTGCTTCCGCTAATAAGGAGGCGCTAGGGACGCGCTAGTGTCCCTAGCGCCTCCTTATTAGTGTGGGCCCTAATTTAAATAAATAATTGCGCGCCCAGGAGAGGTGCCTGGATGCGCTTCGGGAGAGCGGGCGCTCGCCTCATAGCGCCGGCGCTCCTGCGGAGTTTACTGAATTGGCCTGAAAATGAGTAAAGTGAAAATCAGTGCTTAAAATGCAGTAAAAACAGGCAGCTGCAGTAATGAAATGAAACATCAGAGCAGAGTCGAAGGTTTTGCTTGTGATTTGTTTTTATTTTTACTGCCGAAGGGATTATCTACAAACTCCATTTTCACTTATGGCTTAATGTGTGAGAGATGTAAAAATATTAAAATGGATAGATAATGCATAGGCAAAAAGAAGCTGTTGTGGCACGCTGTGAGTCCGCAGGGCTTGAAGGCAGAACTGTGCTGGGATTTAGAACGGATGGCACACCCTTGGGAATAGCTGCTAAAACAATCTTTCTTCATACATTTAGAAGCATGGTCAACTCAGCAGTCGTGTTTTACATAAAATTGCTGGTTCCAAGCATAAATACATGCGGAATAGGCAAGGAAAGTTATATAAAAGTGTAACATTTTCTCACTAGCAAATTTCCTTTGCTTATCTACTTGCAAACCTACAGGAATACTTGTAATTTTAAAGTAATGGTGCTTTTTTTAAATTCTACTAAAAATGTATTAAACTACATGTAGCCCCTCTTCAGGTGTGGACTTGGAAGGCAGGGTCATACGGCATCCCAGGGCTAACTCTTCTCACATGTCCCGTAGCCCCAGAATATCAAGGGGATGGGGTGGAGGGAAGGAATTCTCCTCCAAAACCCAAGGTGTGAGAGCGACTCTATTTCTCTCTTGGGAGGGATGTGAGTGCCAACAAAATACTTTGGAAGCTCAGGTTGGGTGTCTAAACAGAACTTCACTGCAGCAATTCTTCAAAAGCAAGACGTGGCACTATACGCACTTTGTTTATGAAAACTTGTTTGAACATACAGCATTGGATGATGATTTTATCATCCGCAGCGGTTAACGTCTGTTTAGTGTACATACCTCCAGGCATTATGGAGCAGAGCTGCTCGCCTAATTTTTGAGCAACTGTTGAGAACAAATGCTGACCTAAATAATACCATTTTATTAGGAGATTTTAATGTGCATGTTAACTAGTGTCCCTTATCTCTTACATGTGCCTCTTTTTCCTGGACATCATGGAAAGCTTAGGTTGTTCACAGTATCAGCAAGCCCAACTCATTCTGGTGGAAACATTCTTGATCTAGCTTTTATTAATTCCTCTCTGGCTGTATCTCTGAATTACTTCTAGTTGGCTGATTCAGTACCATGGTCTGATCGTTTTTTTTTTACTGAGAACTTCTCTATGCCTAAACAAAACAGTAGTGACAAGTAAGAAATATGATAATTTACTATACACATGAGGGAGGATTGACTCTGAGAACGTTTAACTCTGCTTTAGAGCATGATTTGGACCTGACCTCTGGTTCTGATAGTGAATCAGCTCTATTAACATGGGATAAAACCATAAGACTTAAACCTTTACTGTTTCAGGATGATTTTAGACTTGTACTCCAAGCACTTATCCTTTCAGGATTAGATTATTGTAATTCCTTATATAATGGCCTTCCAGATTCAACACTTTGTCCGCTTCACCTTATCCAAAATTCTGCCGCTCGACTCCTAACTGGTTCCAGACTTAAAGATCACATAACCCCTGTTTTGCTAAATCTTCACTGGTTACCCATCAAATAATGAATCCACTATAAAATCTTAATTTAAATATTCAATTTAATCCATAACCCATCGGCTATCTGGCTATATACAACCCTTCGTTTATATCAACTCCGGCGTCACTTACGGTCATTAGACAAAAACCTCCTTGAGGTTCCAACAGTTAAAATTGCAAGACTAGAAATGACCAGGAAACGTGCTCTCTCAGTGGCAGGTCCTCTGCTTTGGAATTCCCTCTCTTAGAACCATATCTAATCCAAAGGAATTTAAGAAAAAATTGAAAAAACATATCTCTGTTGCATGGCTTTCATTTTAACTTATACAGACTAATATCACCATCCCACCTATGCTAATTTTCTTCTGTATTACGTTGTTTTTATTTGCCTTGTTTAACACATTAATTTTATTTAAATGTATTTTATTTTGAATGCCTATGTTTTTATCTTCTGAATTATGTATGTGCTATCCAATTTGTAAACCGCTTAGACCATGCTATGTATAAGCGGTATATAAGAAACTTTTAAATAAAAATAAATAAATAAATACATGACCATTCTGGACAAGATTTTCATGTTAAGAGGTGCAAATATCCCAGAACTCAAAGCTGGCTCACCCAAGAGCTCAGATCAAGAGAGACATTATGAAAGGCAATGGCAGATAAATAGATTTTCAGACAACCTAGTTGTATTTAGTAGTTTTTTGAAACAGTATCAGCAACAAACTGAGGAAGCAAAAAAGCATTTTTTTCATCATTAATCTGAAGATATTGTTTAATATTGTAAAAAATTTGACAACTGGACTGCAAAATCATGAATGACACAATAAGGCTGATTTGCAATTTTTAGCTGTGAAGTTAGCTAAAAGTTCTGCTTCACTAGTTAGTCCCACCACTCTGGAAATGAGGAACCAGAGGGAAATAGCATCTTCTTTTATGGAGGTATCCGATGCTATTATGACTATGAATGCAGCTGTCTGCTCAATATTTGTAAGGGGAGTGCATTGAAGAGGGCTAGAGAGAGCATTGCCCCTTCAATTAACCACTTGATTAATTTATCATTATTGAAAAAATATCCCTGCGGCACTTAAATCAGCTGCTGTTCGACCACTCCTCAAAAAACCTGGTCTCGACCAGGGTGATCTGGCAAACTATAGACCTATCTCCTCCTTGCCATTTTTGACAAAGATTCTTGAGTCTGTAGTGTTGACCAGTTGGAAGATTTTGTGGAGGACCGTATGGTACTGAATCAGTTCCAAAACAGCTTTAGAAAATCTCTGTAAATATTGAAATCTTGCTGGTTTCCCTGGTCGATGCAATCAAACATGGTTTTGGATCAGGAGCAGAGCTACCTTCTCATAATGTTGGATTTATCAGCTGCTTTTGATACGGTTGAGTACCAGGTCCTTCTGGGTCTGGGTATTGGTGGCCGTGTTTTAGACTGGTTTAGATCATACATTACTGAGAGGAAACAACAAGCCTGCATTAATGAAACTCATTCAAGATGGTTTCCTGTGCCCTCAGGAATTCCACAGGGGTCAGCCTTATTGGTTTTATTATTTAACATCTACCTAGCCCCCATCTGTCCGAATTTTGGATGACCTGTATGAGGGCTTCCGAATTTATGTGGATGATGTACAATTTTATGTGCAAGTGAATGGGCCCTGGGGAGAAATGCAGGCTAAGATTTTGGATATTTTGGCCATAATTCGCTCAATAGAGATTGTGCTTTTACATCATCGTCCATCTGTACCCCATCTACTATTAATGTCCATTGATGGAAACACGATAAAGTATGTTGATCAGGTAAAAAGTCTAGGAGTTATTATTGACTCCAAATTGTCATTCATCCCGCAAACTAGAGCAGTAGTTAAAGCAAGTTTTTTATAAATTAAGACTGCTATGGCCTCTGAAGATTCCTGTTGCAGTCTACAGACTTTCGATTTGTAGTTCAGGTGTTAATAACACCTTTGACTACTGTAACATCTTATTCTTAGGCCTCCTTTCTTATGTCATTAAGACCCTGCAGCTTCTGTAGAATGCTCTGTTCATCTTATTCCTGGTCTTTCAATTAAGGTTCATATTGCTCCTGTTCTGGTAAGCCTATACTGGCTTCTGGTTGCTTTTAGAATCAAATTTAAGACTACCTGTTTGGTCCACAGTCTAAAAGCTCATACAATAACATCTTGGGTTTCCAACATGATTAAGTTTTACTGTCCATCTAGATCTTTGAGTTTATCACAAAGAGTACTCCTTGATGTACCTTCTTTTAAGGAGGTTCTTCTACATGAAATTCGAAAGACTGCATTTTCAGTTGTAGGTTTAGACCTCTGGAACAGTTTACCAGATAAGCTGGGATCTGTGACCTGTCTCAAAGTGTTTAAGAAATTTACTAATAACCTTACTTTTTTGAGCAAGCCTACTGTTGACATGTTTTATTTTGCTCTCTGATTAAGCATGCCAGAGACTATGGATATCTTTTTTTCTTTAATTGTGCTGATTGTTTCTGACCTGATGTCCAGATGTTGTCATAAGATGGGATTGATTGGATGTTAGTCGTATTGTGAGTTATCATCCTAAGACTAGTGATGCTTATTTTGTTTTATTATGTTTATTTAACTATGTTTTATTCTGTGTGTTTTGTTGTGAGCTGCCCCAGGAAGGGGTGGCATATAAATAAACTTTAACCATAACCTTAACCAGTTCTTGACACAACAGTTTGTTTCTCAGTGTTTACAGTACTTTCCTTATCTGAGCAAGTGACCCTCAATAGATGGGCCAGGAAAAAGCAAATTTGGGGTCTCCCAAGTTGTTAAAAAAGGTCTTACTCACAGTTCTCATTTTCCAGATGGCACGCGATTGTTTCCAATGAAAGGTCCAGATAGCAGGACAATAAACTAATTTTCCCCACTCTAGGGAAGGAAAAGTAGCAGCAAAATTCCTCCTGATGGATCCACCAAAACAAAGTCCTTACACAAATTTCCCAAAACTGGAATTCGCTTTGCAGCAGGTCACCACCCATGGGAGGTGAGGTAGGTTGACCCCACCAGGAGAGAGGGACTGTCAGTATTGAACATATCCACAATGTAATTCAGCTTGCGCCTACATGCACGATATTCAATAAGGGGTAGATTTTCAAATACCGCGAATAGGCGTACTTTTGCTGGCGCATCAGGCGCAAGCAAAAGTACGCGGGATTTTAGTAGATACGCGCGGAGCCGCGCGGAGCCGCTAAAATCCTGGATCGGCACGCGCAAGGCTATTGATTTTGTATAGCCGGCGCGCGCCGAGCCGCGCAGCCTACCCCCGTTCCCTCCGAGGCCGCTCCGAAATCGGAGCGGCCTCGGAGGGAATCCTCTAATGCCCTCCCCTCACCTTCCCCTCCCTTCCTCTACCTAACCCATCCGCCCGGCCCTGTCTAAGCCCCCCCCTTACCTTTGTCGGGGGATTTACGCCTCCCGGAGGGAGACGTAAATCCCCGCGCGCCAGCGGGCCTCTTGCACGCCGGGACGCAACCTGGGGGCAGGTACGGAGGGCGCGGTCACGCCCCCGGACCGCCCCGGGCCGTAACCACGCCCCCGGGCCCGCCCCCGGAACGCTCCGGATACGCCCCGAAAACGCCGCGCGGTTCGGGCCCGCCCCCGACACGCCCCCGACACGCCCCCCTCGCCAAACCCCGGGACTTACGCGAATCCCGGGACTCTGCGCGCGCCGGTAGGCCTATGTAAAATAGGCCTACCGGCGCGCAGGGCCCTGCTCGCCTAAATCCGCCCGGTTTTGGGCGGATTTAGGCGAGCAGGGCTCTGAAAATCCGCCCCTAAACGTATACCTAATTTGATCTAATCAGGCCTGAACTTATGCTTCTGGAAATTATTACAAAAAGAAGGAATTTCTCTTAGTAGAAAGTAATAGCTTGTTGATAAAGACACTGAGGAATTTCTAAAGGAATTACTTATATGATAAAAAGCTTACACTGAAACAAAAGGACCTTTGTCTAACAAAGGTTAAAACTATTAAGAACAATCACTAAAATAGAAGCAAGATATTAACTTGAACAAAACATGCTTTTGACTTTTAGATGAAGAGGTCATCTCTATCTCTGCCTTTTTTCCCATTGATTATGTAAAGAATCCTTGGTTTTTCTCACCAGAAGGAGTGTACTGACTTGCTGGGGACAATCAGAGAGAGTGGAAGTTGGGATTTTTGACTTCCCCATGTGGGGAACAGCAGATGCTCTAGCAGTATAAAAAACCCTGCCACCATCTTAAGGCAAGGATTCTTAGTTTCATTTTCTTGAGTTGCCCTGCTGAGGTTTGCTTTCTGGGAAAAGAAATCTGAGGGTCACACCCAATTTAGTCTCATCACATTGGTTACCAGTTCAATCACACATTCAATATAAAATTGCTACAATGATCCATAATCTTAAATGCAATGTAAATTCCCCTTACAGTGACTCCACTCTGAGAATACACATTCCAGTTCGTACTCTGTACTCTTGAGGTCAACATCTATTAGATATCCCCTCCCCACAGCTCACACGTCTGGACATCACAAGAGATAAGAACATAAGATTTACCATATTGGGTCACACCAAAGGTCCAACAAGCCCAGTCTCCTGTTCCAACAGTGGCCAATCCAGGTAACAAGTACCTGGCAGGAACCCAAAGGGTGGACAGATTCCAAGCTGCTTATTCCAAGAATAAGCAGTGGATATCTAACTCTCCCTTAATAATTGTTAATGGTCTTTTCCTCCAGGAACTTGTTCAAACTTTTTTTAAATGCAGCTACACTAATAGCATTCACCACATCCTCTGGCAACAAATTCCGGAGCTTAATTATGCATTGAGTAAAATAATATTTTCTCTTATTAGATTTAAATGTATTACCTAATAACTTCATTCTATGTCCCCTGGTCTTTCTACTTTTTGAAACAGCAAACAGATTTAATGTTTACTCATTCCATTACACTCATTATTTTATAAACCTTTATCACATCTCCCCTCCCCCATCTCTTCTCCAAGCTGAAGAGTCCTAACCTCTTTAGCCTTTTCTCATAGGGGAATTATTCCATCCCCTTTATCGTTTTGGTTGCCCTTCTCTGTGCTTTTTCTAATTCTGCTGTATCTTTTTTGAGATGTGGTGACCAGAACTGCACACAATACTCAAGATGAGGTCATTATATGGAGCCAAACAGAGGCATTATGAAATTCTCTGTTTTATTCTCCATTCCTTTCCTAATAATCCCTAGCATTCTATTTGCTTTCTTGGCTGCTGCTGCACGCTGAGCAGAAGATTTCAAAATATCAATGATGATGCCTGGATCCTTTTCCCGAATGGTCACTCCTTGTTACGACTGTCGCTGCCCGACGTCTCCACTCCGCCCTCCTTACCTCTCTGGCGACTCCTCCCGCGCTTGACGGATGTTTGGCTGCCATGGCGTCTGCCTGCCGTCCTCTCTGGTGTCCCTGGTCCGGCTTGGGCGCTGCCTCCCGCCATGCTGTCCAGCTGCCTTAGGGCACGCATGCCGCGCTGCCCTGCTTCAAATACTTTCTTTGGCGTGAACCTCAGGGGCGTCCCCCTGTGATGATGTCACTCATCCCAGATACAAAGAGCCTACACTACTGCTAGCTAATCAAGTTAGCAAGGTATAGATATTCGTACAGGAACTCATTATGGATGGGATTAGCTCTCCGTACCTAGCTACTCTGCCTCTCCATTATTGGACTTACTCTGTTGGGGTACCCGCTCCTCGAGAGCCTCTCTCTTCTCTTTAAGGTCACTGTCTGGAACCGGTACTCGCTCCTCGAGGGCCCATGTTCCTGGATTCGCTGCCTGGACTTCACTTCTGCCTGGAAGATACCGCTGCCTACACCATCAGTGAGTTACCATCTACTTCTCTCAGAGCTGTTCCCTAGAACCAGGTACTCACTCCTCGAGGGCCTGCCTCTACTCCAGCTCCTGTGATTCCTACTGAGAGAAACCGCGTTGTGAATACTCAACTAACGAGGCTCTATACCAGAACCCTGCATATACTTCATTGTACTCACTATCTCAGTTTCTCTTCACTACAGCACAGCCATTGAGGGATCGCTGTTCCAGTGTCCTGAGGGACTACTAGCCCATCCAGGCTTCATCTCTGCTCACTACTGCCACCTCTGGTGGCTCCTCAATACTGTTAATAAAAGATCTATCTGTGTTGTGTGCCCTAAAGCTGAGCCTGACCTGTGGCCCCTCACGGGACTTCCCTCCCTGGGTGTGGTCAGCAGCCACAGTGTCCAAGGGTCCACCCAAAACCTTACAAACAATAACACTCCTAATGAGGAACCTTGTATTGTGTAGCTTTAATTTGGGTTACTCTTTCCTAAGTGCATCACTTTACACTTGTCCACATTAAATTTCATTTGCTAGTTGCATGGCCAATCTCCCAGTTTTGCAAGGTCCTCTTGTTGTTTCTCCCAGTCTTTTTATGTTTTAACAACTTTGAATGATTTTGTGTCATTGGCAAATTTGATCACCTCACTTGTTCCCATTTCCAGGTCGTATATAAAATTATTAATAAGTAATGGTTCCAGAACACTCCACCTTTCTTCATCTGGAAAATTTACCATTTAGTCCTACTCTCTGTTTTTCTGTCTTTTAATCAGTTTGCAATCCACAATAGGACAAAGCCCCCATCCCATGACTTTTCAACTTCCTAAGAAATGTCTTATGAGGGATTTTGTCAAATGCTTTCTGGAAATCCAGAGATATTATAACAACTGGCTCACCTTTATCCACAGCTTTATTTACGCCCTCAAAAAAATGTAGCAGATTGGTGAGCCAAGACTTAACTAAATCCATGTTGGCTTTGTGTCATTAAACTATGCCTATCTATATGCTCAGAAATTTTATTCTTTGATAGGTTCTATTATTTTGCCTGACACAGACATCAGACTGATTGGTCTATAGTTTCCTGGATCAACCTTGATCTCTTTTATTTCTTTTTTTTTTTTATTTGTGTCATATTGTCAACTCTCCAGCCTTCAGGTCCCGTAGACAATTTAAATGATAGTTTATACATTTCCAATAGCAAGTCTGCAATTTCATTCTTCAGTTCTTTCAGCACTCTTTAGTTTGTCAATTCACCCTAATACATTTTCCAGGTTCAATAAGATTTGTTTCAGTTCCTCTGAATCATCACTTTTGAATATCATACTGGCATGGGTATCTCTCTTGCATCTTTCTCAGTGAAGACCAAAGCAAAGAATTTAGTCTCTCTGCTATGACTTTGTCTGTTTGTCTGTCTCGCTCTCTCTCACACTGTCTCTCTCACACACTGGTCACCTCTCTCACACATACCAGTCATCTCCCTGACCAACTCTTTCTCACATGCATACCGGTCAACTCCCTGACCAATCTCTCTTTTGTTCTCACATGCACATACACCAGTCACCTCCCTGACCAATCTCTCATTTGCTCTAATGCGCACATACCCAGGTCACTTCCCTGACCAATTTCTTTCGCTCTCACGCGTGCGCACACACACAAACACACTTCACCTCTCGGACCAATCTCTTTCTCTTACTTACACACATGGTTCAATCACACATATGCTCTCTCTTACACACATGATCTCTCTCACTTACATATACAGTGGACCCTTGACTTACGAACTCAATTTGTTCCAGAGGGCTGGTTGTAACTCAAGTTGGTTGTAAGTCAAGACTATTTTTACCATAATAAATAATGGAAATACCCATAATGCGTTCCAAATCTCCCAAAGCACTCCTTACCTAACATTTTCATTGTAAAAAAGGGTTGTATAATGTGCGTAATTACCAGAAACACCTATAATTTTCCTAGTGTACTCACCAAAAAGTTACAAAATGTGCCTAGCCTACAGAAACAACAATTTCATACTGTACTCACCATTCAAGTTGATATCTTTGGCTTGCAGGAAGGGAGGAGGGGAGGATTCCCCCTTCCCTACCCCCTCAGAGCACATCTCTGGCCCCCAAACACTCTCTTCCCCCTCCCAGCATACTCATTCCTCCCCTCCTGATACCTTGATGTAGCCAGCTGAGTGCTACACTCCCTTTCTGCTGCTGCACAGAAGCTTCCTTGGTCACCAGTGATGCTGTTGCTTGCTGCAATGCCGTGTCTGGTCTGCCTATGTGCTCCTGTGAACATTTGCAGCTCTGGGTGCGCCTGAGATGGATAGGCCTCATCAGCAGCAGCAGCAGCCGATCACTGCAACAACAGAGCAGAAGTCCCACCCACCAAGCCCAAAAAAATGCGATTGACAGGAAAAAACACCCAATTAGAAGTAACCGCATGCACGTTGTTCATATGTCAAGCCGGTTGTAACTCGAGGGTCCACTGTATGTTGGCTCATGCTCTGTCTCACTCACTCCTCCCCCACCCCGAGCACACATGGCAGCTGTAGCAGCCTCTCTCTGAGGCCCAAGAAAACACTCTGTTAGCTCCTGCTGAAAATGAGCTCTAGATATCAGACTCACCAGCGCAATGATCCATCTCCACATGGAAATGCCGCTACTACCCGTTGTTGTCAGCCTCTGTGACCTACTCCATAGGCACAGGTACTAATCCATAAGACCACTATATACATGCCCAACCACCTGCAGCCCTTTAATGGATGCTCCTCCCGTTGCTTCCTGCCTCGGCAACAGGTTCCCTGAGCACTGTGTCCCTCAGTTTGTTGCTTCGCTGTGCTCCCTACTGCCTGCTGTGCCTTATCCTCTCTTCCTATCCTTGCCTCCTGCCTTGTGCTCCCCATGTGCCTTGGTCTTATTTGTGCGTCCTCTGGTTGGTTCACCCCACAGTTTGTCTCTGGTCTGATTCTCTGGTAGCCGACCTCGGATTGCTTCTAGACTGCCGCCTGCCTCAACCTCTCACCTGCTTCCTGCCCTCCACTGCACACGACTGACTCCGACCCTTGCTTGAACTGTGCTGTTCACCTGTTGACTACCCTAGGGACCCTCCTAAGTCGGCCAGCTGTCAGAACCTAAGGGCTCAACCTGCGGGGAAGACGATTGGTAAAGATAAAGTTCTTGATTTGGAGTTTATCCACCTGATGTAGTGGGCCTCACTCCCGCCTAGGGTCCACGTTTCCTAACAGAGTCCCATTGGCAATAGAAAATAGCCTACATCGCAGTTTAGATTTCTTTACCTCTTTACACATTGAAATTGGCAAAAGAAAGTGCTGAGAGGACTGTAGTGGCCTAGCCAGGGCACATCTACTGCATCTAATTTTTCTCTTAAATAGGCAGGTCCAGAGCCCCTTAACACTCTGCTCAAGAGAAAGAATTTTACATTGGGTTCTACTTGTTATAAGTAGCCAATGCATGTTGACGCATCAAAGACTATGTGGATACCCTCCATGAACACCACTAAATTAGTTTCGCTGCAACATTCTTGGCACCTGAAATCTGCGTGTTAGCCTCAAGGGGAGACCGACAAGCAGGGTATTACAGTAATCTAGGTGTGACAGTGTCAACTTGCTCCAGATCCAGGCCTGGTTTTGCTCCATTGCATGCATGGAGTTGTAGTTTTGATGGTCCCATTGATGTGTCTTAATACACATTTAATGCCAGTTTGCTAAACAATAACCACTTGGCGATGCTCTGTATGACTTGCCGCAGATGAAGCAAGGCTGCTGAACTATCTCTGCACCAGAGGATAGATTTGTACATCAGCATAAATATATGGACACTGCCTCACTTGGTGAAACAAATCTGCCAAAGGCTGCAGAAATATATTAAATAGCAGAGGGGAACGAGATGATCTCTGAGGCACACCACACTCCACTGCCATGGATTGGAAATCACACCCTTAACGCGGACATCCTCCGATCCACAATGATGTCTAGATTTTTTTGCCGAGTGCTGATGCCTAATGTGGAACCTTGCATTGTGTAGCTATAATTTAGATTTCTCTTCTTTAACTACATCCCTTTGCACTTGCCTGCATTACATGTCATCTGCCATTTGCATGCCCAGTCTCTCCGTCATGCAAAGTCCTCTTGCAATTTCTCACAATCCTCTTGTGATTTAATCACTTTGAATAATTTTGTGTCATCTGCAGATTTGATCACCTCACTCGTTTCCATTTCCAGATCATCTGGTTTCACAAACCAGAAACACTGGGTCTGTATTTTTGGGGGATGATCCCTCCCAAAGAATCCGCATTGCTTGACTGGAGGCTGCAGAGTATTGGTAAACAGGAAGAAAATAGAAGCATCTGGCAAGAGATGGTATCTTTCAAGGCTCCTCCCTCCAATATTCCCAATCAACATTCCCCTATACCAGGAGTTCCCAACCTTTTTGGAATCGTGGACCCTTTTCAACCTTCAAAAGGTTTGCGGAGCCTCACATGCTTCTCTTGAATTTTAAATGCCAATCAAAAAACTGATTAATGAAATAAATAAGACTTTTCACTCCAGAATCCTTTATAATGTATAAAACTTAATATTAAAGAATACTTACGAATATAAACTGTGCCCTACCCCAAATGGCCCATTCAGGAGTGTTACTCCCCTCCCCTCCATCCCTGCCATGGCCCCTTCCCAAGTGCCTTCCTTCTTGCTCTACTTCCCTCCTCCCCCTCATGGCCAACCCGAGTAATGTCCTAGTTGTAATCCTTCTTCCTTCCTTCTCTCCTCGCATGACTGCTTCCCAGTTTCCTTCCTTCCTTCCTGCCCTCTCCTCCCTGTGGTGCCTTTCTCTGTCCCTTCCCGGGTTGACCCTTTTATGTTGGCTTTCCTCCTGCCCTCCTTTCCAGCTCCCCCGCTTCACACCTTGGTCATACCCTTCACTCAGTGCAGCTTTTATCCCTCACTGTCGGGGCCAGCTCGGCAGCCGGAGCACTTGCTGCAGTGGCCAGAAATGCTCCTCGGGGATATCGCCCTGCTTGTATCCTCCTCTGGTCATGTGGAGCAGCAGTCGTTGGTACTGGGAGTGGCACTCTTCTCTTCCTCCTCTCAGCATGTCCTCAGACTCCTTCTTCTCTGCCTCTCATCCATGCTAGTTTTGGCTCCTCGGAGCCATGATCTTCCTCTCCTCCTTTCAGAGTGGGGTCAGGATTAGGCAGCAGCAGCCTGCTTTTTGTTTTTTCCCAGCAGCTGAATTTGCTTGTCTCTCTTCCGGGGGACCCCCCTGTTATGGTATTGCAGACCTCTAGGAGTCCATGAACCCCTACGCACCAAAAGTCCTCTCTCCCTCCTCTCCCTCCTCTCCCTCCTCTTCCTCCTTTTCCCCTCCCCCTCTCCCACACCACAGATCACCTCCCTCTTACAGCTACATTCCCCGCCCCCCCCATACACACACACTCATATCTACCCCCACCTACTGACCTCAGAAGCACACACACAGTCTGAGAGAGAGAGAGACACTGACACACCCAAACACACCCTCAATAAATAACCCTTCACAACCTGCAGGGAGCAGCAGTTACAATCTTGCTGGGCAGACTGGATGCGCTATTTTGATTTTTATCTGCAGTCAATTTACTATGTTGCTAGCACACAAACTGCCCCTCTCCCCACATATTCCCAAACACCCCAATAACCATAAATATATTTTATTTTATTTATTGTGTATTTAGTTCACGCCTCTTCATTGGTAGCTCAAGGTGAGTTACATTCATGTCTCCTCACACAGGCATCCACTCCTACACCATATTCTCTCTACATACCTCAATATGTATAGCCCAACTACAGCCACCACCCTCGTACCCCACTCATATGCATCCTACACACATCTCCACATACAAACTGCCCACAGTACACAGATACCTCTATTCCTCCACAGTACGCGAATACACAGCCCCCCACAATAAACACACATACACACACCTCCACACACTCCCTCACATCCATCTACAACCCCCATTCTCAAGCCCCCTCTAAACACATCCTCTTATCTCCCATCCCTAGCATGGATGATCACATACCAGAGCTTTCTAGAGTCAGGGCTGGCAAATTTCCCTCCCAAGCATCAATTTGATGATATTGCAGGGGTAATCATGACACCTTATGATGCCTGGTCTTCTCTTTGCAGACTCTTCTGGCTGAATATTGTGTTAGGATATGCATCAATCATTCTGGCTGCGCGTAGCACAGAATTCAGAATGATGTTATCACCTCCCTGCACCAATTCCTCTATACTTATCTCTGTCTCTTCCTCTTAAGTGTTGTCTAGCTCTTTGACAGACATCTGAGGCACATAGTTTTGATGTGGTTTATATCTCCTGGAAGTCTCTTCTTTTCACTCTGCCCCTGGGCTCCAAATGCTCTGCATTTTTGCCCTCAGCATTGGCTGACAACCAGCTGGGGGCAGAGCCTTGAGGAAAGAGGGCTGTGCATGCTTAATTGAACACACATATGTACTAATTATAAGGTGTATTTGGATTTTGAAAAGGCATTTGATAAAGTCGTGAAAGACTCCGTAGAAAACTAAAAAGTTATGGGATAGGAGGTGATGTCTTACTGTGGGTTGGTAACTGGTTAAGACAGGAAACAGAGTAGGACAAGTGGACAGTTTTCCCAGTAGATAAAGCTGCATTGTTGATTGCTCTAGGGATCTGTCTTTTGACCAGTGTTGTTTAACTTATTTGAAGATCCAGGACTTCAAAATATCTATCTGGAAACTGATGCTACGTCCCAGATTCAATATAGCAAACATTATTTTCCAGACATTCTTCCAAAAGGGCTGAATGATTGCACAATAAAAAAAAAACAAAACCATATGCAAGAGAGATCCTACATCAGAATCATAAGACCAACATTTGATTTACTGATCCCTGCTTTAAACATTTTCAAGGGAGTCAGACAGCTCAAAGAGCAACAAAATATGTTTAACTGAACAAATAATGAAACTCTAATAGATCTCATCTAGAACTGCTCCCATGAAGCTGGTGAGATAATGTAAGTCATATACCCAGATTCAGGCCAGTACAATCATAGTGGGGGTTTTTTTTAAGAGTATGCCTATTGAGTCAAATAAGTTCCAAATAAAAGCGTGAAAAATAAAACAGTATAGACAAAAATTGCAATAACTTACAGTAATAATAAACAGATATCCCTAAATGACTCAAAATTTTGTTTTCTTTTTGCCCCCAAACAATCCCAACATATAACGACACACACATACACACATGTACACAGCCGGTCAGTGACAATTACAAGCACAGCAAATATGAAACAACCAAGTCCCAAGTACCTGGCAAGTACCCAAACATTTTAAGCTAAATGTTAAAAGCCTGGAGTGCGCAAAAACTAAGGGATGTGCGCGTGGCTGGGCTGTGCGCGCGCCGAGCACATTTTAAAAATGGCCCGGCCTGACCACACTCGTATCTCCCAATACGTGCGGAAGTGCTAGGCTCGGTAAAAGGGGTGGGCCGAGGGCAGGGTTTGGGCAGGGGCCGGCCGGGACAGTGGCCAAAATGCCGGCAGGCATGTGGAACTTACTTCATTTTGATAATTCAAGGGCCAGGGGACACTCCGTGAAGTTAGCAAGTAGCTCATTTAAAACAAATCGGAGAAAATTCTTTCTTTTTCACTCGATGCATAATTAAGCTCTGGAATTCATTACCAGAGGATGTGGTTATGGCAGTTAGTGTAACTGGGTTTAAAAAAGGTTTGGATAAGTTCCTAGAGCAGAAGTTCATAAACTGCTATTAATTAGTAGCTTCAGATCTATTTATTTAGTGTTTGGGTACTTGCTAGGTACTTGTGACTTGGTTGGCAACTGTTGGACACAGGATACTGGGCTTGATGGACCCTTGATCTGACCCAGTATGGCTTATCTTATGTTCTAAAGCAAAACAACATTAATGCACAACATACATGGACCAGTCAGCCATTACTTGATACTGCAGACCATATTTTAAAATAATCATATAATGACAACTCATGTCTAAAATTGGAGATCTCTCTTTTACTCAACAACTCAAATGATGCAGCCTGTTGCATGTATTCTTTCCATAAGCAAAAAGCTGATAACTCCTCACTGTTGCAATATAATAAAATAACTTTTTGAGCCAATAGGAGAGAAATAGGACTTTGGAATTGCTGGCAAGATTCTTGCATGGTTTACACCATATCTTTCAAACCATTGGCAGCAAATTGTATTGAATCTAAAATGTCCGTTTGGTATACAGTCAAGTCCAGGTTTCGCAGGGTTCGGCTCCCTCTGGCACCCCTTTTGATATCTACTTAGCCACTCTGTCATGTACTATCATGCCCTGGTGAAAATTAGATTGTAAGCTGACATTGTTCTTTTTTCCCAGTATTATCATCATGGAAAACTACTTTTCAATTTGTGTCTCTATGTCTTTCCACTATAAAACATGGTTTTCACATAATAGGCTGTTACTGAATATTGCTAAGACCAAGATCATGATTTTAGAAAGATTTCCTACCGCACATAAACCATCATCATTCATTTTTGAGGCCTGTAAAACTCCAGTTCTTTCACACGTCGAGAGTCTGTGAGTTATTTTAGGCTCGCAACTTACAACGTGCCTTCAAGTAAATGCAGTCACTAAGCTACTTTTATCCACATTAAGAATGCTTCATTGCAAGCTTTAGTCTTCATTGACTACTGCAACTCCCTCTATCTTGGCGGGCCCTCATCCACATTGCGCATGAGCTGCCAGGGCCCAGTGTGACAGGGGTGACCTTTTTACACATTCCTTTTTCCTTTGTGTTCCCTTGGGAGAAGGGACGTGTCCTTATAGAGGGGGCCGTAAGTGCAAAATAAGTCACTGGAGTTCCTGTGTTAGTGTCCAAAATTAAAGTCTTTGGCATTTAACACTGGTGATGAATATTCAGTGGCACAATAACTCTAACTGCAGGGCCACAGAATTCTCTTGTTTCTTTTCTTACCGTCTCTTCCCTCTGTCTGTGCAGGACTCACATATATCAGGGTGGGAGAAACATCCGCTCTCTTGGATCAAGAAAAATGGAGCTCCCCGATGGGCAGGGTATTTTAGGATGGTCAAAATCCCCTGCCAAAACTGGTAAAAGGCTATGGCACAGAGTACATCTCCTTTCCCCCCCGCCCCCCCTAAGGTGGTGAAACACTGGAGGGGTGTCCACAGGGATGTTTGCTTTCCTTTACTCATGGTTAGCAGATCTTCAGGATCTCTATGATTCTTACAGTCTCTTTCTTTCTTCTCGCTGGATCCCTGATGGGAAGGATCCCCCTTGAAACAAGCAGCTCTCTTGCTTCAGCCAAACCCTTCCTCCCAGATCTTCTAGCAAAATGCTTTCTTTTCCCCAAAATGATATTAATTCCGGAGTTCCTCCTCACAACAGGTCACCACCACTTCAAGGGGCAGATCTTCCCCATCCCTGGGCATCCCAAATACAGGGTTTCCTAATCCCTGTGCACAAGAAAGGCCCAGGTGTCCAGTGAGGCTCCTACCATGAAAAATCGCAAATTCCTAAAAACAACCCAGAGGGATGTTCTAACAGGTAGTGAGTAGATTGAAAGTGAAACCCTCCCGACCCTGGTCTGTGTTCCAAGGCTGGGTGAGCCTGTTTTCAGTGACTGAGCCTAAAATAAATAACAGACGGACTTTACTGAATCGGCCCGTGAGACAGAAGCCCCTATACACCTCCTAACTAGATGCAAACCTAAAGGGATTGTGTGTCCCCCCCCCCCCCCCCCCGAGCTCTCTGCGGAGAGCTGCTAAATAGACTCTCAGGGGGCCGGCCATTCCAGACCCCTCAAAGGGAGGAGCTGCATTTGAATGGTACCTCCCCCTCACACTATCCTGCATCCTTAATGACTAAACTAAAACAGTCACCTAGGTCTTACTGGTCACGTGACCATAGGGTCCGTCACACTATGTTGAAACTACGCTCATTGTGCAGCATGATTATTATTGTACATATTCAAAGACTGTTGAAAGTAGCGGGCTTATGGAAGGGGTTGGAAATGTAAAGATCTTAAGTCCATGGAGTTGTTGGCCCTTGGCCTCCTCAGTGAGGACCTTCCCCCAGAGGTTGCACAAACATTTTATCTAACTCGATTTGTAGTGCTCCCACAGGAGCATCTTTCAGAAGTTTTGGCAATTTCATCTCCTGCAGTAACTCTGGAGGAAGCTGAAATTCTTTTCTATCCTATCCCGAGTTGGAACTTAAACATTTTCTAAACCAGCCTTCAGCTGGAAGATGCCCTAGCATCGTTTCTCATCATTTCTTAAGTTGCATGGACCGGTTAACACTGATGAGTGTAGCAATGTCTGGTCTTCTTGCAGTAGCTACGTTCAGTAATTTTCCAATTGCTGTTACTGTTTGGTAATAGGTCTCAATTTCTGTTATTCTTTAGGCACTCTCTTTTCATGGGAGACTTGACTTTCTTGGGCATCTTCCATGCCAAAATGTTCCAGCATTTCATTGATTTTTTTTGTTTTTGTCTCTGAGGAGATACCTTCCATCTTCTTCTCCTCTCTCTGTTTGAATGCCAAAGGAATGAGCAATATTTCCCAATTTTTTTTACTTTCAAATTCTGATTCAGTTTACAGATGTAACCCCCTGCCACCCCCCCCCCTCCCAGGGCTATAGGCCATCTTCCCATTCCCGCAGAGCCCTCAAATCGTTCAAACAGGGTGAGAAAAATAAATTAACTGCTGGCTGCTGAGGAATGGGGCAGGCCACCAGGAGAATCCTCACAGCACAAAACGTGAAAGCCCATCCCAAAAGTGTGCTCCAGACAGAAGAAAGTTAACCGAAAAAATAAATTGGCAAAGTCTGAAGGAATATAAAAAAAAAAAAGAATCCAAGAAGATACAATAGGCAGGAAAACAGCTTACAGTTCATCTCAAAGTCTCAAAATCACTTAATGCAGACACTGTACTTATTCAGCTTAAGTCTTCTTACTCCCTGGAAATACTAAACGTTCTTCCCCAGGCTTTCTGTGGTTAACCCTAAGAAAAGTATTAGAGTCCCTCTTGAAATTCCTCCCATTTCTCACAGACTGTAAAGGTTGGCCTGAGACAAATCCTCCCACTTGGTTTAGGTGGTTAGAAGCTCCCAGGGAAACCTTTTCCCACTTTACCGGAGAATTCTTTCTCATCCCCGATCCAAACAGGAAGTCCAGGCCTGGCCACAGCCCCCTGCGCTTCCTCCTGGCTCCCAGCACAACACAAATTCCTTGCACCAACAAACTCCTTAGAACGCCAACTGAGGACTCCACGTGGAGGCTCCTTTTATACCATCAGCCCCCCCCCCCCCCTTAGGGGACGAACCCTCCAATCACTCGCCCCGAAACCCACAGCCACTCCTGGAAAGTTCTTAATGCTAGGCAGGGCGCACCATTCACTGATAGTAAAGCTGAGCTGCCTTGCACGGAGCACGGCGCCATTGTCCCCTTCTTGCTGAAAGGAAATTAGTGCCTCGCCTTTGATATCTTGTTTTCAGGTGTGCAAGCATGGATCTGCTTTACTCCGCATAAACTCTTCTTTGGTGAGCTCTTCATCTAGTTTCTCATTCCATGCTCTTGTTTAGTTTAATTTTTCAGTATTTATAAATCGCCTTTTAGGCCAAAGTGGTGTTTAATAAATAATAATACAGTACATATCACACAAACCATATATAAATCAGTACATTGCATATATAATAAATAAAACACAAAATCCATATCCAATTCCCTTCACCCTTTGAATAAACTCCCTCCCTCCTTAGCCCATCCTTCACTCAGCTGTCTCACATCACCTTCTAGCCTTTCATAATCAGTCCACCACCCATGAATATGATTTTCGGTAATATATATTCCCGGCCCCGACTTGTTCATGGCAGCAGGAGCTCATATGGGAGGTAATGGGCCATATAATCCCCCCTGTTCTTCCAGCACAGGAAAGAAAGGAACAGTCTTTCTAGATCCTTTTGGGTTTTTTTCTGCAGATAGTCTAGTAAAAAGAACACATGGCACACTATAAATAAAAACCTTTACTGCTAGACATGATTGCATAACACAAAAATTATAGTTGGTATTAGGGTTTAGTGCACATTCAGTACAGAAAAAAAAATTAAAGAAAGTCCATTAGGAACACAGTCATAGTTAACAGCAATTCTGCAGCACCCCTGGCACTGGTTGCACTGGCATGGAAAATCCTTCTTGGGCACTTCCCCTAGTATCTGCAGCTCTTTTAAATCCAATAGACAAAAAGAGATGAGCCTCTGACCGATGCTTTCCTGGAACAGCACCACTTGGGACCTTTCCCCTGTTAGGCAGTCTTTGCTCTGACTTCCACAAAGGACAACTCTGTTTCTCCAGTCTCTGAAGAAATCCCTCCCAGACAGAACAAGGAGAACATAAGACTTGCCATACTGGGTCAGACTGAGGGTCCATCAAGTCCAGCATCCTGTTTCCAACAGTGGCCAATCCAGGCCATAAGAACCTGGCAAGTACCCGAAAACTAAGTCTATTCCATGTTACTGTTGCTAGTAATAGCAGTGGCTATTCTCTAAGTGAACTTAATTAATAGCAGGTAATGGACTTCTCCTCCAAGAACCTATCCAATCCTTTTTTAAACACAGCTATACTAACTGCACTAACCACATCCTCTGGCAACAAATTCCAGAGTCTAATTGTTCGTTGAGTAAAAAAGAACTTTCTCCGATTAGTTTTAAATGTGCCCCATGCTAACTTCATGGAGTGCCCCCTATTAGCCGCATAAGCTTCTTCTCCCCTTCCCCTTATGTAGTGCTGCCTTAGATTTCTGCATGTGTCATGTGAATACCCATTTCATGTCTTCAAGTGAGATTAAGATTTCGAGAAAAGGGCTAGCAGCTGCATTGGACGGGAATCAAACCCGAGCCTCTCGCGTGGTAAGTGAGAATTCTATCACTGAGCCTCCAGAGTATGAGCTCTCTTCTTAGAGACCTCTTTCTTTTATCTTCAAAATATCTTGGGACTCACTCTTAGATGCTTAAGAAGACCTCCTGAGTCCTGAAGGCCTGGGCACCCTAGCCACTTCTCCAAGACAGGTTGGCAGGACAGGCAGTCCTCTCCCTTGGAGACCACTCTCCAGCACCTTTCAGCCAGAGAGACCCAAGACCCCTGAAACATGAGGGCACAGGAATTTTATTAAAGCCCCGAACCATCCCAACTAGGGAGCGTCAAACCTCTTCTACCACTCTTACTGTATTCTGACCGTATACTCAGGGTCTATTGAGACTCTGAGGCCTACTCGTAAGGGAACGCTCTGGACCCCTCTTACATCCAGGCCTCACAAAGACAAGATTTCAGAACTTAGAAGTAAAATCTTTCAGAGTGCAAAGCAGTTGAAGTACAGAGAGGAAACGTTATGGGTTAAATGTAACAGTAAGAGACATTTTGTATACCATGCTCCGAGTGTACGGTGAATGGCTATTTTGCAGGCATCACACCTTCAACATAATGCTCTTTCTGCTGCACCTGCAAGGGAACTGGATGATTATTGCAGCACTATGAACATATTAATGGGAATGCCAAGATACAGCCTCAAATTCTAAACCACAGTGCAGGGCCTTATTAGGTCCCTACTACATTTTTTCTTTCAAAGGTCAGGGTAAGAGGAACGCAGCGCCTATCCTTCAGCTCCCCCATGTAGGCTGCTGAAGTGGTTTCTGCCCGCCTATATGAAAGGCATAGACTCCCTGTGAGAGTGTGGGTGCTTAGTTTGGTTTTGGAGGAAGTAGGAGTGTTTTCCTTTAGTACTCAGAATTAAGGGTCAACAAACAAGCTGTAGGTGGACTAAATGTAATACATCTGTGACAAGCGTTTGAAAGTTATTGGCTCAGTATATGGTGGCGGTCATAGAGGCAAATAGAATGTTAGAAATTATTTCAAAAGGAACAGAGCAGAAACCTGAGACTATCATAATGCCTTGGTACAGATCCATGGTGCGACCGCACCTCAGGTACTGGGTGCACTTCTTCTGGTTGCCCCATCTCAAAAAAGACATAGTGGACATAGTAAAGGTACAGAAAAGGGCGAAAAAAATAAGGGGGATGGAAACGCTCTCTTACAAAGAGAGGCTGAATAGATTAGGGCTCTTCAGCTTGGAAAAGGGACACCTGAGAGGGCGTATAATAAAAAATGTATAAAAATTAGTGGGGTGGAATGGGTAAATATGGAACGTTTATTTCCCTTTTCAAACAACACTAAGACTTGGGGGCACTCCATGAATCTAGTAACTGGTACATTTAAAACAAATCGTAGGAAGCTAGTTTTTCACTCAGCGCACAATCAATCTATGGAATTTGTTGCCAGAGGATGTGGTCAAAGCGGCTAACGTAGTGGGGATCAAAAGAGGATTGGGCAAGTTCCTGAAGGAAAAGTTCATAAAATGTTATTAGCCAGGTAGGCTTGGGAACGCTGGGGCTTATGCCTGGGAGTGATACAAGAAATAGATCAGCTATTGGGGATCTAACAGGTACTTGTGACTTCGACTGACCACTGTCAGAATGCTGCTTCGATGGACCTTGATCTGAACCTGCATGGCATTTCTTATTTTTTTTTTATGTTCTCAACCTCTCATTACCAGTTCCTGTTTCTTTTCCTTTGGTTTTTATGTTGAGGAAAGGAGAAGAATTCCTAAACCTTACACACTGGGGCCTAGATCATGGAAAGGGGTTAAGAAGCTGAATGGGTATTTTTTTGTATTTTCCGATTTGAAAAGGACTTCTTTTCCATTTATGTATTCAATGAAGGAAGTTTTCAATCTACTCTCCCTTCTATTGTGTGTAACTCTTCCTTAGTGTACGAGTCGGGTACGGAGGGGGACATAAAGTTATTTATAAGTTCTTTGGGGCAGGGACCCTGGCTAGCTTTTTCTTCTCTTCCCATCCCAAGGTGTAGATTCTTCGGACCAGGGATGGAAAGGAGTCCTCTCCAGTCCCAGTACGAGGTAGCTGGCGTGTTTAACTGATTTTTCCCTCATTGCAGTGCATTGGGTGCCCAACGGACCACGTAGGCAGTGTTATGCTCAGGCTTGTGGACCCTTGGACCGACGGGAGGTTGCTAACCTTAGGGGGTGGATCCGTCGGTTCTCCCGTCGGGTGGCGAGGCGGAACAGAAGCTGCGACCGGCTGACCCTCGGCACTGGAGACTGAGGTGACCGTGGAGACAGACGAAGAGTCGTGATGTCGAGGAGAGGAACTGTGTCTTCGCCACTGGAAGCCCGCGGTCCCCCCGGGAGGAGCCCGTAGGGACCCGGGCCACTGGGACTTAGGTGGGCCCTTGGAGATGATGGTCCAGAAGAAGTCCAAGGTCACACACCAAGGGATCGCCACTTGCCAGTCCGAAGTCACACACCAGGAATCACTGCTAGCCAATCCAAAGTCAGGAACCAGGAATCACTAAGACGAGACAGGATCCAAGAAGCAAGGATCCAAAGCACTAGAAGACTCACCAAAGCAAGCAGACCTGAACAATGCTGGAGTGTTGCCAAGTCAAGGAATGAGCAGAGGAAGTCTCCTTATATACTTCCTCTGATCTGGCTCATTGGAAACAGGTGCAGGCACTTAAAGGGACGAGGTCCCTTTAAATTCAGAAAGGAGGCGCGGCCTCGTGCCTAGGATGGCGGCGGTCATCTTGGATTCCCGGCCTGTGGGGGAAGCCACCCGATGCCGCGAGGAGGGAGCAGGGACGGCTCCCAAGCCCGGCGTCCATCGCAGCGACCCGTGCCGGTGCGCGTGGGCGACATGCCCCAGCCTCCCGCGACTTACCCGACGCTGCCGCGGCGAACCGTCGCTTTGGGACAGGTAGGGGGCTGCGGCCGCGGAACAAAACAGGCAGTGTCCAAAATAAATCTTTACTGATAGTTTCTTTGAATGGCACAGTTAAACAGGGCAAATCACACTCCACAGTCTCTGCTGCACGTTTCCATTTACAGCTCCTTTCTCCTTTATCTGTGCATTAGCCTTTATTAAGCCACTAATCCACCTACACTTCTGGATTAGGCTCATTGGGCAGTGGTCCCTCTGGGCATGGCACCACTGGCTGCATGGAAACCCCCTCCCGATGGCACAAACATCTGTTTTGGCACAGAATTCAATGTCTCTATCCCTCGGGGCTCAGGTAGATGCCGGATGGGTGGCCTCCCTGGAATGTGGATATTTTACCTACAGTCAGTAGATTAATCTTCTGGTGGGATCCCAGGTGGAAGGAATCCTTGTGGACTGCAGGGTTTACCGGTTCCCTTGATAGGTAGGCAGGAAGAGGGGCAGAAAAACACTTCCTCCCCAGATGTTGGAAAAACAAATCTTCTTTCCTCAACTTAGATAAACAAGAAATCCTCTGCAACGGGTCACCACCTGTGTTTGGCAGATCTTCTCCAAAACACTGGGCATCTTCAGCTCAGGGTTTCCCAGTCCCTGGCATCAGAGAGGCCCAAGGCCTCCAGCAGGGCTCCTCTTAAAGTATAAGTTCAAAAATCCCAAAATAGTCCCAGAGCAGTCATGAATACAGCAGCGGAGCCCTTTGGCCTGTCCTGGAGGGGTCTCTGAGGGTTTCTGAGGCTCCAGGTAGGCCCAAATCCAACTTATTTTTATTTGTAAGCTTTTATATACCGGGGTTTAGCGAAAGGCCCTCACTCCGGTGTACAGGTATAACAACATATTACAGGCGTAACACAACTGGTAATAACATCAGATACAGCTAGGTTATATCATTAGATACAAATAGGTTATATATAACTGCTTATATAGCAACAGATTAGGTATAGCATCAGTTACGAAAAGATTAACTACTACGTTCATAACTTTGGGAGGTGACGTGGGCTTTCCATCCGGTGAAACATTACAGAGAACATATGTTTATAGGGGTAGATAAGAGGAATAGTAGGGGGCTGTGGGAGGTGCTAAAACTAGAGACAAAATAAACGTTTACTTAGAAAAATACAGCCTCTTTCTCTGACTTCCAAATAATACTGCCCCCAGAGCGTATGTCAGAGCTCAGCTATAAAACCTCAGGACCAAGGGTATCCATTACAGCTCTGCCAGGGAAAGCCTGTCCATGAATGGATATTTCCCTATCTCTCTAACTGCATTAGGTCATTACAGGACCCATTAGTAACCCGAAAAGTGGTCTGGGTTACACATGGATTTGGTTGTCTAGTTTTTCAATACTGGACTATTCTGAAAGATTCAATCACCCACACAAGGTTTGGAGGGAGATGTGGACCATTATCCAATGCCCAGGAGCAGAAGAGTAGAGGCAAAGGAAAAGAATAAAACCCGACCAGTGTAGATCCACTACATATATATCTAACAGATATTGGGGAAAGGAATAGTACTGATCAGGTATACAAGGAATGAAAGGAATCCGAGGACTGTGAGATAAGGATGTGCATTTATTATCAATAATGAATTAGGCCATTTTTGGTTTGTTACAAATAGAACAAACAGAAAATACCCTTCAATGAAAATACCCAAAAAATGTTCAGATATTTTGCCACTGATCCAATGGCAGGAGCAGGGCCCAACCTGGGGCTAGGCCTCAGTGCAAGGCCTTGGTGCTGGGCTTAGACTGGACATAGGCACAAAGGCTAGTTCTTGTGGCTTGGCATGGGGCAGTTTTTGGCCCATGAAAGCCAGCCAAGGCTGCTGGAACCCTGGGGGGGGGGGGGGGGGGTTGGGTTTCTTTTAGTGGTTCAGATTTTTTTGTTGTTGTTTGGATTTTTAAATTTAATATTTTTTTTTATTTGACAAATGAACCAATCTGAAAATTTTGTGGCTGCACATCACCTAGTGCATCTACCAAGACTACCAAGACATCTGATCAAAGGTATTATTAATTGGGAATTGAATTTGCTCCACCATCCCATCAAAACTACCTCTAAGCTGTGAGGGAATCTGATTGGGATTGTACATTAAGGGATTGCAATGTTTGTATTGTGGACTATGTGAAGAAAAGGACTTATAAACAGAACTGTTTTCTATTTGGCAACCACCTACTAGTAAATTTATGTTAAACCCTTATCTTGGAGTCCATAAGACAATCAAATAGAACCCTTGAGAGTGAAAAAAACGGATATGTTGAAATTTTGAGTTCATCAATCCCTAAGATAAGTGGTTTGTCTAGTTTGCATACCTTGTTTAAGAACAGTTGTTTTTTTTTTTAAAAGGACATTTTACTTGCAATAAAAAAAAAAATTACCTAAATAAATATAACCAAGGATCTAGCAGAAATTATATTCTATCCAGACAGATGATTATAAATCAAATGGCACTGCATATTTTTATATAAATAAATCAGGCACCAGGGAAACGTGATTTAGGGTCGGTGCCCTTGTTTATGAGGACTGTTCTATGCAAAGTTCTCTTTTTTTGAAATAGCAGGAGTATAGCGTTTTTGCAGAGTGAGATTTTTTTGGTCGTTATCATGGAGTCCAGCTTGATGATTTGCTGTAGAGACAATGTAAGGACACATCCCAGGGCCTAGGAGAGTGTTCTCCCCTCCATGGGGAATCTTGGAGAACTGGGAATATTGGATTGTAAAGGAAATGAAAATCATTTAATCCTCAGGAATATCTATGTGCCCCTCAGCCCAGGAATTACAATAGCATGTGTCAAGCACAAACATCTGCTCTACAAGAACACACACAAAAAAAAAACCCCATGAAATCATCCTTATCTTGCTTTCCGAAGAGATTAAAAGAACCAGAACCTGGTCTCCAGGCAGGAAAGTTCTCTGAACTGTGGGACGATTGTAAGCCCGGGCTAGAATGATCTGAGCCTTCTCGAAGCACAGACGGTCTGCTTGCCTGGCTTCCTTTAGGTGCTCTTGCACCCGTATAACATAGTCCACAAGATTCTGTCTGGGGTTTTCTTCATCCCTCCATGTCTCGAGCCACATCTAATACTCCTCTTGGTCTTCTACCGTATAACAACTCGAAAGGTGAGAATCCCGTCGAACTGTGGGGCACTTCCCGGACTGCAAATAGCACATAGGGTAGTAGCAAGTCCCAATTTTTGCCATCTTCATCTACGAATTTCCGCAACATTTGCTTAAGTGTTTTATTGAAGCGTTCTACAAGGCCATCAGTCTGTGGATGGTACCAGAGTTTTCACCTTAAACAGGCTGCAGAGTTGCTTCACTACTTTAGAGATAAATGGGGTCCCTTGGTCTGTCAGGATCTCTTTGGGTAGTCCTATCCGAGAGAAAACTTTCATTAAGGCAGTTGCAAATGTCAGAGTTTTCATATTTTTCAGTGATAGGGCCTCAGGGTATCTGGTGGCATAGTCCAGGATCACGAGAATATACTTGTTACCTCGAATGGTTCTCTTTAGCGGCCCCACGAGGTTCATAGTCACCCTTTCAAAAGAGGTTTCAATTGTGGGCATGGGAATGAGAGGTGCTGCCTGAACATCAGCAGATTTAATGAGTTGGCAGTAGGGCATGACCGGCAATATCATTGGACTTGTTTATATATACCTGGCCAATAAAATTGGGCCAACATTTTTCTCTTAGGTTTTTTCCTCGCCTCAGTGACCCCTAACAGGTGACTATGCACTAGCTGAATGGCTTTCTGGTGATAGGACTTGGGGACTAAGAGTTGCTCTATCAGTTCTCCCTCCTCACTCCCCTTTATGACTTAGCATAACAAGTCTCTTTTCATTATGAAATATGGAGAATCCTGCGCAGTCACCGGAGTTCCCAGAGCCACCTAACAGTCCACCTTCTATAGGTGTTCCCTAGCCCACTTAAAAGATTCTTCCTCCCTCTGAGCCCATTTAAAGTCGCCTGGTTACCTCTATTTTCCAGTTAACAGGGTCCAGCAAGAGATTCAAGTTGGCTGGCAATTCTCTGATTCTGAGGTAGCCGCTCCCTCCATCTCTTGGTCAGCTGCAAAACTATACTTGTCCTGTCTCTTGTTTTTGAGACTTTAGGAAACAAATTCATATCCTCTATGGTGAAAAGTTCGGGGAATGGTAACTCCTCCTTGTTGGTGG
This sequence comes from Rhinatrema bivittatum, assembly GCF_901001135.1. Classification (NCBI taxonomy): domain Eukaryota; kingdom Metazoa; phylum Chordata; class Amphibia; order Gymnophiona; family Rhinatrematidae; genus Rhinatrema; species Rhinatrema bivittatum. The sequence goes on from NC_042621.1 coordinate 97,800,402, forward strand.
TTTGTATCTCCGTTGTAAGCAGGGTCCAGAGATTGTCGAAGTTCAGACACTTGCCCAATTAGGAAAGAGTAGGGGAGCTGTGGTAGAACACCCCTCCCTCTCCCACACACACACACACCCACATACATACACACACACACACTTCTATTTTATCTTGTCCGAAGGGTGTCTTTAATTCCAGTTGGCAAGTTGGATATTGTCTGTGGTCACCACAGTACCACAGTCTCATAATTCATTTGGACCTGTTTCACCAACTCACGTTGAATGAGGGTCTTCATGCTTTCTGAATCTACCAGGGCCTGTGTTGGAAACACCATGTATTTCTACAAAAATTACAAAAGTGCCAGTCTCTTGCCTGGGAATGTCCACAAAATAATAATGTGGCGTCACAGCATTAATGTCCATAGATGCTTCTTCACAGTGTGGACAGTCCCGGGCGAAATGGCCATTTTCTCCACAGGTGAAATAAGGAGGAGTCCCCAAGTTAGGCATTGGGTTAATGACTTGCATTAGGGCTGGCTCTTCTGGCGCCTCTGAATCTTAGGATCTCATCTGTCTCTACACCCGTCCCATACCTTCTCAGGGGAGTACGGTGTCTCTGGCATAAGGTGAGCCTGGTAGTAGGTCTCAGCCATTTCTGTCTTTTCCAGTGTAAGATTCGGTTATTGGTAGACCCACTGCCACATGGGCCATCCAAGGCCATCTAGGAATTGCTCCAAGAGAATTGTTTTGATGACCTCCTCGCTAGTCTTCCCCTCTGGGCGGAGCCACTTCCAGGTGACATTGCAAAATTGATGGAAAAGATTTCTTGGATTCTCCCCAGGCTGCAGGGATCTGGACCAGAATCATTGTCGATAGGTCTCTAGGTGAGTCCCTCTCTGTGAAAAATGAGGGTCTTAACTTCCTGATATGTAGCTGTGTCATCAGGGTTCGTGGTTTGGAAAGCAGCTTGCCAGTCTCCAATTAGTAAGATAACTAAATAGGTAACCCACCTGTCCTCCGGTCAGACGGGAGGGGGCGTCCTAGGCAAGCATCTCTCTTTGGAAAGGAGAGACAGAAAAAAAACCCCTGCTGGCCTGTCCAGCCCTGCCACACTTCTTGAACCCTATCTATTTCAGGAAGGCTAACTCCTTAACCTGTTTGTAGCACTGTTAGGCGAGAAAGTAGGGAGGCCCCAGGAAATTGGAGAAAAAAAAATCGCAGTTTTTTTTCCCTGTACGATAGTTATGGATCAGTGCCTGTGGTTCCCTCTTTAGGTCACCAAATCCCGCTACTGCCACCATGTGTAGCGTTGGATTTGGCTGTTCTGATCAGGACAAGGGATTATTTACAAGAATTCAAAATAAACAGCAACTAAACAGTAGCTCACCTCACTTTAAACATCCAAGCAGTTCATATCTACCTATCAGCCCGATACTGTAAAACCGCGGGAGAGCGGACGAACGCCCGCTCTTCCGGCGCACGCACCGGCCCTTCGCCGGTGCGTGCTATCCAGTATGCTCCAGCATGCAAATTAGGCGACGCAGTGCAAACGAGGGAAAGGAGGCGCTAGGGACACTAGCGCGTCCCTAGCGCCTCCTTTTTGATAGGAGCGGCGGCTGTCAGCGGGTTTGACAGCCGACGCTCAATTTTGCCGGTGTCGGTTCTCGAGCCCGCTGACAGCCACGGGCTCGGAAACCGGACGCCGGCAAAATTGAGCGTCCGGTTTTCGGCCTGACAGCCGCGGGCCGAATTCAAATTTTTTTTTTTTTTTTACTTTTTTTTACTTTTGGGGACCTCCGACTTAATATCGCCATGATATTAAGTCGGAGGGTGCACAGAAAAGCAGTTTTTACTGCTTTTCTGTGCACTTTCCTGGCGCCGGAAGAAATTAGCGCCGACCTTTGGGTCGGCGCTAATTTCTTAGAGTAAAATGTGCGGCTTGGCTGCACATTTTACTTACTGGATCCCGTGCGCATACCTAATAGGGCCATCAACATGCATTTGCATGTTGAGGGCGCTATTAGGTGCCGCGGGTGGGCCGCGTGTTTTCCTCCCCTTACTGAATAAGGGGTAAGGGAAAACACGCGCCCAGAGCAGGCTGACAGTGCGCTCCGACGGAGCACACTTTACTGTATCGACCTGTGAATGGGCAAACCGTGGGCTCGTTGCAGCTCTCCTGGGCCTCCCTAATCCTTCTGGCCCTGATCCTTTAACTGTTAGGTAGGGATCCTTCCAGGATCCAGAATCCTTTGTGACCCTGTGTCTTGAGGTGGATCGGGGCAAATGGCTGTATCCTGTGTTTTAAGGTGGTTTGAGGGAGTTTTTTGTATACTCCCTCACAGGTATTAGGTACCCTAGGTGAACCTTATAGCCTTACACAACGCACCCCCTCCTCCAACCATCCCAGTCCGCTCCACACACATAGTTAAGAGTTATGCATTTATAACATTTTACATGAGGAAAAAATATCATTTACATTATATTTACATGCTATGATGCCAACCAGAAATCCCTGCAAAAAAACCCCACTTGGAACCCATATAGTATTAGGCCTATTGTAATGTGTGTTGTATGTGGGCTTCACCCTCCAAACGACTTAAAACACTAATACACTTCCTATTAGGAGAATACCTCACCTCAAGTCACACATGCAGAACATAAACAGACCCTCACCAAATACAGAATAGAGCAAACATAAAGTAGAAATACAAACATGTAGACAAAACCTGAATTGGAAACCACAAGATGGCAGGCTCTCTATGCATTGCAAGAATGAAAAAACAGAACCATAACCATTCCTCAAACATCAAACAATAAAATCAAGAAACATAATAAATACCTAATCAAAGTAGTAAAAGCAAATTAATAATATTTATAAATTAGCTGACAAATAAAAGATTGAATAATTAAAAACTCATTGACAATTTTTTTTGGTGTCCTAAACACCAATAAAATATTTAAAAACAGCAGATACAAATAACACCCCAAAAATAAAACTAAAAAGGATTTATTTTTATTTATTTTATTTAAAATCTTTTCTATACCGTCGCTAAGTAATATACCATCGCAATGGTTTACATGTAGGCACATAAATTAATGTAGGTGAATGCGTACTATATAGTACATTCTAACAGGTGCCACAAAAGGTTCAGTTACAATAAATCGTTAAAGACAATCACTTGTTTAGTGAAGTAGGTCATGACCAAGTGTACCTGTAAGGTACTGTTCACGGGTAAAATTCATATTCATAGTGTTTACAATTACGTTTATTGTGATTATAGAGGTCATAGACGATTATAATGCACATTCTTAGAATGTGCATTATAATAGTCTATGAACTCTCCATAACTGGGATCTTTTGATTGTGAGTCATCCTGAGATAGTCGTGAATTAGTGGAAGTTGGGGCACAAACTTTATCCTCTCTCTTATATATACACACCTACAAGCTCACACAAACACGCTTCCTCTCTCACACACATCCAGGCGTATCCAATTCTTCTTTGGTTGGGATCTGCCAGCAGCCCTGGGCCCTCCTCTTTATATTGACTGCTGGCAGGTTGGTATCCACCTGCAGCCCCATTCTCTCGCTCTCATATTTACACACAGCCTAGGCAGTCTCCCATTCTTCCTTTCTCTCAACCCAGACAAGCTCCCATTCTCATTCACTCACGCACACACACACGGATGGCAGCTCCCATTCACACTCAACCACCCAAATCCCAGGCAGGCTCCCATTCACGCATGCACACGTATGCATCCCTTTGACCTTCTCTTGCACCCTTTCCTGCAACTAATTCTCCATCATAAAAGTGTTTTTCTATTTTCCCATCTTCAATTTTGATTTTTGCCATTTTCCTTGTTTCTGCATCATTGAGATCAACCTCAGTCTCACAAACGGGACCAAACATACCTCCAAGAAAACTCATCATGCGCCTTTTCCTTGGGCAGGCAGGGTCCACAGGACCTCTTAGTCTTTCTCCGCTGTTCCTGTATGGAGATGCTTCTCCTTTGCTGGGGAGAACAGCTGTTGTGCGGCTCCTTCTGCATGCCGGCCCCGCAGTATTCAACACTCGCGGTGCACAAGATGAACATAGAGGAAATGCTAGCGCTGCGAGTGTTGAATACCTTGGAGCTGACACATGAGGAGCTGCAGGATGGGCTTTCTCTTCTGCTATGGGAGCAGCAGTATGGTCTTCCTGCTTCTTCTGCTTCCGGTGGGATCAGATCTCCCGACGACGCCCCCCCCCCGGGTGTGCCGCCCTGTACAATTGCACAGTTTGCACACCCAGTGGTGCTGGGCCTGGGTATGAGCAGAGGTAAAGGTGTTGGTTTACCTGCGGGTTAGATCTATAGAGGGGGGAGGAAGGGAGGGATGGGATCTCAGTGTTTATTGAGGGGGGATGGGTGGGAAGGAGGTTGGGAACTCTTGGTTGACAGGGCTATGGACCTTTTAGTGGTTTTGATGACTATTGAACTTATTTTGTAAGTGAATGTGTATAGCTTGAATATCCCTATGAAATGACAGTCCATGTTTAAAGAAGCAAGATGGTTACAGGCGGACATTTTATTTATTTATTTTTTTACAGGAAATTCACTTGAGAAGGAGTGATGAAAAATTGCTTTATCACAAGCACTATAATCAACATTCCTTTGTGTCTAATTGTTTGAAGAACAAAACTCGGGGTGATGGGAATATTATTCCATAAGAGGATAAATGCTTCAGTAATTAATGTTATGAGATATACTGAGGGAAGGTTTTTATTTCTTATTATAGAAATTGAGGGATTGAAACCGACTTTGATAAATGTTTATGCTCCTAATTGTGAGCGAGGATTTTTCTTTGAAAGGGTGCTTCAGGAGCTTGTGTCCTTTATCCAGGGTAAAATAATAACGGGTAGTGATTTTAATCTTATGCTTAAACTAGATCTTGACGATTTGGTTCGGCCCGGCATGCTCCAGAAGAGGAACACTCTTCAGACTATATGGTTTAATGCATACTCTGGGGTTGATTGATGGATGATATGCATCATTTGCATGAGTGGGCGCGTTCTGTTAAAAAGAGGCATCTTTGGCGCCCTGCTGTGCAAAATGCAAAAGAGCTTAGAGGTGTGAAATTGAACAGTGCGGCAAAGCTTGTTGTGCTTACCATGCTTGTAGCTTATGACACATCTTGCTTTGACATCTACTAGATAAATGAAGCTTGACCGACGTGCCGCAAATGTGCAGTAGAGAGCAATTCTACCGCGCATGGCGGGCAGCACGTCGGTCAGAGCTTGCCAGTAACCAAAATGGCGCGGCGAGGAGCACGAGCAGTAACGGTGGCGGCGGCAGCAAGCAGTAGCGACAGCGGAGATCTTCCGTCTGCGCCATCCAAAGGGGTTGTGAATGAGGGGAGGGAGGAGGAAGTGACTGAGGGGAGGGGAGGAGGGAGGAGAGAGTGACTGAGGAGAGGAGGGGAGGGAGGAGAGAGTGACTGAGGGGAGGGGGAGGGAGGAGAGTGTGGGGGAGGGGAGGAGGGAAGAGAGTGACTGACTGAGGGGAGGAGGGGAGAGAATGACTGACTAAGGGGAGGGAGGAGAAAGTGACTGAGGGGGGAGGGGGAGGGGAGAGGGGAGGAGAGTGAGGGGGAGAGGGGAGGGGGAGGAGAGAGGGGAGGAGAGTGAGGGGAGGGAGGGGAGAATGAGGGGAGGGAGGGGAGAATGAGGGATAAGGAAATGGACTGAAATAAATGTTAATGTAGCCCGTTGTTACGGGCTTAACGGCTAGTACTTTTATAAATGACCCCTTAAAAATGGACACTTTATTGTGCTGTGTTATTTACTGCATGCAAGACTGAACATACAAAAGTATCACCTTCACAAGGAGCTATGGTAATGTCATGTTAGCAGTGTGTTGTGGCAGAGATTTTGGGAACATGCCCTGGCCTGTTACACCATTGTGCTCTTAGTGTTCCTGGTATCAAATTTTTCCTTGTGCCAAAGGAGGACATTGAAGCAATCAGACCTGTTCAGATTGAGAGTTTTAGCAAAGGTCATACAGTTGCTGGCACAAGGGAAAACCATCAATTCAAGCCCATTGATGCAACTAAAATTTGCATTAACAAAATTTCGAATAATGTCACCTCATTCATTGCAAGTGTTCTAGAACATGAACGTGAATATTTTCATGCCCTTCAAGTATCCAGCTTCCAACCTGGTCAGTATTTAGCTTGCATCTATGATAAATCCTGGTGGATTGGCCATATATGCGAAGACTCAACTGATGAACAATTTCTTGCACCCCCAAGGTCCTGCCAGCTCATTTTACTGGCCGCCCCTTAGAGACACCTGTTGGGTTCCAGAAGAGCACATTATTGCTACCCTTCATGCATCCATAACAATGTCATCAGGCAGGCAGAACTTCATCAGGCAGGAGAACATTTATTTACAAGCCACTTTGTCACGCGTTGATGGGACATTCAAAAGCATGTGCAAGGCAGGAAAAATCACTAAGTGAATTTTTATGAAATCTGAGTTTAAGCATTTCTCGTATGTAGTCTCTTGCCTTTTCTTGTTTTGTGCTTAAATGAAAGCTTGGACACCTGTGGCTGGTAACTTGTCTGGCTGTCTGGAGTGGCCCCTAGGCAATGGGGTTGTCAATTTTGCTGCATTTAGCAGTGGCTCAGCCACCATTGACCAATGCAAGGTAACTAATCAGCATACAAAGTTTTGCACTGACTTTGATGACTAATTTATGAAAATATGTCTAAACAAATATGTGTCAAAAACTAAAGGTGTGGTAAGCACAGTAAACTGAGCTGTATTGTAAAATTGCACATCTCTAGCTCATTTGCATGTTCACAATTGGGTGCCAAAGATGGCTCTTTTAACATAGTGCATGTGTGCATACAAATGTTGCTTGTCTTTGTAATTCTGACCAAAGCATGGCTGGATCCAAGACAAAATAGGGTGACTTTTGTAGCAAAAAAGGTGCTTTTTCAAATGATTTTAGAAAAAACATAAAAACCACACAGTAGAAAGATTTGCACCCAAAAAATGGCAAACATTTGCATAAAAAAGTGACGATATTAGGGATGTGCATCGGGTGCCCAATTGTGTGCGCTTTCGGGTTCGTGTGGCTGCGGGAAAATCTCATTTTCCTATGGATCTGCATTTTTATTTTTAGTAAAAAATCATTTTTTGGCTTAGTGCACACTAACTCCCGTTAGAGCGCACTAACAAAAAATAAAAAGTAACAAAAAATAACAAAAATAAATGTTTTTTTGTTAGCGTGCACTAACCCGAAAAATGATTTTCATGAAAATTCAGGGGAAAAAGTGTTCGTTTCATGTTTTACCCAATATATAACGAATTAAGAAATATTGTACGATATTTCAATTCATTATAAAAACGATTCACATCCCTAGACGATATGTCTTTATGTAACTGAATCTTTGCTTCCAGTTGGCTGCAAAGTCTCTTAGTGAAAATCCTAGATGTACATCATGGCCCATGACTACTGATCCAGTTAAGGCCTGAATTGAAGTATATATCAGGAGCAATGAGAACTCAAAGTACGCATTAAATTCATTTTGTAAAATTTTTCACGTACTTTGCTGGCCCATAAAAAGTGTAGCAAGCTCATGTTAAGTTCCAAACTTTGCATAGCAACTTAACACCAAATGTTGTAGTAATCCAGGAAATGTCAGGCCCCTAACAGGGGTTGTTTGGCTGCAGTGGCTGGAGAAAGTAGTCGTTTTGTGTTGCATGGAGCACAGTACTCTGAGTGACCTACATTCAGCTTTCTCTAGTTTTTGAACCAATAGAGATCCAGCTGAAACATTTTGCATAGTTTTGTTTGAGGCACTAGCAAACATCCACACACAATTTTGTTCAATTTGGAGTTTGAGCGTGGATGATTTTCTAAATTGATCCACTTGAGGTGGAATGTCCCACCTGCAAATTCTTATACAAAGCACACAATTCAATTCTGGGACCCTGTTCCTGAGAAATTGGTCTCTTGGGGAAAACATTATCCTTTTGTTCCTAGTAGAGATAATGGTTGATTTTCTCCCAGGGTGAATATTGTTTTTAAGAGATGGGAGGAAAGTGAGCTCTTAAGATTTGCTCAATTTTTGGGGCATCAGAAATGCCTAGAATTTCTAGTGCTTAAGAAAAAATATGAACTGTACAATAGAGTTTTTTTTCTTTTTTTGCAAGTCAGACATTATTTAGAGCAGTGTCTAGGAAACTTTATAATACATAGAGCTAATTCTCACTTTGAAAAACTTTGTAGTAAATTGTTTGACCAAAGGTTTGATATCTCAATTATATAAATTATGACTGTCTCATCTGGTAGGGAAATGTAAACATGAATTAGCTTGGGAGAGGGATATGGGTTTTGTTCTGGAGGAGGAAGAGGTGGGAGGAAATATGGTCCAGATTGGTTAAAGTGACAACATCTGCCTATTTGATGGAAAATTCTTACAAGGTATCATTGGTATCTCTCATCCAGAGGCTACATAAATTATATAAAACAGTAATTGATCTGCATTGGTGAGGTTGTTGACTGTTGGGCACAATGGTCTATATTTGGTGGAATTGTCCAGTGATGTTTGCATACTAGAAACAAATTCAGAAGCTCATTCAAGATATTGTACAAAATCAAGTGGATTTTTCTTGTTTGGGATGCCAGGTGAAGAGGCATCTTTGGCTATTAAGAGACTTATTAAGTACATTTTGACAGCAGCTAGATATGAAATGGCAGCACATCAGAGTAAAATTAATCTCCCTAATTTGTTGGAGTTGTGTAAGTGGCTATGAGGAATATGGAATGCCTAACAGCTATTAGGTAGGACAGACAGACTGCTTTTAGAGTACTATGGCGGCCATTTGAGGAATGGGATAAGGTATGTCAGGTGGAAGTGGGGGAAGGAGGGAGGCTGGTGGGAGGGGAAATGTTGATGTCTGTTAACATGTTTGCCAAATTCTCAGTATGGTGCATCATATATTATGTAAGGTTGAACTATATTATGTTTTACTGATTTGAGCTATGTGACAAATTATTGAAGAAGCTTTATTTAAAAATTGTATTCAATAGAGATTAAATTATATATATATATATATATATATATAAAGAAAAATCACTAGTAAATCAGTAAATCTTATTTTCAGAAGCATGACCGGTTTTACTGTTTAATGCGTGTGTAAGTGAGTAACCCTTGGGTGGGAAAACTCAGATAGTGGACCCAAAAGCACACAGTATAAGTTATGACTCTATTTAATGAATTGTCCAAGGTATTCAAACACTGAGTGCACAGGGCTCCCTGTGAAAAGGTAAGCTTAACTTCAAGACCCTTTTGTTTTTCAACACTTACATTGCGACTTAAGTCCCTTGTAAACAGCACTAATAATCTCCAACAGTGTACAGCAATAATAATCATGCTGTAAGCAAAGTGATTTCCAATTTCTTTTTCTGATAGTTGATGATATGAATGAAAAAAAGTTCTTTAGAGATCTTTGATGTTAAAGTCAATTGATGTACATTGTTGAATATTTAATAAATTTGTGACCTTACTCTTCTAGTAAAAGTCTCCAGTTGATAAATCCAATTCCTTAGTCATTTATCTCCTTCTCCTCTTCAATTACTCAGATTGAAAAACAGGTAGACCTTCTCCCCATTCCAAATTTTCCTATTCAATTCTTCCTATTGTGCAATGGCTAGAAATGTAGTTCCAATTCTCATACCACCCCCTAAAAGAATGAAAACCATGTGAGGGCACAGTGCCAATTTCACCCTCCTCCCCCAATAAAAGAATTAAACTGCCCGCCCCCCAAAAAAACTTAAACACTGTGGGCCATAGTGGCTAAATGCCTCCTCACAAGCAATTAAAATCTAAAATATGGCTGTAGGCCCCCTTCTCCCCCTAACTCCATCCTCCTGCCATACTGTCACTCCTACTCCCACCCTCCCATCCCTCCTGGAACCCTGCAGTCATGCTGGGAGCTGGAAGTCTGTACCGCATTCCCAGCATCCTCCTGCTCGGCTCTAACAGCGATCCTACCAATGTACACTCTTAACATTGCGCTTTGGTAAGATCTCTGAAAGCAGTGTTGGTGGCACACACTACTAGCGTTGCTGATTGAGTAACTGACGACTCCTCTGGGAGTGTGGTGTAGACATTACTGGCTCTCAGCACCACCTCATCATTTTGGGGGCGTCTGGGCTGGCATTGTGGCAGGAGAGTAAGATGGAGGGAAAAGGGACCCGCAGCCATTCTGTAATCCTGAATTGAACGAGTAGATGTGAATCGGTTATTTACACTTTCAGGTAATAGAAGGACTAGGGGGCACCCCATGAAGTTAGCAAGTAGTACATTTAAGACTAATTGGAGAAGATTCTTTTTCACTCAACGCACAAGTAAGCTCTGGAATTTGTTGCCAGAGGATGTGGTTAGTGCAGTTAGTGTAGTTGGGTTCAAAAAAGGTTTGGATAAGCTCTTGGAGAAGTCCATTAACTGCTATTAATCAAGTTCACTTAGGGAATGACCTCTGCCATTACTGGCATCAGTAGCATGGGATCTTCTTAGTTTTTGGGTGCTTCCAGGTACTTGTAGCCTGGATTGGACACTGTTGGAAACAGGATGCTGGGCTTGATGGACCCTTGGTCTGACCCAGCATGGCAATTTCTTGTGTTGTTATGTTTTTACTTGTGGTGGGGAGGGGTATCAAGTCATAGTGGCTTGCAGTGTTAAATCTTTTGGGGGTAGGGGGTGCGAGATCGGGTGCTGTTGCCCTCATGGGGCTTTCCTTCTATTAGGGGGTGGAGGAGTGCTGGGGTAGGGCTGGCTGATCAAGGTTTTATTGTTTTTATCCAGGTGATATCTTTAGGCCCATTCTTCTCATAACCAGACTTAGCCAGGTAAACTTATTTGGGCAGTGCGGTTATTTAGCTTTACCTGACTAAGTTCAAGCCCCACACTGTAATGCTCATGCACTGCATCTTTTCTTTCTTTTTGTTCAGCTTAAGTGTCAGCAAGATAATGACTAACCTGGCTAAAATCGAGCCAGTGAATGAGGAGATATTTAAACCCTAGGTTTGTTTGGCTAAGTCCTGAACCGAGCTGGACAAATCCTTTTAATTATTGACATCTAAAAACAACTAGCAACAAGCTTATAACAAGATGGATCTGATCTACCATGCTATGTTCTCTTATTGAGAATTCCCTATGAGATTTCTCTAGGATAGTGTACAACAGTGCCCTGGAGATTGAGTTTAATCCATGCTATGTTCTCTTACTGAGAATTCCTTAAGAGTTTTCTCTAGGATAGTGTACAACAGTGCCTGGAGATTGAGTTTAATCCATGCTATGTTCTCTTACTGAGAATTCCCTAAGAGTTTTCTCTAGGATAGTGTACAACAGTGCCTGGAGATTGAGTTTAATCCATGCTATGTTCTCTTACTGAGAATTCCCTAAGAGTTTTCTCTAGGATAGTGTACAACAGTGCCTGGAGATTGAGTTTAGTCCATGCTATGTTCTCTTACTGAGAATTCCCTATGAGTTTTCTCTAGGATAGTGTACAACAGTGCCCTGGAGATTGAGTTTAATCCATGCTATGTTCTCTTATTGAGAATTCCCTATGAGTTTTCTCTAGGATAGTGTACAACAGTGCCTGGAGATTGAGTTTAATCCATGCTATGTTCTCTTACTGAGAATTCCCTATGAGTTTTCTCTAGGATAGTGTACAACAGTGCCCTGGAGATTGAGTTTAGTCCATGCTATGTTCTCTTATTGAGAATTCCCTAAGAGTTTTCTCTAGGATAGTGTACAACAGTGCCTGGAGATTGAGTTTAATCCATGCTATGTTCTCTTATTGAGAATTCCCTATGAGTTTTCTCTAGGATAGTGTACAACAGTGCCCTGGAGATTGAGTTTAATCCATGCCATGTTCTCTTACTGAGAATTCCCTGCCCTGGAGATTGAGTTTAGTCTGTGAGAGGTGGCATCCTTGTCTCCCATGCAAGGTGATAAAGGTACCTGACCGCCCGATACCCTTATGGCGATCCCTTTCCTATGAACTCAAGCTAATGAGAACAGCGATGCAGCCTAGCTGCAATATGATTACAATTAGCTGTGACTGGTAGGACTGCTTTGCCATGCTGCTGAAGTCTATTTAAAAAAATAAAACTCATGGTTCTTGTAAAATTAGCTATCAGGCTTGTGGTTTCTCCTTTTCTTTTATTTATAGGCATTTGACATTCTCTCTTTTCCTAACCGTAGAGTAAAGCATAAGGCAATGAATCCATAGGGTATGGATTCACACAGATATTATATACAGATATGAGGTAGCTTGAAAGTCAATAGATAGGAAGAAGGGTACATTAGGAAGGAATAAGAAAGTGGATGCATATTATAGATAAGTAGTAAATTAAACACCACAATTCTGCCACATGGAAGAGGTGCCAGTGCTGTAGTATAGCCATAAGCAGTCAGCCAGCGCATGCAGAGTCCTGTCTGTTGGTTGTCAGAAGCTCCTCTGAGGGCCCCCGCTGCTCACTCCCTCTGCCTGTGTGTGTAATGTGTGTGTTCAGAGTTGTACTGTGCAGAGGGGAGGGCTAAGGCCATGCTCACAGTATCTCACTGTTTTATACATTTAGAACAAGTGAGCAGCGGTGGGAGAAAAGTCATTAAACCACAACCGAGAAAAGGAAGAAAATGCTTTGTTTAGAAGTAAAGAGGAAAGGATAACACTTCTTTAGGAGGATGGTAAGTCAGATCATTTTATAGTTTGTTCTGAGCAGACATTTGAGGGCATCAGAGGTGCCCTGAGCTGAGCCGGTGCTGAGTGAAGCTTGGTTGTGAAGCTGCCAGGTTAAAAGCATCCTCTCCGACAGCCCGATGTAAAAGAAACTCCTAGAAGTAAGCCTAGAAGAAACTGGGATAAGCAAAGTGCCTGCGGTGGTGAAGTCTGTAAGCTGCGTGTTGTGCAGAGTTTCTCACTGAGATGGTGTTTTGCAAAGATTCCCGCTGAGATGGGATAATCACATGCAATCTCTATTACTTCATCCTTGGCTCCCTTTCTGCAAATGTTGTTGTTGCTGTTACAGCCGCAGCTCTGCACGTTACTGGGTTTATGATCCAGGTACTCTGCGTGCCTGAAACGTGCGGCCTCTGGGCTGAGCTTGCCCACACTCCTGTGGTATGCGGTGGGAACCTGTGCTGAGACTGGAAAGGTCGCCAGTTATTGATGTTTTTCTCGCCGGGAAGCCCACACAAAATCTCCAGAGCCCGGCCTTGCTTTTTCTTTCCATGAGCAGAGCTGGACTGGCTGCATGGAGTGTGGGAGTGGGCCAGTGTGAGGCAAGCAACAGTATTTTCCATGTTAAACTTCATTAACCATCGCTGTGCTGCTTCCCAACAAAACAGGTTGAGTGTTTTTAAGTTGTCACTAACTTTTTGGCTGACTGGGAAAAAAAAGATCAAAGCAGTTTTTTTGTGATATGAGGGTCTTAGAATCCTTCCTTGCTATCTGTATGGTGCTGTTCTGTTTCCGTCTGCTTCTTTACTAAGATGCATACTGTACAGTGCACAATGGAGAAGTGCAAATTTATTATATTACAGTATTTTGTGTTGCGGTTATGGTACAGCTTTATTTCATATGATCAAATGTCTGCAATCCCTGTAAAAATGCTTTCTGTTAGCTCAATTCACTATGATGTGGCAGAGTACAGTGTGGCATACTATTGCATTACTCATTAATCTGTGCCACTGCTCTCTCATCTACTGCATACATCTGCCTAATATTCTGTGCTATACTAGTGCTGAGTGTACTGTACCTCGTCTACATGACATCCACTGTATGTACTAGTAAAGGCCAAGCATCCTGTACTTTGCCCTTATGGGCATGCCTAGCATACATTAACTCCCCAGTATACACGAGCCTAGTACACAGTAGTGCATCTAGCCTGGTACATTGACTATACCTTCCCTTTCCTTGTGCCTAATATGCTATGCCTGACTAATATGCATGTGTCTGGTATACAGTAACTCGAATACTTACATACATCCAGTATTCTGTATCGCACCACTACATAGAGGCCCAGCATGCACCCAGTCTTCTGAGCTTGTCCAGTTTACACAGGCCCAGATATGCTGTCACCTACTAATAGGTTTACCACATTTCCAGAACTGAAACCCAGGACTGAAACCCAGGCAATTCCAGCAATCACTAATGAGGCTTGGGGAGGTGGTGGGAAGGTCCAGCTTTGGAACTGGTTCTGGCACTTAAGAGCGCTTCTGAGCAGAGATTCAGTAAGAGCACAAATCAGCAGGGAAGTGCACCTGAGCCAGAACAGGGCAGGAGAAGACTTGTTTGGCTACTTTTAAGGCTCAGTACACACTTAATACATAGCCAGAACAAGGATTGGACAGATTACATAATACTTTAGCTCTCCAGCCGGAACAGTAAATACAGAGGCTAAAATTAGGATCATCCCAGGCAACCCTGCCCACTAGTATATGCTGGAGCTGGGCCAATCCAACTTCAGTGAGTCATAATAAAAAAAATAATGCCTGTAACCTACATGTGAGAGAATGGATGTCGCCAGTGTACACAGGGCCCCAGGGGTGGGAAAATATTTAGAAAACGGGTGCCAGCCAAAAGGTTGTAGGAGGAAATGCTCTTTTCTCTTCGGGCACTCTCCCCACCTGTTTCCAGACATTCCCCACTCCCCTGCCCTGCCTCTGCATCGAGGCACTCTCCCCTTCACCCCAGCTTCCTGGCAGGTTCTCCTCTCCAGCTAGGCACTTTGATCTCAATTTCACCTCTCTTCCAGCTTCTTTCCCTCCCTTCCAGGCATCTTCCTCTCCCTCTGTTCTCTTTTTCTAGGCGGCCTGGTGACAGGGGATGGCCTGGTCTGTGGCATCTCTCTGGCACGGGCTCCGCCACTGACAGCAGCAGCTGCCTTTTCTGTTCCCAAGCAGGGCAGCTGGCGGTGGCATCTCCTTCACTGGGCACCAGGCACCAAATTTTAGGTACCCGAGATTTCTGCAGCCTTGATAAGCCCTGTATGGTATATATTACCTGCATACATCTGCTTAATATTCTTCTTTACCAGTAAACACAGGCTGGATATACGGTAAAGCTAGCTATATAGTGACTTGGCATTATACACACAGACCCAATATGGTATACCTTACCAATATGTATACTAGCCCAGTAGATTGCATATTGTCTACAACCATCCTGCTTTGGGCTCTGATCTTATGGAATATCAAATGTTAAGCAAAGTTGACCTTGGTCAACACTTGGATAAAAGACCTCCAATGAGCACTGGATGCTGCATGAAATGGCGTTGCTGGCTTAGTAAAGGGATCTCTTCCCCTATAACCACGACTGAAGCAGGGTCCTAACACTGTGCTGCTGATGTGCCATGTTTTCCAAAGGAATTTAGAAGAAGGTCCTGTCTTCACTGTGGATATTAAATTTCCTGTAACTCTTCTCACAAGAGTAAGAATGCTAGTTGTTCAGTTTTGTCTGTTGAAGTTGGGCTTTGAAAAATCTGTGCCCCGTTGTATTATGATGGCACTTTGTTAATTTGACTGTAGAGACCTTTGGATTAGAGTACTGTACAGGCTTAGAACAATAATGCAACTTTATACTTGTAAATCCACCTGGGAAGGGAGCTCTGGTTCTAATCCCTGCTGAGCACTGACCTACTCGTTACAATTACACTCTAACCTTTACACACTCATGCCTAGCATAATGTACCTCATCTATATATCTGTACGTCAGTGCATAGTCTCAGCCTATATTGCCTCATCAATAAAGTTGTATCTCATTAACATACTATAACAGTGGTTCCCTAACCAGTCCTGCGGGAACCCCCCCCAGCCAGTTGGGTTTTCAGGATATTTGCAGTGAATAGTCATGAGATACATTTGCATGCAATGAGGGTAACATATGCAAATCTCGTATGCATATTCATTGTAGATTTCCTGATACCCAGCTGGCTGGGGGGGTGGTGGGGTGTCTCCCAGATCAGGTTTGGGAACCACTATACTATAACACACACACATCCCTGTGGACACCAATCCGCTCAGGTTTTCAGGATGTCCCTAATGAATATGCATGAAATAGATTCGCATTCACACTGCTCCAGTTGTATGAGCAAAGAGTTGTGGTTGCCACAGTAATCCACTTGGATATGTGGAATTAAGGGTCAGCAAACCTACAACCTTTTTGTTGACCCTTAAAGTCCACAGCTTCAATTGTCTGTTAATCTATCTAATGCTTATTCATTAGGGATATCCTGAAAACCTGAGTGGATAGGAGTCCACAAGACTGGAGGTTATCTACCCCTGCCCACAGTATTCTGCACCTTACCAGTATACACATTTCTAGAGCAGGGGTTCTCAACAGAGTTCTTGGGACACACCCAGACAATTGGGGTTTCAGGATATCTACAATGAATATACATCTGATTTGCATATAGTAGAGGCAGTGCATGCAAATCTGCCTCATGTATATTCATTGTGGATATTCTGAAAACTGACCTGCTAATGTGTCCAAAGGGCTGGGTTGAGAACTCCCAGTCTAGAATACAGTGCCTACCTGCACACACAAGCTCAGTATGGATTAATATGGACATTTTCAGTATAGTATATCTCTGTAACCTTGCCCCCCACTGCCTCCTGTTAGGAATGGAGTCACAATTCCATGCCCTTTAAAGCACTGGACCACTCATTGCAAGGACGGGAGACAGATTATGTGAATCTGGGGACAGGAGGCATCTGCAGGGCCAACTAAAAAGATCACATTTACAGCCCACCAAAAATAAAACTAGACTACTCAAAAAGGTTATGTTCCAAACAGAAGAGTTTACTGAAATAATCAAAAGGTTTCAGCAGATATACAAAAAAAAAAATCAGACAGGATACAGTCCCAGTTCAAGTTACCAAAGAGTTCTTCTGCAGACACGAGTCAGTTTCCAAATCAAGGCCCCAGAATTTTCAGATCTCACCAAAAATAGGTCAAGAATCCCCTTCGGGTTTCTGCAGTTACTCACTAGTGAAAGGCTGACAGAAAGGCAGTCCCCTCTTGGGTCAGATTCTTCTTTCATCCCTTTTTGTCACTCTTATAGAAGAGCCACCACTCCTGCAGGTTCAGGGCAGAGCCCAGCCCCCTTCCCTGGTTCCTTCAAGATGTCTCTTTTGCTTTTAAGATCTCATCAAAATTCCCTTAACTCCTCTGTGTGACTCTTGGAGTCACCATACATTCTCTCGTCATCTCTAACACACACTTTAGGGGATAGACTAGCCTGTCACTCCTGGTGACCCTGCTGCTCAGTAACCTTTCAACAGGGGAACATTTTTGGTGCTACTCACTAGTACGGCCTAGAGACCCCTACACCTGTTATGCTTATAACCCTGATCCGTTTCTGAAGGTAATGGGGCACCTACTCAGTACTGTGGCTAAACTCTAAACTTACTCTATCGGCCCGGAATTGCAGGTCTTCCTTTGCGAGGGGGATATTGCAGGGAAGAATAACCCTGCAGGCCCTGGACATTACGTGTGTTATCTTCTTTTGTGTACTAATAAGGAAGGAGATGGTATGATGGTGCTCCAGCATAAAACTTTACTGGCTAGAAAGTTCAATATAATAAACTGGCATTTGGTAGAAGTCTCTCAGGAAATATCCATAATATAACTGAAAATCGTAATCTGCGAATCTGTGGTCCCTTACCCTATTCCTCAGGATCCTTTCTCCTTGAATGGAATATCCTGGCAAACTGGAAAGGCTCCTCATATCCCCTTAGGGATGACCATAGACCTTCATTTTCAGTCTTTATTTTACTTTTCCTGGGAATTTTTCATACAGTTTTACTAGGTTACCCAAGGGCTGTTCTGAGTTACGAAATTTGCAGATTCCTGAAGTAGAAAGAGTGGGTCCTCCTGTTTCTAATCCATTATGTCTGTTAATGCTGGTTCTGTTGGTAATAAAATTGAGATTTTTTTCTTCACTAGCAGATTCTAATCCAGAAAATTGGCATAAAGATGCGGATATCCAGTTATTGAGTTCTTTGTCCCCCTGGTTACTCTTACTTTCATCATTCTAGAGTTGATAAAC
Organism: Rhinatrema bivittatum; assembly: GCF_901001135.1. NCBI lineage: Eukaryota > Metazoa > Chordata > Amphibia > Gymnophiona > Rhinatrematidae > Rhinatrema > Rhinatrema bivittatum. The sequence goes on from NC_042621.1 coordinate 97,818,493, forward strand.
ATGGGGGTGGAGTAGCCGTGACTTATCTCTTAAGAGCATTGATCACAAGTTGCACTCTGGTGGAGAGAATTTAAGAGTTACCTGTGGGAGCTGGGCAATAAACCTTGTGTATCGTCTGCCTGGATGGGATGGGGCCTCAGGTGATGAGATTTTAGAATTTTTATCTTTTTAACATGTTCGTTATTAAATTTTATTAGGTGATTTTAATATTCATGCAATGCGATTAGTTGCAGATTTTTTATCTGCTATAACTGCTATTGGTTTATCTGAGTTGGTAGAGGCCCCTACCCTTTATGCTAGACATACTTTAGACCTCCTGTTTGTCCCAAAAACGATGATTGCTCATAGTGTGGTTCCTAACATTGTTAGTTGAGTTTTCGTGGTCTGAATTCCTCGGATGCATGACACCAATTGCAAGGTATGATTGACGCTGAACAGTTTACTTTAGAATGGGCTGCGGTAAAACATAAGCTGTAAGATTGTTCGGCTACAGTGTGTGTTGATTCTCTATCTAAACTATTAGCTACAGTTATTAATAAAATTGCCCCTGTGAAGACTGTTAATCTCCCTCAAAAACTTCCCTGTATGCTATGGTTCAGCAGTGCCTTGCTACATAAGTAAAGGGAAATGAGGCAAGTAGAGCATTTCTGGAGAAAAGTTAAGACCTTAGTGGCTAAAAGTAAATATATTTCATCAAGGAGCAGCTATAGGCAGATTTTGTGATTCACTTCTCAGTTCTCAATGCTCTAAACCGGCCTTGTGAGCTGTTCACATTAGTGGCTTAACAAACCGGTTTCCTACAAATGTGGATGCTCAGCCCCATATTTAGAGGTGAAGTTGGCAAAGATCAATGTGACTGCAAGTGTGAGAGATACTGCATCCACTCATTTGAATTTCCAGCCCTCAGGGATAAAGGCTGGTTTGGATTTATGACCACTCACTTTATTTTTGGAGGATGTTATTGAGCGGAAATGGGAACATTTTACATATATTGATTCTAGTGAAGTTGAAGTAGTTGTGTCCATGTTTAAGTCTATAAGAGTCCTTTAGATGCATGCCCCTTTTTGCTTTTGTATTGCCTAAAAGACAAATTTATTGATATTTTTACTAAGATGGTGAACCTTTCTTTACAGGAAGGGGTTGCTCCAGAGTAGTTTAAAAAAACAATTGTTCATTCTATTAAGAACTCTACACTTCTGATCATCAAACCTTCTAGTTATCAATCCATCTCAATTCTTCCTTCAATGGGTAAAGTTTTAGAATATGTTGTCTTAAGTCAACTTGTTGACTATGTTGACGACAATAAGATTTGAGTGATTTTCAGAGCAGGTTCCATCATGGTCATAGTACCGAGAATTTATTGATCACAGCTTGATGAGAAGAAGTCAACTGTAGTTTTATTTGATGTTTCAGAGGCTTTTGATTATTTCTCCCACTCAGTTTTGTTGCAGAGACTGAAGGACATAGGAATCAGCGACTTGGTGTGGCAATGGTTTTGTTCTTTTTTACAAGACTGTTTGCAGCAAGTTAGGACAGGTCAGTCTTTTTCTTCGTGGTTCCAAATACGCTCTGGCATGCCCCAAGGGTCATCGTTATCACCCACATAGTTTAATATTTACTTATTTCCTTTGTGTCGTTTATGTGAAAGATTAGGGATTATTTTTTATTTGTATGCTGATGATTTCAACTTTTATTCCCTGAAGCCAATACCGTTGATAATACTTTAAAATTGGTGGTAAAAACGATAGCAACCATTAAGGCTTGGATGAAGAATAATGCTCTTCTTTTGAATGTTGAAAAAACAGAACGTTTGTTACCTGTTAATAGTTCCTTTTCAATCTAGATAGATGGGTCATCCATTGTTTTTTCAGACTCAGTCCATGATTTAGGTATCCATCTAGATACCACTTTTAACCTTAAACCCCATCTACGGCTGATGGTAAGAAATGGAGTCTATAAATTACACAAGTTGTGTCATATGCAGTCTATCCTTGAACAGAAGGATTTTAGGGCTATTGTCCAGTCCTTTGTTCTTTCAGTTATTGACTATTGTAAATGGGTTTTATATTGGATTACTGAAGAGTCAGTTACAAGCGCTACAATTGTTATTAAATGCTGCTGCACGATTAATGACTGGATGTCTGCTTCATAAACATATTTCCCCTATTCATCGGGATCTACACTGGCTCCGTATCGAGCAAAGAATTAAGTTCAGAGTCTTGATTTTTAGTATGCTAAGCTTTTGCATGGTGAGGGTCTGGCTTACTTAAGAAATTTGGTTAAATATTAGAATTCTTTACATTCTGTGTGCTCCTCGGGCCAACAGTTATCAATCCTTAGTGCCAGAGTTGTTCATTTGCAAGACTATGTGACATGCCTTCCCTTTTGTGGCCCCATTCCTTTGGAATAACTTACCAATTGAACTACATCATATGCCATCATATTGAAGGCTTATCTATTTACAGAGGCTTTTATGCCTTCATAAGGGAGATGATCATTACTGATTATTGTGGGCAGATTGTGACTGACGGTGCATTCTGTTAGTGTTCATTGTGCACGTTATGTGGGATCTGTGTGTGTTATATTGTCTGTATATGTTTATTGTATGGTTTTTATTGTTTGATGCTATGCTTTGTAATCCACCCAGAACAGAGATTCTGGTAGTTTGGCGGAATAAAAATGACTATAAATAAACATAAACAAAAAATGGGAGAAATCAGCGAAAAAAAAATGACATTTTCCAGGTAAATATCATTTTTGTTCTTGTTGTAATAAACATTGATACATACAACAGAAAAATAAAATAAAAATTGAAAACTAAGGTCCCTGGGGATGCTGCTTGAAATTCCTGGGATCCACTGCTTGATTTAAATTCTTTCATTCTCTCCCTTCCTCTCTCTCTCTTCTGCCTTGTGGGCAGCTCTGTAGCTGTATATGCTAGGTGAGGATGGCGGGGGTTAGCTCTCTTTCTTCCTCTCTCCTCGTGGCTATGGTACCTTCACAACGAACTGCTGGACTGGGAAGGAAATCCCTCAAAACAAGACACCAGTTTGACGTGAAATATCCACATCTTTATTTCTCCTCTCTCTCTCTCTCTCCCTGGTAGAAAGAGTGAGTAAAACCTTCTCCCAATCAAAATCACACAATGAGTAAACAACTGAAAAACAAGAGAGAGAGAAACCATCAACCACTGAATGTCAATTGAAATAAATCTCTTTAATGGCTGAGGCTTCTCAGCCAAAGCTTTGCACCTATACTTTAAAAACTTAAGGGGATTAAAAGGAACAGTTCCTACTCTAATTTCCAATTCAAAAAATTCACATAGACACTAGGGGATCACTTGCTGATGTGCAAACAGAAATTAAGGATTGTGCCACCTCCAGTAGGGATGCCCCACTTAGGCTGAGTGTACTGCAGTGTCTCCCAGCCAGTGTGCCTTCAGACCTGGTCAGGTGTGCCACACAGAAGCCACCGCTGCCCGATGCTCAGATCCAGACCAGCACCTGGGCTCCGCTCTCAGCACCTCACAGCAAAAAAAGACGCCAGCGTTGCTTCTTAAAAACACGTAGGCGCCTCCTTCCTGAGAACGTGCGTATGCATGCCTCTCCTTCCTAGCTCCAGCACGAGCCCTGGAGTGGGGAGATAAACAGCATGCTGGGTATAGGTGCACGCCCACCCCCCTTCTAACTTCCCCCTTTGAGCCCTTCCAGTCTCTGTCTTACCCGCAAGCCGAATGAGACAGGGAGAGCATGCACTGAACACTGGACGAGACTCGCCCTGAGTGCTGGCAGCAGCTGCAGCAGGGGAGGAGCTCTGGCAGCCACCATACCTGAGCTGGCTGCCCTCACCACATGGGCTTCTCCCTTCTCTTGCATTTGTACAGTGAGAGAACTGGTCCATTGTGATGGGCTTATTTATTCTTTGATTTATATTCTGCCTTTCAGCCACTTCAAAGCAGATTGCATACAGGCACCGAAGGCATTTCCCTGTCCTCAGAGGGCTCACAATCTAAACGTTTGTACCTGAGGCAACGGAGTGTGAAGTGACTCGCTCAAGGTCGCAAGGTGTGTCAGTGAGATCTGAACCCTGGCTCTGCTGCGCTAATCACTAGGCTACTCCTCCGCTCTTCTCTCCTCCCTTTGTTTTAAAATTTGGCAGAGACCATGAGTCCTCCTCACGTCTGCACTGCCCGCTCCAGGAAGGATTGTGCCATGTAACTTTGTTTTGACGTAGGTGTGCTTTGGGCACGAAAAGGTTGGGAAACACTGGTGGTCTGTACCTTGCCAGCGTTTAATAGAGACAGGTAGATGTTTTTATACCGGGGATATTGTCATCAAGGGGAAAGGAATCTAGTATGAAATCCAAGGGGTCATGAGCTCTGATTGCAATTTTGTGAATCAACACTATTGTCGCAACAACACTAGGTCCCGCTTTAAATCCCAATTATGTCATAACCCGCAATTGTGTGACCCCACCCCAGTGTGCCTGTCCTGCATGGGTGGGGCCATAAAAGAGCTTGTTCCTCTTCGGGCCGGAGCCTCTCACCGGCTGGCTCTTTCACAACTCCTCTTCCTCCCAGGGCCGCGTCCTTTGCGTGGGGGGGGGGGGGGGAACGGGGAGGAAGATTTACTCCCAGGGACCAATGTGACAGGGGTGACATTTTTGTCTTTTGTGGTCCCTTGGGAGAGGGGAATTGTCCTCAAAGTGTGGGTGCAGTGAGTGTGAAATAAATATGCCGGAAGTCCCTTTCTTGGTGTCCCAAATCAAAGTCTTTACTATTTAAACACTGATGATGAATGGCACATTCCCTGTACGTACCCGGATCAGTCCAGACTCCTGGGTTTATTCATCCCTGCCAGCAGATGGAGACAGAGAAAAGCCTCGCTGACACTGCTTGAAACCCCCCCTATAATCTGATAAAAACAATAGAGTCTGTGGCACTGAGTAAATGTTCTCACTCTCCCTGCAGAGTGGTGAAATACCGGATGGGTGTCCCCAGTGATGTCTGACTTCCCTTTCTCACGGTTAGCAGATCTTCAGCATCTCTTCAGTTCTTGCACAACGTTTAGTTCTTCTCTCTGGATCCCTGATGGGAAGGATCCCCCTTGAAACAAGCAGCTCTCTTGCTTCAGCCAAAATCTCCTCCTGGATTTTCTAACAAAATGCTTCTTTTCCCCCAAATTAATATTAACACCAGGGTTCCTCCTCACAATGGGTCACCACCACTTCAGGGGCAGACCTTCCCCATCCGGGGCGTCCCAGTGCAAAGAGAGGCCCAGGTGTCCAGTAAGGCTCCCACCATGAAAAATTCTCAAATGCTCGAAAACAACCCAGAGGGACATCCCAACTAGCTAAGTCAGAAGACTGGAAAGAAAACACTCCTGACCCTGGTCAGTCTCCCCAGGCTGGGCTAGCCTGCAAAAATAACGGAGACAAAAGCTCCTCTATACCTCCTAACTCGTTGCAGACCTAAAGGGATTGCCCCCGAGCTCTCTGCGGAGAGCTGCTAAATAGACCCTCAGGGAGACGGCCATTCCAGAACCCTCAAAGGGAGGGGCTGCATTTGAATGGTACCTCCCCCTCACACTATCCTGCATCCTTAATGACTAAGCTAAAAGATTCACCCAGCTCTTACTGGTCACGTGACCATAGGGTCCATCTCACTTGTTACAATTGACTCCAGTTCCCCAATTTTATCTGCCATGCTTCTACAATTTGCACGCATAAGCATATATGTTTACTAATGGCCCCACATGTACTTCTGTTTTATTTATTATACCTGGTCAGTATCAAAGTACCGCCCCATCAGAATATGCTGAACACATATATCCATTTGCTGTAAGTTACATATGGGCCGATGCAGTAAAGTGCGCTCAGGCTGAGCGCACTGATAGGCCCCATTTGGCCGCACGTTTTCCATGCGCTATTATTACCCTTAAGGGGTAATAGTGCGTGGAAAATGCACGGCCAACCCCCCCCCGAAATTAAGTCGGAGGCCCCAAAAAAAAAAAAAATTAAAAATTAAAAAAAAAAATTAAAAATCTGCCCGCGGGTTGGAAGACGGACGCTCAATTTTGCCGGCGTACGTTTTCTGAACCGGTGGCTGTCAGCAGGTTCGAGAACCGACGCCGGTAAAATTGAGCGTCGGCTGTCAAACCCTTTGAAGGCCGCCGCTTCTGTCAAAAAGGAGGCGCTAGGGACGCGCTAGTGTCCCTAGCGCCTCCTTTTACCGCGGGCCCTAATTTGCATACGGGCCGATACTGAATCGCGTGCCCAGGACACTGGCCTGTGCGCGCGCCGGGAGAGCGGGCACTCACCGGCTCTCCCGCGACTTTTACTGTATCGGCCCGATAGTTGGTTTAGGTGAAAAAAAGACCAGAGAAGCTGTTGATTCCGGCCTTCTCCTGATTTCCAGCAGCTTTCTCTACGTGGTATTGCAGGGAAAGGAAAGAAATACACCGTGATCTTACAGGCAACATTTTTAGCCAAACTGTGAGATCGAATGTGTCTCTGAGGGCGATTCTCACAGGCATTTCATTTTAATTGAATAAGAATTTCTGGTTTGTATTCCCTTCCTTTTATAGCTGGCAGGGCACTTCAAAGCGGGCCACATTCAGATTCTCTAATTTAGCCAAGTAAAATGGCACGACTGAAACTTGCCGTAGCATATTTATTTTTTTATCAGCCTCGGAAGAAAGGCATTCCCGGGGGCATGTCCCGGTTGGGGGAGAAACACAGGTCGCGTACGTTCCATTTTCAGATGTACGCATGTTATCTCGCCGTCCCGCCTCACCGCCCACACAAACAGTAGGTGCAAAGCGTTCGGACTCACTTAGCATGCAAACTTTGCTCTGCCTAATTTCCAAAAGCAAACCGCGCGGGTCGTTTCTCTCCCTAAAAGTCCACCCGCGAAGAGCACCCAATGGTTTTCAGCTGTGCGGGGGATTTTAAACGTGTTCCTCCTGTGTTAAGAGGGCGCCCTCTAGTTTTGAGGAGAAATATATACTCCAGCATTGTCATAGGAAGGCGTTCTTTGCTTTAAAATGGAGAAATGATGCGGCATTTTGCTGATGGAGGCAAGCACAGTTACAGCACTGACCTTTAGAGAGAAATTGGATGCTTATTTTGGGGGGGAAAGAGGGGGTTGATAAAGATGGTGGCGCATTTAGACTGGTGAGAAAGGACCAGGTCCAGGGATTAAACTGATTGCCACAATAAGGGTTGGATGGAATGGTTTTTTTCTTTTACCCCCCGCACTGAGGCAGAACTGGTCTGTGTATGCAAGGGTTGGATGGTTTCTCAATGTTCCTGGATTGCCGTAGAGCAAAGCCTTTAGACGGAAGCTTGGACTCGGTACAGCCCTGGCCGCCTTTCTTTTCATCCAGGTTATGCAGCTTTCTGCCCTCTTACGTCGCCCCCCTGCTGGCAGGGATTCTGCACGCAGCAGTATTACTTGTTCCACTTGTTTTGATTTTTTTTACATTTTTTTCTTTTCCACCCTTTATCATATTCATCTGCTGAGATCCCTTTTTCATGGTTTCTCGCATTCTTTTTCCTGTCTTTCCTGTTTTTGTTTTTCTTGTCTCTATTGCTTATCCTTCAAGTCTCCTGCATTTTATGCCTTCAGCGCCCTAAGTACTGCCTCCTCTGATTTACGCTTTCCTGCCCCCCTCCCCCCTTTTTGCCCATCCCCTTTTAACCTCCTCTTCCCCTTCTCTCCCTGCCTCTTCCATCTAACCTTTCCTGCCTCTCTCCTCCCTTCCTTCCTCTGGCCTCTTCCTCCTTTTTTCCATAGGTGCTCTCTCCCACTTCCATTTGTGAATTGAAATTGGCAGGTTTTAAAGTGCGGTGCTTTTGATTTTTTTTTTTTTCTTCTTGCTCCCTTTATAATTTCACGTGAGGTTATCGTGATTTGCCGATTGTTCTGCAAGTGTTCGGCGGCGTCTGGGTCATTCGCATACCTGGAAACTCGAGCTTTCCTCATCCCAAGCATAGCAGGGGTGGAATTCACTCAGCCTTTCTGCACACATGATGGCGCCAGAGATTGTCGTGTAGGTCTGTGCGGCTCACCTTTCCTATTTCATGGTGCACTTTGGAGCTTGCTCGATCTTCACAGTACACCAAATCCAATATTTTCATTATTTTTTTTTTTTTTTGACTGGGCAGGTTCCTGCTGTTCCTTTGAGCTTTCAGCTCAATCGAAATCAGGAGGCTGATGCACTAAGGTGCACGGAAATTCACAAATTCCACCTCAAACGTAAAAATGGCAACTTGTGTGCCTGATTTGGGCTTAAGGGCACAAATTTGCCTTTTTATGTGTGAAATGGACTGCAAATTGTTTTGCCTTCGCTTGTAGTGAACTTAAGCATGCACATAGGCTAATCCTGGGGGAATTCTGTGCTGCTGTGGAGCGCAGAATTTGTGTAGAATTCCCCTCCTGCACAGAATTTCCACTTTCTGTGCAGAATTTGAAACAGGACCCGGCATGCCTCAAGTGGAGTCCATCCTGCTCATGGGAAAGATGGAGCAGGGATGGACTCCCAGTGAGAGTGAGTCTGTGTGTAGAGGAGTGTGCGTGTGTGTGTGTGTGTATCTAAGAAAGACTGCGAACCTGTGTGTGTGTGTGTGGGGGGGGGGGGGTGAGTGAGAGAGAGCAAGTGTGTGTGCCAGAGAGAGGGAGCCTATGTGAGGAGATTGTGAAGGAGTTTGAATATATATGAGAGATTGGGAGCTGGTGTGTGTGAAAAAGGGATTATGTGTATGAGAGGGAGTAAGAATGTTTGTTTGTGCAAGAGGGAGCCTGTGTGAGGGTGTGAGGGTGTGTGTGTGTGTGAGTGCAAGAGAGCCCGTGTGAAGGGATGTGTGTGTGTGTTAGAGAGGGAGCCTTAGTATAAGGGTGTGTGCCAGAGAGAGGGAGCCTATGTGAGGAGATTGTGAAGGAGTTTGTATATATATGAGAGATTGGGAGCTGGTGTGTGTGTGTGTGTGTGTATGTGTGAAAAAGGGATTATGTGTATGAGAGGGAGAAAGAATGTTTGTTTGTGAAAGAGGGAGCCTGTGTGAGGGTGTGTGTGTATGTGAGTGCAAGAGAGCCTGTGTGAAGAGATGTGTGTGTGTGTGTTAGAGAGGGAGCCTTTGTATAAGGGTGTGTGTGAGGAGAGGGAACCAGTGTGCAGGGGTATATGAGAGAGAGAGAGAGAGACATAGGTAGCCTGTGTGAGAGTGTATGTGTGAGAAAGAAAGGAACCTGTATGGGTGTGTGTGCAAGAGAGAGAGAAGCCTGTGTTAGATGTGTGTGTGTGTGTGAGAGAGAGAAAGATAGCCTGTATGAGGGGATGTGGTGAGAGAGAGAGAGAGTGAGCTTATATGAGGGGATATGTGTATGCAAGAGAGAGAGGGAGCCTGTATGGGGCGGGGGGGGGGTGTATGTACTATGTATTCTAGAGAGAGAAGGAGCCTGTGTATGTGTATGTGAGAGAGAGAGAGGGACAGAGGGAGCCTGTGTATGTGTGTGTGAGAGAGAGAGAGGGACAGAGGGAGCCTGTGTGAGGGGTAGTACTGAGAGTGGGCGTGGAGATAGAGTGGAAGGGGTTGAGCCTAGAGGGGGAGGGAGAGATAGCGGTGGACAAAGTGAAAGAAGTCTGGCCAGGGGAGTAGGGAGAGAGGGTGGAAGGGACACTCTTACAGTATACTTCTAGGGAAAGTCTGCTCAAAATGTTTAAAACTCAGCATATTCAAATAATAACTATTTTCTTTATTATATGTTAAATTAATTACGTAAAGACTCTCAAGTATATTGTATTATTTGGTCAATATAAAGTATACAGAATTTTGCAGAATTTTAAATTTTTTTTGGTGCAGAATTCCCACAGGAATAATATGCGAAATCTTATGTACAATCAAAATTAGTGACTGCAAAGTTGCCCATTAATTATGTTTGCAGCAGTAAAATAACCCTTTGCAGGCCGGTTTTCACAAAAAAGACATGTATGAGGAATGGTGGAGTGCTTGGTTTTCCATGGCTGCACACGGAATCTGGCTTTCCCTCCTCACCACCACCTCCTCATTTTCTTGTCAGGGACATCAGGGACCTCCCTGGACAGGAGGTGTGTACCAGGAGAGGCTGGGCCCGTGGCCTGGACAGGAGCCAGGAGAGAGGCATAGAGCAGGAACTCTGGATCAGGATCAGACACCAGACAAACAAAACTTCCACGGGGCAGATGCCAAGAAGTTTGTTGGCCTAGCAACTATGTGCCTTCTGAGAGTTCCTTATGTATTGGTCTTAATTTGGGGTACACCCAGTACTGGCCTAATAGGAAACTCGCAAAGGGGTGTCAGAGGGGTGTCTAGCTCTTGCAAGTATACAGGATAAATGTCCTATGATTCCCTGGTGAGCCAGCAGCCTCTGTGGCTTTGCTGCAGTTTACCAGCCTGCAACCCCCAGGCCTATCAGATCTGACATTGCTTCCCTATGCATCTTCTCTTTTCTTTCTCAAGTCTGCTTGTGTAGCCCTTTCTCCATTCTCTGCTTCCTGACAGGGTATATATATCCTGTGATTCCCTGGTGAGCCAGCAGCCTTTGTAGCCCTGCTGCAGGATCTCAACCTGCAAAACCCAGGGCCATGGCTTCGAACCCTATCAGTCCTGACAGGATGCGTGTCTCCCCCCCCCCCCCCCCCCCCCCCCCCCCCCCACGAATAGATGGAGGTAGGACGCTCCCAAAGGCCTGTGTGGTCCCAGACCCTTCCAGAGCATGCATGGGGACGCATTTTTTGCCAGGCTGAAATAAGAAATGGAGCTGGAGCAAATCCATGGATAGTTGCAATCTCCAGGATAGCTGGAGCAAGTCCTAGTCAGGACAAGAGGATTTGGACTCTTCGGTGCAGGATATGGAGTCACTGAAACAACTGGAGCCTGACTTGAAGCGGAGTTGGAGGCACAGTGCAGGGGCAAGTTCCTTCAGGATAGCCAAATGAATGTCCTGGAGTATGACTGCTAAGGCTTTCACAAGGTCTTGTTTTCTGGAGCATAGCTGAGATCAGATTCGCTGCTGCAGGAACTGAGGCTCTATAACCAGCTGGAGCTGGATTCATGGCTGCAGGAACTGGAGCTGAACAGGCACTGGGGCTGCAGAGACAAAATTAAAAGGCTGATTGCACAGGTATAGATCAGGCCCTTCCAAAGCCAAGGCCCCCACAAATCCTGGGTAGTTTTCAGGAAGGGGGCTGTTACTCTCTATTAAGGGCCACGTCCAGCTTACAGACTTTCCGGATGGTGGACTAATCAGCAGGGCCACCTTCACCTCATTGCTGGGGTAGTCACAAGGACATTTCTGCGCACACATTGATCCATGAACTCAAGTAACTTCATCTGAGTAACCTTTAAGCGATTGGAGAACCGCTTACAAGGGTCCCAAGGGCCCAGTGCACGAGTCTCTTGGAAAACTGGAATCACTGGAGTAGCTGCTGCAGCCACGAACAGTCTTCGGATTTGCTGGCGCAGCCTAGAGTGTACTTGCCAGAGCAGCTTGCTGTGTGGGGTGAGAACCCGGTCTATAAACCGACTGCAAGCACTGAGTCGTGAGGGACCATGGCTCCGTGTTCCTCATCCCTTCATAAGGGACCAAAATGATCTACAGACTTAGACAGTATTTGAGTCGGTGCCTGGCTGCGTTTCACACAGATCATGTTCTCAGATCATCCCTCAGGCACTAGGAAAAGAGCCCACAACGTTCCTTCCTCGAACCGTCAGTCTGTTTGGAAGGCAGCATATGTGGTTCTGAGACAGTTGGCTGGATGAGACCACCTTTTGCGAAAGGGTAAGGTGCTTTCATAAAGTCTTTCATTCTGCTGGTAACCCCGGCCATGAGCTCCCCTTTGGCCTAGCCTCAGGCTGGGTCTGGTCCAAACTGTCAGGGAGCACCCAGACAGGAGGTGTGTACTGGAGAGGCTATGCTGTCACACACCAGTGAGTTGTGTCTATTCACTTTTTTTTTTTTTTTAGATTTTTATATTGAAAGTGTACATCAAAACGGATTACGTTCAGGTACTGTAGGTATTTCCCTATCCCCAGAGGGCTCTCAATCTGATTTTGTAGCTGAGGCAAGGGAGGGTAAAGTGACTTGCCCAAAGTCACCTCAACATCAGGAAAAAAACAGTTAAGGCCTGGCTTTTTGTCCAGGCCCTTCCTGCAGAAGGTGTCAGTCTCTTGCCCTAACTGCCTGAACTTCCAAGTAGGGACTTTAAGTAATACACCACTGAGCTCCCAGTGTTATTCTAACTGAAAATGTGATTCTAACTGTAAAGCATTTCAAATGCTGTTGTTCATTTAAATTATGTTGTAATCCACCTTGAGGCTATTCTTGGAAAAAGGTGGAATATTAAATGTCTATAAAAAGATAAACAGGCCTGAGGTGTGATGGTGGAGCCCATGGCCTGGACAGGAGCCAGGAGAGAGGCATGGAGCAGAAGCACTGGAGCCGGATAAAAGAGCAGGAGCATTGGAACGGAATCTGATACCAGACAGAGCTTCCTGGGGGAAAATGCCAAGAAGTTGATTGGACTAGCAACTGCGTGCCTTCTGAAAGCTCCTTATAGTTTGGTCCTAATTTGAGGCACCCCCAGTACTGGCCCAATAGGAGACCTGAAGAGATGTGTCTAGCTTTTTCAAGTACACGGGATAAATATCCAGTGCTTCGCCGGTAAGCCAGCAGCCTCCGTGGCTGTGCTGCAGTTCCCCATCCTGCAACCCCCAGACCTATGGGTTCAAACGTTGTCAGGTCTGACATTACTTCCCTTTGTAGAGATTCTCTTTTTTTTTTTTTTTCTGAAGTCTGCTTGTGCATTTTTTCCTCTATCCTTTGACCCCCGACATTTCCTCCCTGTTCCCTTCCACTTTCCCACCCCTCTGTGGCTCCGTGCTGCCTCCCACGTGCTCCTTTGTCCTTCATCCCTCTTGCGATAGGCCTTGGGGCCTGCTCCGACTTGTCAGGATCCTTTGCCTGTATATAATGCAGGCACCTTTTCCAGCTTCACTGTTTTTATCTTTTAATTGTAAATTGGCAGAAAAATACCCTTAAAGGAACAATAATATGGAAGCAGTCTGCTGCCGCCAGACCTTTTCGCTTTACCACAGGCCCCTAAACCTTTTAACATGTGTTTACTTTTGGGAGGTAGCTGCCACCTGCGGAGATGTAACCTGCTCTGCCTGCACACTCTCTCCCCAGCAGCTTAAGAGTCGTACTTAGGAGTGGGAAGCACCTGGGTCCCTCCTCCTGGCTGCCTCTCTGCAGGGTGAATGGATGTAATCTCCAGTGGAGGAGCTTACACGGCCCTTCAGGTGCTCTCGTCCTCCTGTTCGCTTCGGTGTACCTGGGCACTGCTTCACCCCTCTGTCTGTCCTTCTCTACCTCCTCCGGCGTCTCATTTCTGCCGGAAGCCGGGTAGGAAAGCTCTGTTGGGGGCTGCCTCTCTCTCCTACAGGCGCTGCTTGGAACCAGCCGGAGGGCCTGCTCCAGCTCCTTTTTCTTCCCATTTGTCAGGTTAGTGCAGAATGAGCTCAGGACGCCTTTTTGGCCTGAATATGGAAGTACCCTGAATGTTGTGGAGAGAGGTAGGCAGAAATTTTACTCTCCCCCTTCATGGATTTACTCATTTCTTATTCCTCCCCCCCCCCCCAGTTACTGCTACTTGTCCAAGCATGATTGCTCTCCTCCTCCGGCTAAATACATTTAGTTTATTATCTGTAATGTTGACTCATTTGTAATATGTATCAGCTATGTGTGACTCTTCTTTTTCTTGGTTTTAATGTCCAACTATAGCACATCAACGCCCTTATCTTATTTGTCCATCAGTATCCTCTCTGAATACGGGATGTAATTCAGGTCCGATATACAGACTCTGCTCTATGTCTTATGCATGCATTCTTGTTTGAGTATTATATTTGCTAGATTTACTGTCCGGTCGTATGATGGCTCCAACTTAATTTTGGAGATCCTGGTAATATCGTATCCTTCGCTGTCTGCTGTTATGTGTAAGTTTGCGATTTTGCATCATACTTTTTTTTTTATAGGAGCATCTTACTTAGAATGCTATTATAAATGGTTCCAGGTTCATTTTGACTGATTGTATAAGCCTTATCAATGAACTGCCTCTACTTTAGCGTATGCTGCTGTGGGTTGCTCCTGTTACTGACTGGGAGTTTCTTTCTGTCGCTTTATGCTCTTTTGTCTCGTTTTCTCCCCCTTCACCATCCCCATATCTTTTGGTTATCTGCATGATCTGTCTTAGGCTATGTATCCATCCCAGTTTCATTTGCTAGCCCTTCACTCTTCATAACTGAATGGCTAACCAGTTCTCCTAGCTACCACCATCAAACGAGACTTCCTTTTCTTTCAATGTAATTTATTATCCCGACGTATGCTACCTTTAAAACTGAATTTTCAAAAGTGGTCTTGCGTAAAAATCACGTACAGTTTACGAGTGTAAATAGCTTATGTTCGTGTATATGCTATTTTAGAAACCTGCGACATAGGGCTCGCGAGTAAATCTATGCCTGTAAAAAATGGGTGGTCCACTGGCGTTCCCAGCAGGGGCAGTTCTACAATGAGGCAGGGTGAGCCGGCCGCCTCAGGCAGCAACTTTTTGGAGTGGCAAAAAGTGCCCCTCCCCCCCCCAAAAAAAATTGCCCGGTGGCTACCTCAGCTTGGCACCTGATACATAGCTAAACGTCAGCAGGGTTCCCACCCCCACGCCAGCAGCCGAAAAAGGAGAATGCCCTGTGAGCCCCCAGTGGAGCCCAACCTGCCGGCACCATAAGGAAGAGGCTGCTTTGTGCACCGCCGGTGGAGCCCAATCTGACGACGGCAGGAGGAGGAGAAGAAGCTGCTTCATATGCTGCTGGTGGAGCCCAATCCACTGGCGTCATAAAGAAGAGGCTGCTTCGTGCGCCACTGGCAGAGCCCAACCTGCCCGTGGCAGAAGGAAGAGAAGAGGCTTCGCATGCCACTGGTGGAGTCCAACTCTCCGGCGGCGGAAGAAGAAAAGAAGAGGCCTCATGGGCTGTCACACAGTTTCTTCTCTCATGAGCAAGACGTGGAGAGTAACCCCAGCAAGCAAAGATGTCCATTTTTCTGATATTTTGGGAAAAGGCAGGGAGCCGAAGAGCACTCTGGGATCCTTGCTCTGCATGAATACACAAGGCAAGGTCACGAGTGGCTGCATCATAGTCACATGACTAAAAAGGAACCATAACTGGACAATAACACTTGATGAAATGCCACTGGGACGTATTCCAGTTGATGGAGGCAGATCAAAAAGGGCCTCTGAGGTCCGAAGAGATTGAGCTGAGATTTACACTATCTAAATTTGCAGCCCACATCAAATGATTACACATCTTCACAGCCTCTTTCTTCTTTGTAAAGTTTGCATGTGATAGAACGTGTGTGTGTATGGATATGTGAGAGCATGGGGTTTGTGTGAGAGAGTATGTGTATGTATAAGAGAGCATCTATGTGTGTAGGTGAAAGCGAGTGTACGTTCTGTATATAAATGAGAGAGCATCTGAGTGTGCGAGAACATCTGCATGTCTGTGTGAGCATCTATGCATGTGCCTGAGAGCATGAGCATGTGTGAGAGCATCTGTGTGTAGGTGAGAGCCTGTGTATATATGAGAGAGCTTGTGTTTTGTGTGTGTGTGTGTGTGTGTGTGAGGCAAGTTGCATGAGTGTATGTGTGTATGAAAGAAAGTATAAGAGCAGGTGTGTGGGCGAAAGCATGTGTTATGAATGAGACAACATGTGAATGCATGAATGAACTGGTATGAGAGAGGGAGGAGAAAGTTCCCTTGCTCTCCCCTTCCCCCGACTCCACACTTACTCATGGACATCTCAGGGTGACTGGAAATTAAAAGTTCCCAGGTATGTAAAGCGGAAATCTTTTAATTCTTACTAGTTTTAATTATTGAATGCTATTTAATGTCTGTTATTTCTAAATATGTTATTGGTGTTTGTGAAATGTTTTATCATTTTTATGAAATTTTAATTATTGAATGTTCTATTCATCAGCTGTTTTGGAATATTTATTCTTTTTATTAGTATGTTTTTACTATAATGATTTTTTTATATTTTTTTATTTTTGTTTGTTTTATGAGGAATGGTATTTCTGTTTTTACATTGTTGCATTGCATATAGTCTGGATTATTGTGGTTTCCAGTTTAGTTTTTGTCTACATGCTTGTTTATACTTTATGATCACTTTATTCTGCATTTGGTGAGTGAATGTCTGCCTGTGTTCTGTATGTGTCACTGAGGTGAGATATCCTGCTGTGTAGTTTGTGTAGGGATCTATAGCAGACTGACTTGTTCTGTTTTCTTAATAGGAGGTGTATTGGTGTTTAGGGCATTGTGTAATATTTGCAATGTTGTCTTTTCATAGATAAGGTTTTTGCTGTTTGAATTAGTGCTCTTTTTTTAGTATGAAAGGTTTACTATATTATAATTGTAATTCAGTTTACTCGTGGCTTTCTGAGGACAAAGCCCTCACCCAACATTCATTACAATAGATCTAATACCATATGCACTCCAAGTATGTTTTTTTGTTTGGGTTTTTTATTTTTTTTACTTTTTTTCAGGGTTTTCTGGTTGGCAACACAGCAGTACATATTAAAATAATATACATGTGATATTTTTTTTTATCTCAGAAGTCTATATTTTCAATGTCCTTTTTCATGTAAAATTGGTTGTTATAAATACAGAATTTTAATTGTGTGTGGTGAGGGCAGGGGGATGCAGGCACAAGGCTGTAAAGAGCCTAGTCTGCTTAATGCTCTTATGCCAGCCTGGAGAAAGTGTGCCACCATTTACCCATCTCCCACTGTGGGAGGCAGGTCTTAGGTTTACTAGAAGTATGGCAGGGTTGCCAGCTTCCTAGAAACATTGCGGACACTATCTGCCACTCCTCTGGGAAATCTGATTCCTGGATTCCCCCTTCAGCAGCATTTCAAATCATTGAAAGGATCAGACAACAAAGAGACCCCCTCTTGATGATTTGACCCATTCCATACCCTGGTGGGAGCACCATCTCATCCCTCGCCTCAGTCAGCAGATTCTCTTGAGCCGCCCCTGGTTCCCAGGTGGGGCTAACATTTATGTGTGTAAGTTGCTGTTTGTAAGAGATTTTATGTGTGTAAAATTTGCAGCTTACTCGCATATATTTACACCTTATGCTCTTTATCTGGAGTAAGTGATTGTAAACATCTTAAAAATGAAGTATTGACTGGGTAGAGGTCTGGTGAAATGGGGGGGAGTTGAACTTGAGGCTGAAGAGCCAGGAGGGTCTTGATGACCCTTGGATGAAGTAGGCAAACTGGTAGACTAATTGGTAACACTGGTAACTTCATTGCCTCGCACATGTTAAAAATTTCCCATCTTATATGCATAAAACCTGACTTATGGGGGTTAATGAGTGTAAATTAAATGGGTAAAATCTCCATGCATATATTTTTAAAGTTAGAAGTAAAAATATGGGGATCACGTGATGCCATGAAGTGAAGCGGATACAAGTCCACGGAGCTCCGGGTACCATTCCGATAATTAGCATTTATACTCTTGAATTGTGATCCCCTGGCATTAAAGCGAAGCAGGTTGGTGAGCTAAATACATGAGGAAACGATGTGTGCAGGCCAATGGCAATGTCCACTAGAATTGTGTGGAAAAATAACGAGAAAGTAAATCAGCAGGTACTGAAAATGGTGGAGCCTTGTGGCGAGGGAGAGATGAACCCCACCCTGGTGGGGGTGTTCATCCAGCCTGCTCAGCAAAATTGGAGAAAATATCGGCCCAGGTACAAGAAGTACAGGACTATCGACTCATTTAATAATCATATAAATACAGTGGAGGCGAGTGTGCAATAATGAGGAACAGCTGAGCACATTTTAAGCCAAACTTAATGCGATTAAAAAGCAATGAGAGAAAAGGAAGAGAAATTAGAAGATTTGGAGAACTTGTCGATATGGAACAACATACATCTCGTGGGCTTTCCTGAATCTCTGTAGGATAAAGATCTTACATACAAACATAGAAATAATGGCAAAAAAGGACCAAACAGTCCATCCAACCTGCTCAGCAAGTTTATGGTAGCATCAGCAGCGCCATCCAGGTCTCCCCTATAATGGTTGCATCAGAGGGTGGCATCTGCCGAGGCATACAAGTTACCCCCATACTTAGTTTCCCAAATCGTTAAAGTCAGGGCCCTTGTTTTATTGTCTGAGTGAGAAAATGAGGTTAGCATTGACAAATGTCGTAGTACAAACACTGGATCAAAAGTTAGATCAAAAATTGGAGAAAATATCGGACCAGGTACAAGAAGTACAGGACTATCAACTCATTTAATAATCATATAAATACAGTGGAGGCAAGTGTGCAATAGTGAGGAAGAACTGAACACTTTTTTATTTTTTAATTTTATTTTTATTAAAGTTTCAATCTCAAATACATTGAAAACAATGTTGACAGAAAATGGAGGAAATTATACCTCAATATAGCATAAATTATGCAAGAAAAATTTAAATTCCATGTTATAAGAATAGTGGGAGAACCAATATTTAAGTGGGTTCATAGGAATCAAATCTCGTCATAACAATATGTACTGTAACACTATATCGCTCAGCAGATAATACAATAACCAACACCTTTTGCAGTTTATCAGGAGTGAGAGTCTAAGTAAACACGTAGGTGATCTGGATCTGAAAAAATATATCTATCATTTTGATTAACATACACCTACAAGGGAACCTTAAGTAGAATTGGCACCTCTAGAAAGCACCTCATTTTTCATTGATAAATATATTTTTGTTTTCTCTTGTATCCTTTTAGTAATATCTGGGAAGACTCTTAGGGGTAGATTTTAAAAAATAGCGCGTTCGTGTACTTTTGTTGGCGCACCAGTCGCAAACAAAAGTACGCTGGATTTTAGTAGATACGCGCGTAGCCGCGCTTATCTGCTAAAATCCAGGATCGGCGCGCGCAAGGCTGCCGATTTTGGGCAGCCGGCGTGCGCCGAGCTGGGCAGCCTGCCTCCGTTCCCTCCGAGGCCGCTCCGAAATCGGAGCGGCCTCGGAGGGAACTCGCTTTCGCCATCCCCTCACCTTCCCCTCCCTTCCTCTACCTAACCCACCCCCCCGGCCCTATCTAAACCCCCCCCTACCTTTCTCCACGGATTTACGCCTCACAGAGGCGTAAATCCGTGGAGGTGTATGTTAATCAAAATGAGGGAGGCGTAAATCCACACGCGCCAGCGGGCCACTGGCACGCCGAGATGCGACCCGGGGGCGGTTGTGGAGGGCGCGGCCACGCCCCCGGACCTCCCCGGGCCGAAACCATGCCCCCGGGCCCGCCCCCGAAACGCCGCGTCCCGCCCCCAAAATGCCGCGTCGATCGGCCCCGCCCCGACACGCCCCCGACACGCCCCCGACAAAAAACCCCGGGACTTACGCGAGTCCCGGGGCTCTGCGCGCGCTGGCAGGCCTATGGAAAATAGGCGCGCCGGCGCGCAAGGCCCTGCTCGCGTAAATCCGGGCGGATTTACGCGAGCAGGGCTCTTAAAATCCGCCCCTTATTGAAGCTCCATAGAAGAGCTGTATATGTTTCTTGAATGACTTTGTCAATATATCATCTCTATCCTTAGCATGCAAAAACGTCACTAACAACCTAGCTCTGAGTTCAATTTTAGCTTCAAAGGATTTTTCCAAAAAGTCAGAAAGATTGTCAAAAGTAATTTTATCCTGTTCTTCTTGCTGCATATTTTTTTCTTTTCCAGGGAGGTAATAAATCTTAGAAATCTCTGGGACATTTGTTTCTGGAATATCCAAGATGTTAACTAAATAACTTTTCAGAAGATCTGCTGGTTTCGCCCATTTTGTCTTGGGAAAATTAAAAATCTGAGCTTATTTCTTCTCAACTCGTTCTCTAAGAAATCTATCCTTTTCAAAGCCATATTCTCAGATTTTATAAGATTAGTTTGTACTTCTTTCATATCATTAAGTTCTTTTTCCACTTTGGTCGAAAATTTCTCAAGAACTTGTACTTTGTTTTCAAGCATTTGGGTTCCCTCCATGTTCCTTTTAACAGTCTTAGATAAATCATTTATTGCCATGCTTATATTAGTTAGAACCTTCTAAATTTCAACAAGAGTCACCTTTTCAGGCATTTCCAGCGGAGCTAACACCACTTGCAACTCAGGCTCCTTACCTCCTTGCTGCAGCAGGCCATCCTTGTCTACTTCTTTTTGCAGTACTACGCCATTGTTGACCCTGGAGCCCTTATTCACCGGGCTCACCAAAGTCGATGGGATTCCCCATCCCTCCTCTGGGTGTCAGCAAGGCTATCCGATGGTAAAAGCCACGGCACATTAAGCTGTTACGTCCCCTCTTCGTTCGGGGACCTGTAGATCATGGGTGGGACCGTTGGTGCTCCGGGGCTGAGTGATGCCTCCTCGGCCAGGGCGTCGGGCGGACGCTCTCTGACTCCAAAGCCAGCGGCCTCGCTCTCTGGTGTCTGCTGCGTGGAATGGAATATCTCCTCAATCCTCGGTTGTCCATAGGAAATATCTGGAGTCGAGGTAAGAGCCTCACGAATTTTCGCTTTTCTTTTAGAATGAGGCATGAGGAAATTTATAAGGAAATTCAAATAAGAAAAGCAGAAATGAAAGAACCTCAGGACTAGGGAGTTCCCGTGCTCACAGTGTGGCAGCCATCTTGGTTCTCACAGTGTCAACTGAACACATTTTAAGCCAAACTTAATGCGATTGAAAAGCAATGAGAGAAAAGGAAAAGAAATTAGAAGATCTGGAGAGCTTGTCGATATGGAACAACATACATCTCGTGGGCTTTCCTGAATCTCTGTAGGATAAAGATCTTACATACAAACATAGAAATAACATCAAAAAAGGACCAAACAGTCCATCCAACCTGCTTAGCAAGTTTATGGTAGCATCAGCAGCGCCATACAGGTCTCCCCTACAATGGTAGCATCAGAGGGTGGCATCTGCCGAGGCATACAAGTTACCCCCATACTTAGTTTCCCAAACCATTAAAGGCAGGGCCCTTGTTTTATTGTCTGAGTCCAATTCCCCATTATCTCTTATCTTGCTGTTGAAGCAGAGAGTAATGTTGGAGTTACATCATTAGAATAAGGTTAAGGGTAGTAAGAGTTGCATCAGCAAATTACTCCCTTGTTGGTTGCTGTCCGAAATTAATTCCTCTTTTCATCTTTTCACCCTACCATTAAAGCAGAGAGCAATATTGAGTTGCATCAATAGTATGAAGGCTTATTGGTTAAGGGTAGTAACCGCCACACCAGCAAGTTACCCCCATGTGCTCTTTTCCTCATTTCCATCTTCTAGCCTTTAGGGATCCACAGTGTTTATCCCATGCCTCTTTGAAATCTTTCACCGTTTTTTCACCACCTCCTCTGGAAGGGCATTCTAAGCATCCACCATTCTTTCCGTGAAGAAATATTTCCTGACGTTGGTTCGGAGTCATCCTCACTGGAGTTTCATTTTGTGACCCCCAGTTCTGATTTCTTTCCAATGGAGAAGGTTTTTCAAATGTGTATCATTAAATCATTTCAGGTATCTGAAGATCTGTATCATATCTCCCCTGCACCTCCTCTCCTCCAGGGTATACATATTTAGGTCTTTCAACTTCTCCTCATAAGTCATTTGATGGCGACCTCCCACCATTTTTGTCGCCCTTCTCTGGACCGCCTCCATCCTGTCTCTGTCCCTTTTGAGATTCAGTCTCCAGAACTGAACACAATACTGAACACAATACTGCAAGTGAGGCAAGGGGATTGTCACCTTATTTTTTTTTACTGGTTATTCCTTTCTCTATGCAGCCTAGCATTCTTCTGCCTTAGCTATTGCCTTATCACATTGCTTTGCTGTCTTCAGATCACTAGGCACTATCACTCCAAGATCCCTCTCTTGCTCCGTGCACAATAGCCCTTCACTCCCCATCACATTCAGCTCTTGTGGATTACCACACCCCAGATGCATGACTCTGCACTTCTTGGCATTGAATCCCAGCTGCCATATCTTCGACCACTGTTCAAGCTTCCTTAAATCATGTCTCATTATCTCTACACCTTCCGGCATGTCCACTCTGTTGCAGATCTTAGTATCATCCCCAAAAAGACGAACTCTACCTTCTATCCCTTGTGCAATGTCGTTTACAAAGATGTTGAACATGACCTGTCTCAACACTGTTCCTTGTGGCACTCCACTTAACGCCGGTCTCTCTCCAGGGGAGGGTCCATTTACCATCACATGCTGTCTTCTATCTGACAACCAGTTTGTAATCCATGTCACCACTTTGGCGCTCACTCCCAAGCTTCTCATTTTATTCACAAGCCTCCTATGCGGGACGATATCAAAAGCTTTACCGAAATCCAAGTAGATCACATCGAGCGCTCTTCCTCGATCCAATTCTTTAATCACCCAATCAAAAAAATCAATCAGATTTGTTTGACAGGACCTTCCCCTGGTGAATCCAGGCTGCCTCGGGTCCAGAAATCCTTCTGAGTGTAGATAGTTCACTATTCTTTTCTTCAGCAGAGTCTCCATTACTTTTCCCACCTCCAAGGTGAGGCTAACCGGCCTGTAGTTTCCAGTCTCCTCTCTGCTCCCACTCTTGGGAAGCAAGACCACCACTGCTCTTCTCCAATCACTCGGCACCACTCTCATTTCCAGGGATCTATTGAACAAGGTCATACAGCGGATCCACCAGCATATCTCTGAGCTCCCTCAGAATCATGAGATGAACCTCATCAGGCCCCATGTGTTTGTCCACTTTTAGTTTTACTAGCTCTTCCCATACATTCTCTTCTGTAAACGGAGTTTCGTCTGCTCCACTGCCACCTAATGTCTTGTTAACTAGCGATGGTCCTTCTCCAGGACAACAATTGAGACATGGTTGCCAGAGGTACTAGAATTGTCCAAACTGAAAGGGCAATTGAAAGAAGAGAGAGTGCATCAGCTAGGACCACGGTAGGAAAATAGGTTGCATGCGAGAGTGGTCATTGCATGGATTCTAAACTTTGCTCATAAAGCAGAGCTTTTGCGAAAGTTTAATACGATGAGGAATTTGGCGTTTCATGAGAGTAAGATATTACTTTTTCAAGATTATTCCGCGGGTAGCCTCAGCAAGGAGGAGGGAGTTTTCTGCCATGTGCATGGAACTGGTTAAAAAGCATATTAAATTTGCATTAACCTACCCAGAGAAATTACTAGTGTGGCAAGATGGGAAAAATGCTAGCATTTGAATCTGTTGAAGCAGCGCAAACGTTTTTAAAGTCATGAGGAAACCCCAACATAAATAAGCGGGTGATGTGAGCGAGTGACAATAAAGTGTGGGAGGAGGCCGGTGGACATTAAGCAGCGGACATTCCAGGGCTGTGGGAATAGTTGTGATGCAAGAAACGAGAAGTTAAGAAGACGTGAAAAAGTCAGCTATAGAAGAAATATCCTTGAACATCTTATTGTAAATTGAGACGGACACTGAGGCTATGTGTAGGGTTTTGTCCTACAAAACTACTCATTATAGAATTTGGTGAAACCAGCATTTATTATGAGAATTATTGTTTACTTTAGCACATTAGTAATAAGAGAATGTATTGCAGTTAGAGGTTTGGAAGGGTGTTCGGTAGTGGCACCCGAATGCATCAGTAGTGACATCCCAAACTCCGATGCAGGAGTGGATGTGATTGAGAGGTGGGGGGATGGAAGGGGGGAGGGGGTTGGAGGGGAAGGGGAGGGAGGAGAGTTGGGGGAAGGGCATAAATAGTATTTAGTAGAAAGGATAAAAGTATGACGAAATTGAGTTGTAAGATAAGTGCAAACACTGAAAGTATCACACTAAAAGGAGAGGCAAAAATGCTGAGGAGTTGTTTTAAGGCGGATCTAAATGCTGATGTAATATGGATGGTAATAAAGCTGTTGGCACCTGTGCTAAATAAAGAATGTGATTGCAAATAAAGCTTGTTACTTGGAATGTGGTGGGACTGGGCACACTATAAAGAGAGAGAAGGTGCTGACGCACATACAAAAGCGAAAGGGTACCACTGCTTTTTTGCAGGAAACTCGCATGTCTAATAAGGAGCATAAGAAACATAAGAAAAGATGGGTGGGGCAGGTATTCACATCCCAAACAACATCCATGAGTAGAGGAGTGGCTGTTTTCATCCATAAAACCATTGCATTCATAGAAGAGAAAAAGAGAATAGATAAGAGTGGGAGATTTGTGGTGGTTTTGTGGTCTGTATTCGGGAGCCTATTATATTAGTTGCTGTTTATGGACCAAATATTATGGTTTTTCACAGGGGTAACAGCAAAAATTATGAGTTTGGAAAATGCAGTGGTGATCATGGGGGGAAGACATGAATTGTGTTATGGATCCCAATATGGACCAGTATCAGGGGAACCCTGTCGCATATGTTAAAGCGACAAGGAGGCTTAATTTTTTCTGTGACACTTTGCAAATCATAGATATTTGGCATACATTAAACCCTAATACCAGAGACTACACCCATATTGCTAAGTCACATCCCTTTGTCTCTAAAACCTGCTTTAGTTGTTCTAAAGTGGAGATTGAACCATATATAGCCATATTGGACCATTGTCCAGTATTATATGTGTTGAATGTGGGGATGTCGAGGTCAATTTGTAGAATTTGGAAAATGCCAGGATAAAAACTTTAAAGCAATTTATATATGACAAATGGCAGCATTATGAAAGGCATGCTCAGCACAAGCATCAACCCACATTGTTTTGGGAGACTGTGAAAGCAGTATTGAGAAGGGAGAGAACTGGGTACACGATAAGAAAGAAGACAGGGATATTTTAGAGCTCACGAGCAAGTTGAAGGATGCAAAAAGAGTATATGTGAATTTGAGTTTAGAAAGAGAGAAACATTTTGGTCTCTACAAAAGGTCCTTAATGATAAGTTACATCAAAGAGCATTATTGTAGGTGACAGATCTTAGAAATAAAGTATATGTACATGGTAATAAAGTGGATAAATTATTAGCAGGGCTCGTTAAACCTAAAACAGGGGCTTCATTTATCACCACAATGATGGACAGAGTTGGGAAGATAATGACCTCGTCAGCTGCGATTGGTGAGATCTTGAAAGAATATTATGAATCTCTTTTCTTGAGAGGTCACAGATATGTTGGAGAGAGAAACATTTTTAAATGAGATAAGCTTACCATCATTAAACAATCAACTGGAATATTTAAACTGCCCAATAAAAGTATCTGTATTAAGACAGCTTCAGCAGAGCTCAAACCTTTAAAAGCTCCAGGTCCTAACAGGATGACGGCTTTGTTTGACAAATCATTATCCCCAGAAATAGTAGATCCATTACAAAGAGCGTAGACGGATATGATAAGGGCGGGGATAGGATGCCGGAGTCTATGAAAATGGCACATATTATTGTGTTGCCCAAACCGGGAAGGAATCGTCTCTTGGTTGTTTGCCAAGGGATATTCAGAGTAAAATGCGGATATAAGAGATATAATAGATCTTCAGCTGTGATGAATAGGACACTGTTACTGTTCACTGCTTGTGATTCTATATCTGTCTATATCTGTCTGACAGATATAATCTCACTAAGGGGAGGGGTGGGGAGATAGGAAGGGGGTTTGCTAGTACTGTTTGTATTAGTGAAAAGGCTGGGCTTGTCACTCGTAGAGTTATTGTTTATGGTGCATTTTACTTGTCAATAAAGAGATTTACACAGAAAAAAAGAAGTAAAAATATGCAGGGAGAGTAGTGCACTGCTTATCCAGATAACTTCCGACTTATCTGGCTAAGTAGTGGCTTTGCTACATTTTAGCTGGATAAGTCAAAAAAAGGGCAACTTATCCGGCTAAGGAAGATAGATGGGATAAGGGGTCGATTTTAAGACCAGCAGGTGCGCGTCCATGTGTCCCGGCGCACACACATGGATGCGGCTATTTTATAGCAAGTGCATGTTGGCCCCTACCCCTACCTAACCTTCCTACCCTTTCCCCTCTCCTCCCTGACCCCTAACCCCTTCCTAGCTACTTTTTTTTGTTTGATTACTTACGGCTCCTCTGGAGCAGAAGTAATCTCTGCGCGCCGGCTGGCTGCCAGCGCACGCATCCCTGGGACAGCGTTGAATGGCGCTGTCCTGGCCCTCCTCGCTCAGACCATGCCCTCGGCCTGCCCCTTTCTTTGGGCCTGGCACTTCTAAAAGAATGCGCCCGGCATGCACAAGGCCCAGCCGCGTGCGTTATTTACCTGCGTGGCCCTTTGAAAATTTACTTGTAAGTGTGAAATAGAGCTAGTTATCCGGATCAGTAGCACTATTTATGACTTAGCTGGCTATCTGACGTAGCTGGGTAAGTAGCGCTTTTATCCGGCTTAATAGCTGCAAAGCCTCTACTTAGCTGGATAAGTCAGAACTTAACCGGCTAAGTGCATGTATTTGTGCTATTTTTACATGCATGTGCATGTTGCTGGGTATTTTTCCAAGTATTCTATAATCCGCACATGTCGTATGCTTGCAGGCTATGAAACACAGGAGTAGATTTTTGCATGCCCAGATATGTATATGGGTGCGCACGCAGCTGTTTTAAAGTTATCCTCCTGTGTTGTAAAACCCCAAAGCCCCTACTTCTTATCTTATGATTGAGACAATTAACTGAATTCCCTAATCTCTCTTTGTCTGCATGGTGAAATTTTATAGTATTACTAGTATTTCCATAAATACAACCTTAGAGGTTTCCTTGTTTAAAACTGGCACCCAGTTCCCTGTAATTAAATTCACGAAGCTCTCTTAATCTCCCTGGAACTATTTGTGGTGGATGCAGTAGCTCTGCAGTGCTTCTAATTTTATTACTTGTCATACCCATGTGCTTGGTGCCACATGCACCAAGACCACTGGTCCTTCCCATCCTCGCCTCTGCATTTGTGGCCATGATATTTGCCATGCCCAGGTTCCAGGGGACAAGTCATCATGCAATTCTTGGGATCAGGGATGACTAGTAATAGAATTCCTTACCACCTGTGGCCTTCTTTTGAATAATAATAATAATTCTCTGGGCGCTAAGGGAATCTGCTTACTCTACTGCATTCCCAGCTTGGTTATATTCCTCAGCTCATGGCAAAAGGATAAGAAGCAACTTCCTGCAGGCAGCCAAGCTTGTACAGTTGATAGCTGGGAGATCCCTTTAACCCAGTAGCTGGTGATAAGGGCAAGGCAGAGTGATGACTAAAGCTAGTGTAGTATAGGAAGGGACAACAAAGATGTCTGGGTGGACCAAATGGCCCTCATCTGTGACATGTAATACGTTATATTAGTTCATAGGGGATACAATTTTGAAAACCAATGTATATGCCTTTTAAGAACAGGTAGCTGTAGATTTTTCAACTCAACCCCCTTGAGATCTCCACTAGATGGCTCTAGATTGTAACATGGAAAGAGGAGTTAGGAGAGGAGAGTACCATTTCTTAACAGCAACGTCTATGAGGCTGCTGGAATGGTGAGCTCCTGTCTGCTCAAAGACAAGTAGACTGGGAGATGAATGTGGCAGTCTGAGTTGGCAGAATAAGGAGATGGAGTGATTTTTCTTTGGTCCCCTGTTCCTGGGTGGGCTTAGTATTATGGCCTAGAATCTCAGGTTAGGAAAGAGGTAGATTATCTCTCTGATCTACAAACTGACCTGAGAGGTTGACTCGATGTTTTGTTTCGGGGGTTTTCTTTTTGCCGATTGAGAATTTTAGATTTTATTTTTGGTGGGTTTTTTATGGATCTCCTAGTCCTGGCTTAGGGAGGGAATAACCCCCCTGCTTTTGGGAAGGATTGGGAAGAGAGAAGACTTGCTGATGAACAGTGGTAACTGTTGTGATCTATGGAGGTTTTTTTTGTAAAGATTTTTCCTTTCTTGTGTTCGGGAGGAAGTTTGCTGACATCCTTCCTGTCCAAAAGTAGGGAAAGAAGAATTTTTTTCTTGCTATTTTAGTCCTTTCATCCTGAAAGATCCCATATTAGAAACGTAAAAACTTGATGGCCAGAGCCCGACTTTGGATGGAGCAAGCTGGATGTTCACTCGAGGTGCCCTATTCACCGCCAGCATTACCCATCCCGCGGCAGCGAAGGAGAGGCCTGGCATGGCCATGGAGGACCCATCCCACCGCGGTCCAAAGAGGTCCAAAGAGAATGTGTGTATATGTGTGAGAGAAGAGGGTGTGTGTATGAGAGAGCCCATGTGTGTGAGAGCATGGGTGTGTGTATGAGAGAGGGCGTGCATGAGAAAGTGAATGTGTAAGTGTGTGTGAGAGAGAGATAGAAGATAAAGTTTGTGTCCCCTTCCCCAATCCATGACAATCTCAGGGTGATTGGAAATCAAAGATCCCAGGTATGAAGAACAAGAGATTTTTTAATCCTTATTAGTTTAAACTAGTAGGTGTCATTTGATGCTTCTATTGCTTTGAAATATTTTCTTATTTTGGGAAATTTCAAATATTTTTAAAATTATTGGATGTTCTATTCATCAGATGTTTTGAAATATTATTCTTTTGATTAGTATGGTTTTACCATTATGATTTATATTTCTTGATTGTGTTGTTTGCTGTTTAATGAGGAATGGTAATGTTGTACTGCATACAACATCTGGCTGGTTGCAATTTCCAGTTCAGTTTTTGTCTGCGCATTTTTGTTTATGCTTTATAGTATCTTTGTTTTGTATTTGTTTCCAACACTTAACTAATGCATGTGGATATATTTTGTGCAAGCTGAGGGGCCGATGCAATACAGTGTGCTCAGCAGTTGGACGCAGATTAAATAGGCGCTCATCATATGCAAACGCCTGGAGCAGGCATTAATAGCTGAGTGCATTGAAAAGAAGTACAGAAAAGCAGAGAAAACTGCTTTTCTGTACATCTTTAAAAGTTAAAAAAATTTTTTTAAAACCCTCTGCTCGGCGTCAGTTTTCATAACCGGCGGACTGTAGTTATGAAAACCGACGCTGAGTTTATCGGCGTCTGTGTTCATAACCGGCAGACGGCCGGTGACCGCGGGATCGCGTTAGCAAGGAGGCGCTAAGGTCGACCCTAGCGCCTCCTTGCTAGCGCGACCCCCTAATTTGTTTATAGCAGGGCACCCCGCTTGCGGGCTCCATGCGCGCGTTAAGAAAGCGGGTGCTGAAAAGTCAGCGCCCGCTTTCCGTGTTTAATATTGCATCGGCCCCTGAGGCGTTACATTTGAAAAAGATCTTGTATCCATTGATGCAATGCTGTCAAATTAATTTAAAAATAGTTTTTCTGACCAGGGCTTTCTCTATTGCAATTATGGCCCATAGGAGTTCTTCTTGCAATGTCTTATAGCAGCACATTGCCAGATACAGTTAATATCAGGCTACAGTCTGCATACTCTAGCGGTGTGCTCAACTTCTTGGCTATTTAGAGAACATTTGAAATTTGTGTTAGAGATTTGTTTGGCTCAATTCTGCTGTTGATGTGTGTGATTCAGGGATACCTGGTTGATAGAAAATGAAAAAATATATATTTTGAATTTATCGATACAGCATTTCTGTATCTAGAGAATGTGCATTTCTGTCCTTCTAAGGCCGGCACTGGTGGGGAATGGGAAGAGCGCTGATGTAAGGGGGAGAGATGGTGCACCCTCTGCTGCTTATCCATGTCCATCTGGCAGTGTTCGCCTTCTGCTTCCCTCCTCATCTGACTTCCTTACCCTTTGCCCCTGAGGAGCAAGAATCAATTGGGGGGGGGGGGGGGGCGTATGACTGTTTTTCACCCAGGGTGTCATTTGCCCTGTACCCATCTCTGATGATGGCAGAAAAAGACTATCTGACCTATCCAGTCTGCCCATCCATCCAGTTAATGTAGCATTATAATTCCCATCACTTCCTGTATGTATCCCAGGCTTTCTTGAATTCAGACAAGTTTTTGTTTCCACCACCTGCATTGGGAGGCCGTTCCATGCATCCATCACGCTCTCTGTAAAAAAAAAAACCATAATAATAAGATTACTCTTGAGTCTATCCCCTTTTACCCTCACCCCATGACCCCTTGTTCTAGACTCCTTTCTGTTGAAAGAGACTTGCTTTCTGTGCATGGAAATCTTGGAGGTATTTAAATGTCTCTATAATATCTCCCAATCTCACCTTTCCTCTAGGGTGTACATATTTAGATCTTTAAGTCTATCCCTATTTGCTTCAGAATGAAGATCACTGATGATTGTAGTGGCCACCCTCTGAACTGACTCTTACCCTATTGAAGATGCGGTCTCCAGAACTGTACACAGTATTTCAAATGAGCACTCACTAGGGACCTATACAGGGGCAATATCACCTCCCTTCTTTGAAGACCATGCCTCTTCCTATGCAGCCAATAATGTTTTGGGCTTTTACTGTCTCTTTATCCATCTGTTTGGCCATTGTTAAGATCATCAGGTACAATCACCCCCAGATCCCGCTCTTTTTCTTTTTTTTTGTGCTTAGATAGAACTTCACCCTCAATACTGAACACCTCCCTTGGGTTTTTGCACCCTAAATGCATAACTGCATTTTTAGCATTAAACCTTAGCTACCAGACCCTAGACCATTCCTCAAACTTTGCTAGATCCCTCCTCATAGTTTCCACCATCTGGAGAGGAGGCTTAAGAGTAAGAACTTTTTGGATCTGGAAACTCCACTGCCCTAGAAGAAAAGATATTTGAGATACGTGGAGATAAGTGTTTGAGATAAGTATTGTTGGGAATAGAATTTGCACACAGGAAGTGAAGAAGTGCAAAAACACACCGCATATAAATCCGTGTTGCAGATCTGTTACAGTGATCTGTATTTTCCAGACAATTTCCAAATCACTAGGAAATATTAGGTCATCAGTGTTTTTATTGCAGATGATGTTCCAAAAACTAGTTATAAATGCAACTCTGCCCCCTGTCACAGGACCGTGTTTCATCAAGGCTGCACTGGGAGGGATGGCTTTACCAAGAGGAGGAGTACTATAGTTAGACAAGCAAATACCGGTACTTCATATGCTGGAGGGTGAGAACATTTCAAGACCACATTACCAAGGAGTCTTAGATAGAATGAGAATTCTAGGACAATAAATGTTAGCAAAATCAAATGTCAGCTAATTACCTTGGAAGATCTGCAGTAAAGTTAAGTTGGAGTGTCCTGTCTATTTATTCAGCACCTACACCTAACCACAGCGTACCTCTGTTGAGAGAGAACTCACAGCAAGAGTCACTCCCCTACACCTGGAGCTCTGGATGTCCATCCTCCTGCCATCAGCAAATCCACACTCTGGGACTGTGTGAGAACTTAGCTCGGGGTCTAAGTGTGACCCTCCTCCGCACTGTCTAAAAGAGAGGCTTTATACTTAGCAAACCAAAAGTGGCAATTTGCAGACTGTTTCACAGGGACAAAGTCTGCTATTGCTTTTAAATGCAAAATCTGCACCAGTTTTCAAAGAGAAAGTATGCACTTTCTTGTTAAAACTTGCCATAAGTACAACGTACTTACAGACATTTACATGTACTTTTTGTTGGTAGATTTTCTTTAGACCTAAGTGTAATCTGTATGTTACTTTCTGATCCCACCCAAAATACCCCCTGGGAATACCTCTCCTAAAAACGGCTAAAAGTACGCGTTTTCTTAGAACTATATTGAAGGGCAATTTTCAGACAGTTAATTTTGTCACCATTATTTGCTCATGCTTTGAAAGTATCCTTCCCAATGAAACAAAGAAAAAAGTGCATAGTAATTTTTATCAGGTGTTTTTTTTTCTTACAATATTGATTTCTTGGTAATTCTGCTATTAATGTACCTCTGTATTCTGCAATATTCACAGTGACCACAAAGAGTCAGTATCATCTATTATTATAGGATACTGCCATCATTAGGCCACTGATGGTACTGCAGCAGAAGTGATTCCCCCCATTCCCCCCATCCCACCCCACAATTTTGGCAAATCCATACTTTTTCAGGGACAATATTATTCTGGGTTCTAGGTTCCATGTATCCTGAAAATATGATGTGGCTGTTGTAGACTGAATGGTTCGGAAAAAGTGAAAACATAGAGGTCGATATTCAAAAGCCATTTAGACAGATTACTGAAAAGTTGTTCATCTAAATGCCTAACCGGAGATATTAAAAGCTGTGTGCGGCTAAATTCTAGCTACATAAGTCGGGGGAGTTCTGGGGGCAGGTGGGAGACATTTTCGGGAGGCACGGAGTTAGCCTCATAAGTTATGTAGCTAATGCAGATATTCGGAATTAACCGCTTAACTTATGTGGCTAACTCTGGTCACGCCATAGGGCTGACCTAAAGTTAGCCACATAAACATATTCGTCTAACTTTAAGATAGCTGGGTATATTCAGTGGCTTGATCGTGATGCTGAATATTCCCTGCTAATTAGCTGGATATATTTATATGGCTAACTAGCCGAGCTGCTTAACAGCTGAATAGTGATCTCAACAGCAATTTTTTTTTGTTTTGTTTAAGAAAAACTCACCAAAAGGAACCATTTTTAGATGCTTTTGAGATTTTTTTTTATTGTAAAGCACAGCTTGTGTGTGGATTAAAAACTTCAGGTGCTTTCACTTGGATTTAGGTCATGCTCTGTGTGGGTATAAACTTAAGGCTGTGCTCTCTAAGCATATTTTTAATAACTGTTTGTCAGGCTGTTTTCTCTGCAAGTTATAATTGTGTCTATAAGGTGTGTCTAATAATAAGATAATGTAGTCTGTTATGGCACAGAAGTGTACCCACCCCTTGATTACTATTCTCTTGATACTAAAGTGAGCTCAATTCAACGCGTGCTGTAGAGCATTCATCTTCTCTGCCCTGTGCAGTCTATTTCCACTTAAGTGCCTGGAAAAGACATGGGATCTTTGAATTGTAAAAACCAGCTGTGAGGGGTTTTGTAAGCAAATGTACACTAGGTCAATCTGAGCAGATTGATCTAGTCCCTATTTTGCCTCATTGCATGCATGGACGTGTAGTGCGACTTAATTTTGGGGTGGACCATGTCCACGATCTCAGCATACAGGGCAAGGAACCTTCTGGTCAACCACCTCCTGGCAGTCTTTTAAGTCCAGAAGGCAGTGCTTGGACGGGGAGACATGAATGGAGAGGTCCTCTTCCAAGCCAAGGTGCAGTGGGAACTAAATGATGCGCTTTGCTAGTCCCTTCACCTCTGGGCTTTGCTCTTCATTTAAACATCTTTCCCCGTGCAATGTCTTTCACTTATGATCTGCAGAGCACATCACTGGTTTAAGGCTGAATTTTGCTTTGGATTGCTCTTAATTGGTTCTCTTCTTTCTAGGGAGAACTAAGTGGCTGTTTTTAGCTTGATTCCACCAACGGATTGGATCAGGCAATAATGATCTACTTTACTTAGGGAAATCAGAGCTACAACTCCATGCATTCAGTAATGCAAAACCAGGACTGACTCATTGGTATACACCCTCGAGATCGTTGAGCTCATTGGGTACTTAGTGATACCAATATACAAGTGTGCAGTCTAGGGCAAGGGCTTTGTTTTATATTGCCCCCGATAATGTGGAACATGCTTCCAGTGCGGTTAGGAAAATAAGTCGGCGTGAAGAAATTTAGATAGCAGATAAAGGCCATATTTAAAGAGGTGTACGACTAAAATAAATGCTTGTTTTATTTTGCTTTATTAATTTGTTCTGTTTTATGAATTTTTAACCTTATCTAAAAGTAATATTATTTATGTATGTATTCTTGTGACCTGCCCTGGACTGAATTTTTGGGAATTAGGCAGAATATAAGATTGTTTAATAAATAATAATAAATCAGCCTGCTTGGGTTGACCTGGGTGACATTGCAATTGCAGTGTGCTCCTGAATATTGCATTTTCCCTTCGTGGGATCCCATTCTCTTCCTCTGTTTGGTGGGTGGGAGAGGGGATCATGCCAGGGCATTTTGTGTTGGTTATGCCCAAGCAGGGAGGCATCTTTACCCCCCGGGTTGTAGTGAGTACTACAGAATGGAAACAGACATTGCCTGTCTCACCATGTGAGGTCGTCTTCAAAGCACAAGATCTTTCCTGTCGCGTTCCTATACCTTGTATCTACTTTCCCACTCACCGCTTCTACTTTGCCAGTCATCTTCAATGTTCCTACCCTAAAGAGCTTACTGTTCACTGATTCTCCCGGTGCAGTGCGTTACACGTTTTAGCCATGAGGTTATGGAGGCACACGTGTGATATTGATCCCCCAGTTGTCATGCGTGGAACCTTTAGCACCGCAACACACTAGAACCAGCTCCATGTACAGAATCTAAGGGACCCACACACAAGAGCCTTAGTGTCAGTCAGTCCCCGCATCCAATACAGCTTCTGATGTCCCCTCTGTCTCTTGCACTTAACTCTTTTCTTGTCATCCTGGAGAAAAAAGTGATAAACTTCTAGAAAAGGGAAAAAGGGTAATTTTTTTTTTTTCTGTGAAACTAGTGAGAAAGAGAAGTGTGATCACGTGACACCGAGTGGCGAAATCACAAGCACCTTCTGGGCCGTGCTTGTAGAAAATCCACCTGCATTGTTTTAGCTAGCTTGATCTTTAAAGCGACACACATTGTGCCCTGCGTAGATGGTCTATGATAGTTACAAAGGAAGTATGTTTTATGCAAGTCTTTCCCAACTGATGTACCGCAGCAGAAGCACCATGAAATATTTCTGCCAGCCAGTCGGAGCTGTTGGCAGAGAGAAGACCTGCGTCGGGCGAGAGCCTGCACCTCTGCTGGCAGCTGCAAAGTTTTGTCGTTTCCCCCCCCTGACACTCTCTGGGCTACAGAATCTCCTCCAAGCTGGGAAGGGGGAGTGGGCGGACAGTGCTTACCTGCTGCAGCTGCTGTAGGGCCCTGTCGGATTCTGATTACAGGAGGAGACAGAAGCAGCAGCAGCAGGAAAGCTGCTGACCTTCCCTGCTTGTTGATGGATATCACAGGAGGAAAAGAGAAGGGACATCGCAGGGGTGTGAGGAGAGAAGGAAGGAGAAAATCATTTTGCCGGAACGGTTTGGGATGAGCGAAAAGAAAGTGATTTATATAGGGGCGGGGGAGGGGAAGAGAGATGGAGGGGAAGGTGATTATGGTCTGAGAGGATGGAGGTAGTGATAGATAATTGTCCCCCCCCCCAGGGGGAGTGGAGAGGAGAGAGTGAGCTGGGGAGTGGAGAGGAGAGAGTGGGCTGGAGAGAGAGGAGTGGGCTGGGGAGAGATGAGAGAGTGGGCTGGGGAGAGAGGAGCAAATCACCTGGACCAGTAATATACATCCCAGAGTGCTGAATAAACTGAAAAATGAAATTACAGACCTGCTATTAATAATTTGCAAACTGTCATTAAAATTGTCTGTGGTACCTGAAGACTGGAGGGTTTCCAATGTAACGCCAACTTTTTAAAAAAGAGATCAAGGGGTGATCCAGGAAACTAAGGATGAGGGAGTCTGATATCTGTGCCAGGCAAAATGTAGAAACCATCATAAGGAACAAAAAGAACAATTAGATAGGCCGATGTGATGGGGGCTTTGCCCGTCACTAATACAATCTCCAATATTTTTCCATCATTAGGCATTGGGAGAGGGGGTTTGCATTTTTGGAGTCCTCCCCTTGCCAAAATCCTACCTTTTTAGGGAGTAGGCTTCTTGGGGTATATAATCCCTTGGAGGATACTCAGGTCTTTAGAGGGGTAAGTGTGGCTGTAAGAGCCAGATGGAAGAAGAGCCCTGCAGAGAGGGCTGGAGATAGAGATTCCCCCCAAGAAACTCAAGCAAGCAGCAGTTGGAGAAGTAGAGTTGGAGGAGAGAAGCTGGAGATCCTCTCAAGATCTCAAAACCAGTGATTTTTTTTTTGTTTGAGTTTTCGGAATTTAAGAAGCTTTTGAGGTTTTTGGAGTGTTGGGAGGAGGAAGATTTTTGGATAGATCAGTCCAAAGGGAAGGTCCCCCCCGAGTATCCCAACAGATTGGTTCAAGTTTCTTTTTGCCCCAGTGTCCAGTCAAGCAAGGGTGAAGAGATTTGTATTTTGGACTCTTGTAGTGGAGACATCTGAACACATTTTTATTTGGATTACAAGTTAAGTTTTTGTCCCACGGTTTTCTATGGATAATGGTGCAAGGGACAAGGCCAATGGACCATTTTTTCTGTGTGACTATTGCTTGGTACTGATTTTGATTTTATGTGATATTGGACTGGGTGCTATTTTTATAAGTTGCAGTAAAGACTTTATTTTGAACATCGCTTTGGCTTCCTCGATTTATTTTTGGTGAACTATACATGGCGCTCCGGAGATTAACTTATTCCCCCTATCCGAACTAGGACCTGGACCTGTGGCACCCCTGAATGGTGTTTGTATCACAAGACAGGTGCTGGCTGCACATAGTTTAATGGGACAAAGCCAACATGGATTTAACCAAGGGAAGTTTTGCCTCAACAATCTGTTACATTTTTTTGAGGGCGTAAATAAACATGTAGATAAAGGTGAGTCAATTAATATAGTATATTTGGATTTCCAAAAAGCATTAGACAAAGTCCCTCATGAGAGGAAATTAAAAAGGCATGGAATAGGGGGCAGTGTACTATTGTGGATTGGGAATTGGTTAAAAGATAGAAAACAGAGAGGAGGACTAAATGGTAAATGTTGTCAATGGAGAAAGATGTAGAGTGCCCCAAGGATCTGTTCTGGGACCACTGCTATTATATATATTTATATATATATTTATAAACATCCTGGAAATGGGAACAACGAGTGAGATGATCAAATCTGTCAATGACACAAAATTATTCAGTTGTTAAATCACAAGAGGACCTTGCAAAACTGGGAGTCTGGGCATGCAAAAGGCAAATGAAATTTAATGTGGACAAGTACAAAGTGATTCACTTAGGGAAGAGTAACCCAAATTATAGCCACACAATGCAAGGTTCCACATTAGGAGTCATCATTCAGGAAAAGGATCTAGGTGTCATCGTTGAAAATACGTTGAAATGTTCTGCCCAGTGTGCAGCAGCAGCCAAGAAAGTAAATAGAATGCTAGAGATTATTAGGAAAGGAATGGAGAATAAAATAGAGAATATCATAATGTGTCTGTATCGCTCCACGGTTTGTCTTCATCTTGAGTATTGTGTTCAGTTCTGGTCACCACATCTGAAGAAAGATATAGCAGAATTAGAAAAGGTACAGAGAAGGGCGACTAAGATGATAAAGGGGATGGAACAACTCCCCTATGAAGAAAGGCTAAAGAGGTTAGGACTCTTCAGCTTGGAGAAGAGATGGCTAAGGGGGAGATATGAGAGAGGTCTATAAAATAATGAGTGGAATGGAAAAAGTGAGCGTTAATCAGTTGTTTGCTCTTTCAAAGAGTACAAAGTAAATATAGAAACATAGAAATGACGGCAGAAGATCAAACGGCCCATCCAGTCTGCCCAGCAAGCTTTCACACTTATTTTTTTTTCTTTTTTTTCTCATACTTATCTGTTACTCTTGGCCCTAATTAGTAACATTTTGGTTCTAGTTACCTTCCACCCCCACCACTGATGTAGGGAGCAGTGCTGGAGCTGCATTTAAGTGAAGTATCTAGCTTAATTGGTTAGGGATAGTAACTGCCGCAATAAGCAAGCTACTCCTACGCTTATTTGTTTACCCAGCCTGTGCAATTCAGTCCTTGTTGGTTGTTGTCTGAATATAAATCCTCTTTTCTTTATTCCCCCTGCCATTGAAGCAGTGAGCTGCGCTGGATATGTATTCCAAGTGAAGTATCAAGCTTAATTGATTCGAGGTAGTAACCGCCATAACAAGCAAGCTACACCCATGCTTATTTGTTTACCCAGACTATGTAATTCGTACAGGGGACACAATGAAGTTACTAGGCAATACATTTAAAACCAATAAGAGAAATATTATTTTACTCAACACATAATTAAGTTCTGGAATTCATTACCAGAGGATGTGGTGAAAGCTATTAGTACAGCTGCATTTAATAAAGGTTTGGACAAGTTCCTGGAGGAAAAGTCCATAAATCATTATTAAGGTGGAGTTGCAGAAATCCACTGCTTATCTCTGAGATAAGCAACATGGAATCTATCACTTGGGATCCAGTCAAGTGACCTGGATTGGCCACTATTGGAAATAGGATACTGGGCTTGATGGACCTTTGATTTGACCAAGTATGGGAAAAATTGTATTATCTTTTTATGAGATTATGTGAAGAGCTTATGCGGAGAGGGGAGGTGATTATGCCAGAAGGTGGTGGAGAGAGGAGGAGGTGATTATGCCAGGAGGTGGTGGAGAGAGGAGGAGGTGATTATGCCAGTGGGGGTGAGGCAGTGAGGATGTGCCATGACAGAAAAAAAGATTGGAAACTGCTGGTTTATGCAATTATGATGTTGGCCCTTTTTCTCACAACCTTAGGCTAAGATGACTCAGTTATAGGGACAGTAGCTTTCATACTGGTGTGCAGGTGCACATTGGTGCATGTGCGCCTGCGCGTGCCTAGGGACACAGTGATTTTATAACTTGCGCTCGTGTGTGTGCGTGCACGCATGTTACAAAATAGCCTGGACGTGCACAGATGTGTGCCTAATTTTTAAATAGGTGCGCTTTTAGGCACACGAACCTTTCTTCTACTGCGTAAATTGAGAGATTTTAAAAGGGTTGTGCGCCCTCGCCATTGTCTTTTTCACCAGTCCGTCCACCCGTTTAGCCTGTTAAACAGCCAGGTCCTCCCAACCCTCCTGGCCGGGTGGCTTATACCCCCCTTCCCCCAGTCACCCCAGACCCTTAAAACCCCTCAGGTATATCTAGTATTTTATTTTTTTTAAACTTACACCTTGTCCCTAGCAGAAGTAAACGTATGCGGCAGGGGATCTGGGCACGTGCCCGGGCATGCAAGCATTTATACGCATATCTCTTGGCCACTCCCCACTCCTTTGTGAAAACCTTTGAGATGATACGCGCAGCGGGAGATACGCGCTCATCTGGGGGGGGAGGGGGCCTTTTACATTTTGGTCACGCGAACCTGACTTGCATGCGTATCTCCCCCTTCTGGCACGTGATAGACTTTCAAAATCCTACCTCAAAATGTTTTAGATGATTCCCCAATAACATGAGAACAAAATCAGGACAAAAAAAAAATAACGGGGTGCCGAGAAAATCAGTGAAAAGAAACAAACGTCTCTGGAGACGTAGCACCAGTAAATACGTGAACATAATGGGTTTCTTTCATAGTCATGTGGTTACTGATGATTTTGCTGCTGGGCCTAGCACTAAACGGAGAACGCAGCTCCTGGACCTGGCATTAGCACGGAGCGTGCAGTCGCTACACCAAGCATTGGCAAAGACAGAGTACAGTCAAAGATAGGGGTGCCGAAGAGGTGAGTGACCAGAAGCAGCGCGAGCAGGTAAACGCTGTTGAGCAAAATTCAGAATTGCTCAATTACTTTGCTCACCTTAATTTAAGGGAGGGCATCTCAGCCCATCTACAAGCTTGGCTCAGAGTACACACGTGTCTAGAACGGGTAGATGTGAATCGGTTATTTACTCTTTCGGATAGTAGAAAGACTAGGGGGCATTCCATGAAGTTAGCATGGGGCACATTTAAAACTAATCGCAGAAAGTTCTTTTTTACTCAACGCACAATTAAACTCTGGAATTTGTTGCCAGGGGATGTGGTTAGTGCAGTTAGTGTAGCTGGGTTTAAAAAAGGATTGGATAAGTTCTTGGAGGAGAAGTCCATTACCTGCTATTAAGTTCACTTAGAGAATAGCCACTGCCATTAGCAATGGTAACATGGAATAGACGTAGTTTTTGGGTACTTGCCAGGTTCTTATGGCCTGGATTGGCCACTGTTGGAAACGGGATGCTGGGCTTGATAGACCCTTGGTCTGACCCAGTATGGCATTTTCTTATGTTCTTATGTGTAACTCTTGGGCAATAGTGATGATTCCAAAGAATCTCTTTACGTGGGCTAGCTCTTCAGTTTTTTCCCCAACTCTTCTTCATCTTGAGGGGGATTCTTCCTGTGAGGCTGAAGGATAACCTTCGAGGCCCAGGCAAGGGAAACATTGTGTGTGTGTGTTACTCTTGCTCTTTGGGACAAGTACCTGGTCAAAAGAGGCAGGACTCACTGGTTGGGTGTTCAAAATAATATTTACTGATACAGATTGAAGGAAAATCAATTACGTATGCAAATAAAATGTCCAAATACATCCAGAATCCTCATCTTTGATGCAGTACAAGTCTAAATGATATATCCCTCTGTAGAAGTGACCCTTTTTACTGTAACCTGGAACTTGTAATCCATCCATGGTGAGGAATGAATGTCTGTCCCAAGGGGCTTGGGTATCCTAGCCAGGGCGGATCTGCCTTTTCCCAAACAGTCCCTGACTCCAGAAGGGCACTCCAGATCTTCACCTGCCTGTGTCCCGTCGTATCCCAGGGCTGAAACCCCGGTTGGGGGTCTCCTGATGGTTTTCTTCTCCAAATTCCTCTTTCAAAAATAGCTCGCTCACTGGGCAAAGAAAGGAGGGGGAGGGGCAGCAAAAACACCTTCCTTCCCAGAGAATAGCAAAAATAAATACCAAAAAGGGTTTCACTTGCTGGGCACTGGGGTGTACAGGTCTTTCCTGCACCTCTGGAGAGGGAGCTACGGCCTCTCAAAAGGTGCAGGTCAAACCAGCCAAACTCCTCACTTTCAAGGCTAGGAAAAATGACAAAAATCCCTCTGTTTCCCTCCAGCCTATCACCAAGACCTGGCAGGGCAGTGTCTCTCCCTTCTTTTGCTGAGCTGAGGGTCTAACTCTGGGGAGCCCACGGAAACCTTCCTTCTTGAAATGAAAACTACACTGCCTCCACCTAGTCACATGGTCTTAATGAAGGACCATGGTACTGTTGTTCTAGTCCAAGTGGAATCGGCCTGCATTGGGCTATGGAGCCCTGAGCTTTAATTCACAACTTTCTTTTCTATCTTATATCTTGCTACCAACTCGCTTAGCTCAGTCACTGCAGCCACAATCCTTGGCGAAGTGCCCTGCACCAGGGCTTCATCTCAAACCCTGCAATTGTGGGCTGCACATCTGGCCACTAGGTGTTGGGCTGCACATCTGTCACAAAACACTAGGTTTGTATTGGAAGAATCTACCATATTCAGGTAGGACAGACCATTCAACCAGACCTCATACACAATATCCAGTGCTTCAATGCACGGAACTGATACCACATATTTTGAATAAACTTATGTGTGGAGTGGTTCTAATCATTGGTCATTGGTTGTTAGGTTCAATTTCTTATTTTTACTTTTTTACTTTTTTTTCCTCTTTTGATTTTTGCATTTGTGGAAAGTACTTATCTTAAAAGACGTTTTTGTTTATACGAAGTACTTATCTTAAACAATGTTTGCAGCTGATGTCTTTAAACTTAGGACCGGAACACCGGAGAAAAAGAAACAACTACGGGGCGTAGTTGTTTCTTTTTCTCCGGTGTTCCGGTCCTAAGTTTAAAGACATCAGCTGCAAACATTGTTTAAGATAAGTACTTCGTATAAACAAAAACGTCTTTTAAGATAAGTACTTTCCACAAATGCAAAAATCAAAGAGGAAAAAAAAGTAAAAAATGAAAAATAAGAAATTGAACCTAACAACCAATGACCAATGATTAGAACCACTCCACACATAAGTTTATTCAAAATATGTGGTATCAGTTCCGTGCATTGAAGCACTGGATATTGTGTATGAGGTCTGGTTGAATGGTCTGTCCTACCTGAATATGGTAGATTCTTCCAATACAAACCTAGTGTTTTGTGAGTGGTGTGATTAGGTGTTACACGAAGGTGAAGCAGTTTTTTGTGATACATATAGGGCTGCACATCTGGCCACTAGGTGTCGCCGTTGCACAATGGCTGGGGCTCCCCAGCCAAGAGGCTGCCGGGGCTGCCTCCACATCGTAGCCAGGCCTGAGAGTTGAACCTGTGCCTTTTGCGTGTCAGTGAGCAACATTGCCACCGAGTCACAGGCCTGCTTACGGGCAAACTGGAAGGTAATGGTGAACAAGATCAGTAAAATATTGCAAACTGAACTTCTTAGAGGGAAAGATGCAAATAAGGAATGGGGGGAGATTCATGGAAAAAATGTTAATTTATCAGTGCATATTAATCATATGTTTAAAAGTTAACATGGACTATAGATACACAGACATGAAATGACATGCAAGGTAATAAAAAAAAAATAGTAGACATAATGAAATGGGGAGAATTCAATTGAAGAGTAATCTACCTTATAAATGGCCTGTGACCGACGGCCCGCAAATGCGCAGTAGAGCGCAGCTCTACTGCGCATGTGCGGGCAAGGATGTCGATCAGAAAAAAAAAATGGCGGTGGGGCCGCAGGAGCGGGAGGAGAAGCAGCGGCGCCGCGCGCGCGCGCGGTGCCGCTGCTTCTCCTCCCCAGATCTGCCGGCAGATCTCGGGGGGGGGGGTGTCACTCCCGCGACCCCCCCCCCCCACCGAGATCTGCCGGCAGATCTCGGGGGGGGGGGTGTCACTCCCGCGCCCCCCCCCCCCACCGAGATCTGCCGGCAGATCTCGGGGGGGGGTGTCACTCCCGCGCCCCCCCCCCCCCACCGAGATCTGCCGGCAGATCTCGGGGGGGGGGGGGTGTCACTCCCGCGCCCCCCCCCCCACCGAGATCTGCCGGCAGATCTCGGGGGGGGGGGGGGTGTCACTCCCGCGCCCCCCCCCCCGAGATCTGCCGGCAGGAGCGGGAGGAGAAGTAGCGGCACCGCGCGCGCGCGGTGCCGCTACTTCTCCTCCCCAGATCTGCCGGCAGATCTCAGGGGGGGTCACTGCCGCGCGCGCGGGAGTGACCCCCCCCGAGATCTGCCGGCAGGAGCGGGAGGAGTTAATGGAGCCGGGTGAGGGTTGCGGGAAGTCGCGCTTACGGCGCCGGGAGGAAATGGAGGTGGGTGAAGGGAGGGAGAGGGGGACTGAGTGAGTGGGAGGGAGGGAGAGGGGGGACTGAGTGGGAGGGAGTGAGGGAGAGGGGGGACTGAGTGAGAGGAGAGGGAGGGTGGAGAGGAGTGGGTGGGGGAGGGGGGGTGGTGAAGAGTGAGGGGAGAGAGAATGAGGGGGAGGTGAGAGACAGAGGGATGTAGCCCGTTTTAACGGGCTTTACGGCTTGTTGTTTAGAAAGCACAGTAAGGCATGGTTGTTCTCTTCAGCGTATCCTCCTCGAGTGATCACTTTCATTCTTTTATTTATTTGTAAGGAACCTTTGATTTTCCTTACCCAGAAGGAGTTGCCAGATTTGCTGGGGAGGTTCACAGAGATTAGTGAGTAGAAGTTGGGACTTTCACTCCCCCGTGAGGGAGCAGCAGACGGTGGGGGTGCTCTAGCAGTATATAAACCCTTGCCACCATCTTGTTGTGAATTTTGGTTGGATTTCTCTTGAATTTTATTTTTTTTTATTTCGATTTTTATATTCCGCTTTTTTGCACTTTGTAATCCGCTTTGAAGTGCTGAAAAAACATTCAGGCACTGTAAGTATTTCCCTGTCCCCAGAGGGCTCACAATCAAAGTTTGCTTCTGTTGAAGGATGCTTAGTTCAAATATTTCCTGAGTTGCCTTCTTGTGGGTCAGCCTTTTTGTCTGACTTATATATATATATTTTTTGCTTGCTTTACTCTTGATGAACCACATTTTTGGAAGCCCTCTGGCGAGAAAGCCCTGGTACCCCTGGCCAGAGAACTTCCAGGAGTCTCTGAGCATGGTTCGGCAAGGTAACCCAATGTCTTTTTTTGTTAAACACGTGAATAGTGCAAGGCAAAGCTTGGCTTGCTTAGAGATGAAGAGGGGAATGGGGTGAAGAACAGTAGGCGTAATTCACCCACGTTTTATTTGGTTTCAAACAGGCAGACAGAGAGTTTTCCTAAAATAAGATGGATGCTGTTAACCTCATCACTATATTTGGACTACATAGGAAGTGGCTCCGTCATGAAAACTTGAGTGACCTCAACAACCTCTGCCCTTCCCTTCCCTGTCTGCCGTCTGACACTGAGTCACCCAGATTGGAATGCACCTTTCTGGCTCCGAGGTCTTGGAGCTGAGTTTTTTTAAGTATTTATCCTCTTATCACACCCTGTTATTTGTAAACCGGCATGATGCGACTCCCATCGCGAATGCCGGTATATAAGAAATTCAAATAAATAAATAAATAAATAAATATATTTTCTCCTGGGTGCGTCAAGAATCTGCTGGCTGCAATGTGCGCAGTTAGGAAGTCCCATTGAGGGGGAGAATCACAAGTAGTATTCGGTGGTAGTGTTTGGAGATAATGTTTTATTTTTCCTAGAAAGGAACTCTGCAAGGCTGATCACTATCTTAATATGGAATTTCTCTTCTTTTGCTGACTTTCTTGTAATGATGTTTGAATATAATTTTTTCAGTGAATTTTCTATTTTCTCAATGATTTCTTCTTGACATAGTTCCATAATAATACAATAAATGATGGCAGATAGAGACCCAAAAAGCTGATATAGTTTACCTAGCAAGGTATTTAGGGTTGTAACTGCCACTCCATGCAGATTACCCACAAGCCTTTTGATTAGTG
Organism: Rhinatrema bivittatum; assembly: GCF_901001135.1. NCBI lineage: Eukaryota > Metazoa > Chordata > Amphibia > Gymnophiona > Rhinatrematidae > Rhinatrema > Rhinatrema bivittatum. Next base: position 97,863,155 of record NC_042621.1, read on the forward strand.
TTGTGATTGCTGTGCCATGCACTTTACCTCCATGTAGAAAAATTACTATAGGTAATTCAGTATAAGCTTGCAATTACAATTCATAATCTTCTGAACAACATGTCCTGTCCTTGGATCTCCTCAACTTAAAAAATATATTTACCATCACGCCCACTTATATCTTCGAGTCAAGGTCTTCTCGATATACTCTCGTTCAAGCTACCCCACCTTGAGGAGACCCTTGAACGGGCCTTCTCCACCGCCAGAACTGCTCTCTAGAACTCTCTCCCCATGCATTTAAAGAACATAAAGACTGAACCTGAAAGTCTGAACCTTGTTCAAGAAGACATTGAAAACGCACTTATTTAAAATGGCGTTTAACGACCTTTAATAATAAGATCTCATGCTTTGGGGTTTGGAGTTCCCCTATGATGTATAACATTTTTATTGCTGTTTTATCCTGTTGGTCATTACATTGATTTTATGTATGTATACATTGTATCCTGCCTTGAACTATGAAAGGGAGGTGTGAGGATGACCCAACCAGTTAGGCTGGAAGAGAAAATCACACTGACGCCAGCCTTTTCTAATTGAATCTTAACTTTTATTAAGATTCGCAGCACTTGAACACAACAGTAGACTGCCTTATCTCAGGATAGTGTACACACAAACCTTCAGAAAGGGTCAGGAACTGCTTGTTCCTGGAGACGTGGGGGCCTCCTGATCCCAGCTGGGTTGTCACTCTTATTCCTCTCCCAGCAGGGTCCTGCCCACAGAGCTTTCTCCCTCTAAGAGTTAAGGTGGACCAGGCCAAATGCCTGGCTGTGCACAATCAAAAATTGGGAAAACAGGGTCACTTCATTAGAGGTGGTTAACAAATCTTATAAATAAATAAATGTTACCTTGGTGCTTCATTTCCATCCTCTTGCCAATAGGGATTCTCTGTGTTTATCTATACCAGGGGAAGGCAAAACAGGTCCTGGAGTACTACAAACAGCTTTGGTTTGTAGGATATCCCCAATGAATATGTATGACTTATTTGCATGCACTTCATTGTATGCAAGTATATCTCATGCATATTCATTGTGGATATACTGAAAACCAGACCTGTTTGTGGCAGTCCGGGACTAATGTGCCTACTCTTGTTCTATACCCTTTTGAATTCAGTCACTGTTCTTATCTTCATTGCCTCCTCCGGAAGGGAATTTCAGGCATCTACCATCCTTTCTACAAAAACATCTCAGGACATTCCTGAGTGTACCCACCTGTAGCTTCAAAACATAGGAACAAAATGTGTGCCAGCTGGGCCAGACTATGGCTCATTGAGCCCAGCATCCTATCTCTGACGGTGGCCAATCCAAGTCACAAGTACCCAACAGATCCCAAAAAGTAGATTTATTTTTTAGTAGTCACTCCTAGGGGGAACAATGGCTTTCCCTAGTCTTCCCGGCTAATAATGTTTTATGGACTTCCCCCGAGGAACTTGTGTGTTGAATGAAAGTACTTTCTATGATTTGTTTTAAATCTGATGATTGTTAGTTTCGTGGATCATCCCATTGTTTTAGTATTTGAAAGAGTAAACAACTGCACTTTATTCTTTTATGATTTTATATACTTCTATCATGTCTCCTCTCAGCCATCTCTTTTCCGAGAAAAAGAATACTAACCTCTCATTATTAAGGGTAACATCACATCAACTTTATCATTTTTTGTTGGCCTTCTCTGCACTTTTTCTAGATCCACTATGTCTTTTTTGAGTTAGGGCGACCATAACTATACACAATATTTTAGGTACAGATAGTTGCATTATGGCTCGATACAGAAGCTATATAATATTCTCTGTTTTATTCTTCATTCCTTTTTGTATGATTCCTAACATTCTATTTGCTTTTCTAACCATTGCCACTCTCTGATCTGAGGATTTAAGTGTATTGGATGGTGATGTGTAAAATGGAACCCAGCATTGTGTACCTGTAATCTGGATTATCTTTCCTGTGATTTGCATTACTTTTGTTGCACTCGAGGGTGGACCCTTGTCCTGGGGCAGGGATGGAATGTCTCCTGAAAGGGAACAAGAGGTAACTGCCCCCGGGGGGGTGGAGCACTGGAGGAGACAGAGGCTGTGAAGAGCTTCACCACTGGAAGCCCGAGGTCCCCCCAGGAGGAGCCCGTAGGGACCCAGGCCACTTGGACTTAGGTGGGCCTCGCAGGGTCTCCTGAGAGAATGAAAGTCCGGTGTGCCCACGGACACAGGGGGAGTGCGATCAAGTTCGAAGTTGGAACAAGGAGAACCAGGACAGAGTTGGTGATGACAAGGCGAGGAAGAGAGCCAGAATCTGGAGACAAGGTCGGGCAGACAAGGGTCAAGATCCAGAGGTCAGTCTGAGGGATGGTCAGTAAAGCAGGGGTCAGGTACTGGAGGTCAGACGAGGTCAAAGGCAGGCTGAGGTCTTGAGGCAGGCGGCAGGCAGGCAGGTCAGGAGCAAGCTGAGGTCAGAACCAGTAAGACAGTCCGAGGGTACTAGCTGGGTAGACAGACAGATGAACACAGGAACAAGCAGGACACAGGAACTAGGATGCAGGAACAAGTCAGGAACAGAACTGGAACAGAAGAATACTGGAACGAGACTAGGAACAGGCAAGAGCAGGAACAAACGCAGAGGCAATCTTAGAACAAACCGACCCGATTGTCAAGGCAAGGAAGCATAGACAGGAACTTCTTTATATTGAGGGATCAATCAGGGTGCGCCGCGGAGCTAAGACCCACCCTTGGCCCTACATGAGTCCGGGCGGTCCGCACGAGTAGGGGTGTGGCTAACATGGCAGAGGACGCCGAGCCTTGGTGTGAGCCCTGGTGCGCATTGGAAGGCCCGGCGACCCCCGCCACGGGATGCCGAGGCCTGGCAGGGCTGGCAACTACCGCGAGGGAGGTCGTCCCGGGACCCGCTGTGGAACCATGAAGGTGAGCAGGCCCGTATGCGGGACAGCCGCGGGCGGGGCGAGTAACACTTTGCAATTTTCCACATTAAATTTCATCTGCTATTCAGATGCCCAGTCGTCTAGTCTTGCTTGGTCCTTCTGCAGATCCTCACAATCCACTGCTGTTTTAACAACTTTTGAATAATTTTGTGTCATCTGCAGATTTGATCATCTTTTTCATTGTTCTCTATTCCAGATCATTTATGAATGTGTTAAATGGCACAGGTCCCAGAACAGATCTCTGGGACACTCTACTAATGACCTTCTCCATTTGGACAACAGATCATTTAGTCCTAATTTCTGCTTCCTATTTTTTAATCAGTTATCAGTTTCTAATAGGACACAGTTTCCTATCCCATGATTTTTTAATTTCCTGAGAAGTCTCTCATGGGGGACTTTGTCAAATGCCTTGTGAAAATCTAGGTATACTATATCAACTGGCTTACTTAAATCTAATAGATTTGTAAGGCAAGACTTCCATTTGCTAAAACCAGGTTGACTTTTCCTCATTAAACCATTTCCTTGTAAATGGCTGCTAATTTTGTTTTTAAGAATAGCTTCTACCATTTTGCCTTGCATTTACTCAGCACTAAGACTCATTATATAGTTTCCTCAATCACCACTGGAGCCGTTTTCAAAAATTGGAATTAAATTGACCACCCTTCAGACTACAGGGACTGTGGCTGTTTTAAATGTTACAGATTACTAGTAAAAGGTTAGCAATTTCATGTTAGACTTCTTTCAGAACTTTTAGTGGATACCATCTGGTTCTGGTGATTTGTTACTCTTGAATTTGTCATTTTGATCTATTATATCTTTGCTTTAGTTTCTTAGAATCTTCACCATCAAAGAATGTTTTTGGGGTAGATATGTCCTCTATATCCTCCTCAGTAAAGACTAAAGGAAAATAATGTATTCACTCTTTCTGCTATCCCCCTTTCCTCCACTTCTTGGTCATCTAGATGCCTACCTGACTCCTTCACCGACTTTTTTTTTCTTCCAATGAACTTTAAAGTTTTTATTATTAGTCTTTGACTCTGTAGCAAGCTTCTCAAATTCTCTTTTTTCCCTGTCTCATTACTGTTTTACATCTAACTTGACAGTACTTATGCTTTTGCCTATTTTCCTCATTAGGGTCTGCTTTCTACTTTTTGAAAAAATACGTTTTTGGCTTTCACTGCCTCTTTTACCTCACAACTATGCTGGCAATCATTTGGTCTTCCTTTGACCTTTTTTCCCCCTTTTCATCTTTTCTCAGTTATACATATTAATTACAAGTTACTGGAGGGTGGCTAATGTAACCCCAATATTTAAAAAGTGCTGCAAGGACTGCAAACACTAGGAAAGTGTTCTAAAGATCAAAATCACAGAACATATAGAAAGACAAGGTTTAATGGAACAAAGTCAGCATGGCTTTACCCAAGGTAAGTCTTGCCTCACAAATCTGCTTCACTTTTTTGAAGGAGTTAATAAACATGTAGATAAAAGTGAACCTGTAGATGTAGTAGATTTGGATTTTCAGAAGGCATTTGGCAAAGTTCCTCATGAGAGGCTTCTAGGAAAAGTAAAAAGTCATGAGATAGGTGGCGATGTCCTTTTGTGGATTACAAACTGGTTAAAAGACAGGAAACAGAGAGTAGGATTAAATGGACAATTTTCTCAGTGGAAGGGAGTGGACAGTGGAGTGCCTCAGGGATCTGTATTGGGACCCATACTTTTCAATATATTTATAAATGATCTGGAAAGAAATACGACGAGTGAGATAATCAAATTTGCAGATGACACAAAATTGTTCAGAGTAGTTAAATCACAAGCGGATTGTGTTAAATTGCAGGAGGACCTTGTGAGACTGGAAAATTGACCATCGAAATGGCAGATTAAATTTAATGTGGATAAGTGCAAGGTGATGCATATAGGGAAAAATAATCCATGCTATAGTTACACAATGTTAGGTTCCATATTAGGAGCTACTCCCCAAGAAAGAGATCTAGGCATCATAGTGGATAATACATTGAAATCGTCGGCTCAGTGTGCTGCGGCAGTCAAAAAAGCAAACAGAATGTTGGGAATTATTAGAAAGGGAATTGTGAATAAAACGGAAAATGTCATAATGCCTCTGTATCGCTCCATGGTGAGACCGCACCTTGAATACTGTGTACAATTCTGGTCACCGCATCACAAAAAAGATATAATTGTGATGGGGAATGTACAGAGAAGGACAACCAAAATGATAAAGGGGATGGAACAGCTCCCCTATGAGGAAAGACTAAAGAGGTTAGGACTTTTTAGCTTGGAGAAGAGGCGGCAGAGGGGGGATATGATAGAGGTATTTAAAATCATGAGAGGTCTTGAACGGATAATGTGAATCGGTTATTTACTCTTCCGTATAATAGAAGGACTAGGGGGCACTCCATGAAGTTAGCATGTAGCACATTTAAAACTAATCGGAGAAAGTTCTTTTTTACTCAACGCACAATTAAACTCTGGAATTTGTTGCCAGAGGATGTGGTTAGTGCAGTTAGTGTAGCTGGGTTTAAAAAAGGTTTGGTAAATTCTTGGAGGAGAAGTCCGTTACCTGCCATTAATCAAGTTGACTTATAAAATAGCCACTGCTATTACTGGCATCAGTAGCATGGGATATATATTTAGTTTTTGGGTACTTGCCAGGTACTTGTAGCCTGGATTGGCCACTGTTGGAGACAGGATGCTGAGCTTGATGGACCCTTGGTCTGACCCAATATGGCATGTTCTTATGTTCAATTGTTAAAAAATAAAGAAGCTATGAGAAAATTATAGAAAACAACTTAAATAGAAAAATAAATCCATCTTCAACCTATAAGAAACTTGAATCAAAAGATAAGACGTAAATAACACCCTGACCAAATAAAATAATGTCCCAGTCTTCCAAGGAAGAACTGAGCAAAGATGTAAAGAAATTTAGCCAACCATAAGATGACCATTTATGGCTTTGCTACTGAAAGAATGGATAATCGAGAAGGATCAACAATATCTCTGCAAATGTTTAGGTTTCAAGGTATTCTAGATGTAAATATCTTTAAAAAAAAGACCACCCATTTGCAAAATTCTCAGCTTCAGTAGAAGATATTGCCTTCTTCTCTTCTGGGTTTCCTTAGAGACATCAGGAAAAATCCAAACACAGCAAGTCGTAAACAGGACAACTTTCACCTTTAAAAAATCATATTCAATAACCAGTCTCTATAAGGATCTAAGGCATTTGTGATAATCATAGTAGGCAATATTGCTTGATTTGTCCCAGATCCCTCCAGTAGCCCTGTAAGCTCTCAACTATTAAAAGGTACTTGAGCAGCTTGTTCCTACCCATCCTTCTTTTTTTTTTTTTTTTTATATAGTGCAACATAAAATGCCCTGGAGAGAGGTAGCACAGACTCGAATGGTATTTTAAAAATATAGTAACATACTTTTTAAACATTTCCAGTGTTGATTTAGAAACAACTCTGAAAAGTAAAAAAAAAAAAATGCAAATTGTGCCTTCTTAAAGCATTTTCCAAAGTCTCCAGCTTGTTACAAAGCTTGTTAATCCCCAAATCCTTGATGAAAGCCTCATCTCTGTCATGTGACTGTGTAATTTTATCCCCCACCGAGTCCAGCCGTTATTAATATTAATAATTTTCAAATCCTGTCCTTCAGATTTCTGATAGATGTGTCTTGAATTTGAGAAGATGAAGATTTTTGCATAACGCACATGCTTTTCCATTAAATGTCAAAGGTGAAATGTTCTATTATTTGCATATTAAGAGATCCCTATTATTTGCATATTAAGAGACCTCTAAATGGAAATTCTCATGAGAAGTTTTCCTAAAATGCAAACAATAAAGCGGTGCATTTTTGACTGCTGATTTCATGAAAATCTACTTTCATCTTGTGAATTATCATCAATATAACTACAGCTATGTTTAAGGTTTTCCCTGATGCAGAGATTATCATTGTGTGGGATCTCAAAATGCAATACTGCATCATCTTTTCCATGATTTGAAGCAGAAATAGCAGTAAGGCATCTTTCTATGCCCTGAAGCAGAAATAGCAGCAAAAAAAATGTACATATGCTAGGACACTGACTTGAAGAGGGAAGTTTTGCATATTTTGAAGCAATAATGGTTGCATTAATTATGCAAAGTTTTTAAAAAGATGTACATAAGAAAAGAAAAGTGATATGAACTGATTAGAAGTTTTGCACCAACATTGCACAATACTAAACCCAGTACACGTGAATTGGTGGTTTTTTTTATATGAAAGCCTTTGCCCTTTATTTATATAGAAATTCTAGTTGTGCTACAAGCATAAGATACATTCAGGATTTGGAATTTTTCAATATTAGTGTGGATGTTTTTGATAAGGATTCATGTTGAGTATAATTATATATATATTTTTAAAAAATTTTTATTTATCGAACTTTTTATCAATTACATATCAAGATAACAATACTTGACCAGAAAAGTGAAGTATAATCATTAATAATTACAAAAGCAAAAAAAGTACATTTATTATCCTTCTTATCCTTACTCAATACTTCGCACATAAGATCCTCTATACTGATTATAATAAGGATCCAGTAAATTTCCTCCTCTTGCAGCTTATATGGCAATATTCCTATTAAAAGTTATTCTTTTTCGTTCTAGGTTGTTTTCTGGAGTATATTTATATTTAATTTTTTTTTTTTTGGTTTCATAATCTGCACAGATATCCTACCAGAACCCATCTATCCCTGGGTTTCTGAATACTCGGTGGAAGTAGTGGCAGATTTCCAGGATGTTGTATATCGTGGGGCACATGCTTCTAATTGTAGCTAATTCTGCTTTAGTGGAATCAATTACTTTATCATTGCAGAGAGTTGCAGACAGGTGGACTTTCAAATATCAGCATTTACTCACGTATATGCTCTTTTAGAAACCTCAACATAAACGCATAAGAAAGTTCATGAGTAAAGTTTGTGCATGTATAAAAAAAAAAGGGGGCAGGGGCAGGCCAGCATTTACATGAGTAAGCTGCTATTTTAAAATCAATTTATGCATGTAAATTTGGCAGCTTACTCACATATATTTGCACCTCTGTATCTCGAATAAGTGATGGTAAACATCTTAAAAAGTGAAATACTAACTGGCTGGGGAGCCTGGGTAAAATGTGGGGACTTTACGTAGATAAAATCTTCACATGTATGCTTTTAAAATTAGCCGTAAAAATATTCGAGTATAGTAGTCGCATGCTATTTATCTGCATAAATTCTGATTTTATCTGGCTAAATCTTGAAATCAACACTTATCCAGACAAGTCCTGAGATATCCAGATAAGTAACAATTTATGCTGACAAATTTCGACTTGTCCAACTAAGTAGCAGCAATGCGCTGCAAAGACAGATAGCTGGATAAGTAGGACGTTTTAAAAGTATCCGCGTAAGCCTGATAGCCAGATAAGTGCCATTTTAAGACTTATCCAGATAAACAGCGGCTTTGCTGCTACTTAACTGGAAAAATCAGAACTTATTTGGATAAATACTGCTAGTTATCTGGATAAATGCAATAATGTATTCGTGCATTTTTATATGCATACATATGTTCCCATGTACACTTATGTATATTTTATAACCTGTATGTACAAATTATAAAATACTGGCATACATTTTCACACGCCCATACACACACATATATGGACTCGTGCAGTTGTTTGAAAGTTATCATCTAAGCCTCCAGATGGTCTGCCTTAAGATAAAGGCATCGCAATTATTACCTTGGATAGTGGCCATTTTGAAATTTATTTTGATATTATACGCCTGTATTATGATACAGAATTTAAAAATAACCTTGATTAGTACCTAATATTGGAGTTAGCTGGATAACTTATCCAGCTAACTTAATTCCTTCCTGAACCAACCATTCCCCGCCCCTGAATTATCCAGCTAAAAACTTACGGCCTGATTTTAAAAGACCCGCACATGTAAAAAACGGGGGTTACGTGCCCGGCTGGGCCCTGAGCGCGCTGCGAGCATTTTACAAAGGCCCTGGCCACGTGTCTAACCCCGTTACGCGTTGAAGTGCCAGGCCCAAAGAAAGGGGTGGGCCAGGACAGCCCCATTAGCCCCTGTCCCAGGGAAGCGTGTGCCTGCAGCCGGACGGCGCGCAGATTTACTGCTGCTCCAAAGGAGCCGCGAGGTACTAATGTAAAAAGTTCTAATAGATAGTGAATAGGGCTTGGGGAGGAGAGGGGAAAAGGTAGGAAAGTTAGATTGGGCTATGGGGAACTGGGGAAGCCCTACTTGCGTTTCTTTTTAAAATCACCCCCCGCGCGCGTGAGTCACACGCTTGCCCGCACACGTGCGCGCGGAGGTCATAAAATTGGCGCATCCATGTGCGCTCACCAGAAACCGTGCGCACATGGACGTGCGCGCAGGGGTCTTAAAATCGACTTCATTGCCAGATAAGTCACTTATCCAGCTGAGTGGTACCTGCTGACAGTAGCTGGATATTCAGCGGCATCACTTAGCCGGATAAGTCCGACTTAACCAGCTAAGTTTTTGGGTTGTTTTTTTTTTAATCGAACCGCCATATAAATACCGGTGTAAACGCATTTTAAAAATGAGATCATTCAAGATTATTTCGAGTGGTCTTGTGTCCAGGTCATTCACAGTGACGTTGAACTTTTCAGGCTATGCAGATTGCCATTCTTCACCTTAGCAGGTGTCCCTCGGGATTCAGTGCAAGTTGAAGGCATTCACCCTGGCAGTGAATCACTAAGAGGCATTCTTGGTGGTATTGTCATTCTGCATAATCCCAGATCTTATGAGAATACTAAAAGCAATCAGCGGGGATCCTAAAATTCCCCCAGGACTTTCTGTCCAGAAATGATTCTACATATGCATTGTACTCCCACCTTCCTTCTCCTCTGATTGCATTTATTCCTTGGTGAATGCAAACGTCTTACCCTTCTTCGCCTCTACCACACCCAGATGTAGTTCTTTCTCCTCCTCAAATCCTCTCCCCACCCGCCCTCCAGCAGCCTCTTTACACATGCTCTGTCTTTCCTTCTTCCCTTCGTCTTCACTCACGTTCCTCTTCTCTCTTCTCCTCCCTTCCTGCTTAAGTCAGTTTGGGGCCAAAGATGCTGGGAGGACAGGGGTAACGTGGAACAACAGGGGGCAAAATTAAAAAGAGCTATAACAAAGCAAATAAAGGTAAGAGGACAAGGAAGCTGATATGGGTTCACCAGAGGTGGCTGAGAAAATAAAGGCAACAGGAGCAGCATTCAAAAGTATAAAAGAGCTCAGACAGAGGAGCACAGGGAAGATTATCTGGTGAAGCCGAACAATACAAAGAAACCAGGAGACAAAAGCTAAAGTGGAAGAAAGAATTGCCAGAGAGGCAAAGTAAAATAATATATTAGAGAAAAGATGATGGCCAATGGTAGTATGGTAAGACTGGAAGGAGAAAGAGGAGAAATAGCTGAAATATTAAACAAATACGTCACTTCACATAGACTGTGGAGAAGGCTGGCGAGGAGATAGATGTGGATGGGGTAGATACCACCCGATTTATGGAGGAGAGTGTTTGGGTGGAACGTGAAAAAGGCCCACTGGATGGATGCAATACATCTCAGGAAACTAAAGGAGCTACGAGAGGTGCTGGTGGATCCCCTGATGGACTTGGTCAATAGATCCTTGGAAACAGGAATGGCGCTGCAGATTGGAGAAGGAATGGTTACGGTCCTTCTTCACAAAAATGGTAGCAGGAAGGAGGCTGGAAACTGCAGGCTAGTTAGCCTTACCTCAGTCATGCAAAAATTAATGGAGACTCTGCTGAAGGAAAGGATAGTGAACTATCTATAATCCATCGGGTTGTAAGTTACAAGGCAACATGGTTTTACCAGAAAAAGGTCATGCCAAATTAACCTGATTGATTTTTTTGATTGGGTGACTAAAGAATTAGGCCAAGGAAGAGCACTCAGTGTGGTATACTTGGATTTCAGTGAAGCTTTTGATACAGTCCCACTGGGCAGAAGCCTGGGCGTGGGTCCCAAACGTGTAGAATGCATTATAAATTGATTGACTGACAGATGATAGTAATGGTAAACCTACTCTGAAGAGAGAATGGTGATAAGTGGAGTGCCTCAACGGTCGGTTCTGGGACCGATTCGGTTCAACATCTTTGTGAGCGGTGTTGCAGGGGGTTAGAAGGAACGGTATTTTGTTTTCGTGGATGATAGTAAGACATGCAACAGAGTGGACACCTTTGAAGGAGTAGGGAGAATGAGAAGTGATCTAAAAAAAACTCAGTCAAAGGTGTGGCAGTTAAGATTCAATGCCAAGAAGGTGCAGAGTCTTGCGTATGGGGTGCAGAAATCCAATGGAGCTGTAGGTGATGGAGGGAGAATGTCTGATGTACGCAGAGCGGAAGAGAGACCTGGAGTGATAGTGTCTGATGATCTGAAGGCAGCAAAGCAATGTGACAAGGTGATCGCTAAAGCCAGAAGGCTGCTGGGTTGCATAGAGAGAGGCATAACCAGCAGGAATAAAGAGGTGATAATGCCTCTGTACAGGTCTTTGCTGAAGCCTCACCTGGATTACTGTGTAAATGTAACATACCTTGGGGGTAATTTTCAAATGAATTTTCTTTGCCTAAAACTGGATTTTAGATGTGTAAATGCACTTTATGCATCTAAGTGAGTTTTTGAAAATTTCTACAAGACTGGTGAATTTTCAAAAGTTATGTGTGTAAATGTTACATCATAGCAATTTTCAAAAGCCATTTACACATGTAAAGTGCACTTATGTGGGTAAATCCTATCGACTATTAAATGGCATATATCGTAGGAAATTTCAAAAGCTGACTTACATGAGTAAACTGCATTTATATGTGTAAACCCAGTTTTAAAGGGGTAATTTTCAAAAGAATTTACATGCTTAAAACTTAGTTTTACACATGTAAGTGGACTTTTGAAAACTGCTACATTATATTCCATTGAATTTTCAATAGGTTTTACATGCATAAGTGCATTTTAAGGAGGCAATTTTCAAAGGAGTTATGCATGTAAATGTAGCATTCTATCATAGCAATTTTCAAAAGCCACTTGGGAAGAATAACTTTCAAAACTGCTCACGCATACTCATGTACGCACGTACATGGATGTACACAAAGTTGCTACAGTAGTTTATAAATTACAAACAAATGATATGCACATTTTATAAAATACGAGTACATATGCACGCAAACCTGTTTGCCTATATAAAAACTGAGTAGCACAAATTTATACTTATCCAGATAAGTAGTGACGCTTATCCAGGGAAGCTCTGAATTGTCTGGCTAAATAGGAGTACTTAGACGGATGAGCCCGAAAAGCGATACTTGTCCATCTAAGTAGCGCGTTTTGGATTTATCCAATGTAAAATGAATCAATGTAAAATGTATCAATGAACTTATAGTATATTAACATAGCCTGCTATCTTTCAATATCTCCTTCAATCAATCTCCCTGTTTCATGATGCAGATGTCCTCTGTTTTTCAATGTTCCCAGATATCTCTGTTCACCTACTCAGGGTTTCCACCCTGTGTTATCCTGTTATACTCATTCTCCTTGTTATGTCTTTGCTCATCATTGTTAATTTTTGATATTTTTAAATTTCAAACATCGTTCAATGTAACACGTTGTTCTGTATGTAAACCGGAGTGAAGGCAACTCTGCTATACCTCGGTATATAAAAAAATGCTAAATAAATAAATAAAATATCGCCTGCTGCTACTTAATTGGATAAATAATAAATTTAGCCACATAATTACCGCTACTCATCCAGATAAGTTCAAATCTATCCATCTAAGTAGCAGCAAAGGTGCTATTTAGCCAGGTAAGTAAGAATTTATCTGGATAAGGGAGCAAATTATATATTCGCGAATTTTTACTTTAAATTTTAAAGGGATATACAAGCAGATTTTACCCCCCATAAGTTGGCTTTTACATGGGTTAAGTTGGGGGATTTTCTAACATGTGCGCGGCAGTGAACTAACCTGCTATACCAATTGGTCTACCAGTTCACCCGGTGTATCTGCACTTCCTGAAGACCTTCCTGGCTCTTCAGCCTGAAGTCTCCCCATTTCACTCAGTCATTTTTTCACTCTTAAGATGTTTACAACCACTTAGATCAGATATTGAGAAGGAGTAAATAGATGCATATAAGGTGCCACATTCCTATGCATAAAGGGGCAGATTTAAAAATGTACGCACGCAGCCTACATTTGGGCGCGCTACCTGGCGTGCACAAATGTACGCCGGATTTTATAACGTGTACGCGCGCACGTTATAAAATCAGGGGTTGGCACACGCAAGGGGGTGCACACTAGTGCATCTTGGGCGCACCAAGCCCTCGGGGAGACCGGCTGGCTTTCCCCGTTCCCTCCCCACCGTCCCCTTCGTTCCCCTACCTGTCCCACCCCCCAGCCCGAAAACACCCCCCTCCCCCCCACCGTACCTTTATTTCACAAGTTACGCTTGCCGGCCAACTGACCATGGAAAGGCCTCTGGCCACGCCCCCGCCCTGCCCATTTTTTCAAGCCCCGGGACTTACACGCGTCCTGGGGCTTTACCAGCGCCGCCAGGCCTTTTAAAAATAGGCCCAGCACGCGTAACCCTCCCTACGTGCATAAATCCTCCTGGATTTATGCGCATAGGGCTTTTAAAATGTGCCCCAGATTGCTTATAAAATAGCAACTTACTCGCATAAACACTGGGCCCAACCTGGAATGCCCTTGGCCCGCCCCTTTTTTTTTACACGTGTACATTTACTTATGAGCTCTGATTTACTCATGTCTGAGGTTTTTAAAATAGCATATATTCGTGCATATGCTATTTTACACACATAAGTGCTATTTTTACTTGTGCAACTTTTGAAAATTCACCTATAAAATGCACTTATGTGTGTAAAACCTATTGACAATCCAATGGCATATATTGTAACATTTTTCAAAAGCCCACTTACACGTATAAAGTGCATTTACACATGTAAAACCCAGTTTAAAGCATGTAAATCCTTTTGAAAATCACCTCCTAAGCATATAAATGCATTTGAAAATCAGGCCTATAGTCTTCATATAGTACCACCTTTGACTATGGTATACGTGTTGGTCACCTCCAGTTACAATAAATTGTCCTCTAATAACCTGTAGCTAAATGTATTTTAATTTTATTAAGAAGCTCTGCATTATTACTGATGCAATAATGATTTTCTAAATGTAAGCAAGTGAGGCTGAATCTCTGGCAATTGCTTCCATGAATAAAAAGCACTTTTCCTGCATATTCTGCATGTGGGTGGAAAATTATGCATTATTTCTGTGATCTATGTATGGCACATAACCAGGCTTAGAAGGTTATAGGAAGCCTGCAGATTACCATTCAGGGAGGTGGCGGAAATGCCCTGCACTGCCTGGAATGTGAAGAGAATCCTGCTCATTGACTTTATGGTATTTTTCAAAGCACTTTTTTTTCTGCTGCTGGAATTCTGCCAAATGGTGACAAAAGAGGATCAGTTTCACTATAACTAAGTCTACTTTAGCTTCCCTGGATCTCCTACTCAGATACCTCTCTAATTAATCACATTCCCACTCATTAATCCCTCATCCCTATAATTAACCTTTAACCACTTACTCTTCTAGTTAAAATTCATGCTCCTTGAGGAAGGGTTGACAGTAATTGGGTAAAATTCATGACATATTTGGTCATTGGAGTCAAGGGGAATTGGGAGTCAGAGGTTGAGTGTAAGGGGGTAGAGTTCAGGACATATTTGGTCATCAGAGACAAGGCAGATTAGATGTACCAGTCAAACAGTAGATACACACAAATAGCCAAGGTTTTAGGTCTTTCTTAAATTTCTTAATGTCTGTTATTACTGGAAGATTCTCTGGCATAGAGTTCCAGAGTTTTGGGCCAGCAACTGACAATTCTCTGTCTCTAGTTTGAGTTGGATGAGAATCTCTTAAGGTCAGGATTTCAAGAAGGCCTTTATTTAAAGATCTAAGTGTTCGTGTGAGAATATGGGGATTAAAAGTTATTCCCATCAGGTCGTTGCTGATGGGAATAACTTTGCCTAATATTATTGTCAGGACTTTGTATAATATTCTTGACTGAACAGGGAGCCAGTGCAATGCTATCGGAGTTGGTGCGATGCGGTCGTATTTTCTTGTTCCAGTCAGAAGTCCGGCAGCGACATTTTGCAATAGTTGTAGTTGTAGTGGTTTTAAGTGTCAGACCCACGGACAATGTCATCAGCAACTATTAATAACGCTGACTCGGTAAAGAAAATCATCCAAACACTGGTTAGAGAGCAGAAACCGATATAGGGGCCCAAATACAGCCTTCTCTAATATCTGGGTCAGATAAAGCAGGTTTGAGACCGGTCGAAAATTATTAAGATCAGAAGTGTCCAATGTAGGTGTTTATTTATTTATTTATTTATTAAAATAAAGGACAAACAATAGCTTGCTTTAGACATGATGAAAAAAGCCTGATGAAAACGACCTTATTTATTATACACTTACAAACACGTGTACCATAGTAACACATCTACCCGTTACACACACAGCCCCCACAGTTACACAATACTCTCATCATTGTCTATAATACAATGTGGTATAACCTTGTGCGATGTCCCACCTTACTCATCTGATACCTTGTTTTAAGCTTGCTTGTTTTATCTCTGGCAGGTCTAGGGCAGTGTACAAGTTTCGGTGTTTACTTCTCCAGGTTTTCTTTTCTTTTCTCTTCTCGGTGGTTTTTGCTTTGCTTTGTTTTTGTTTCTTTCTTTCCTAGCTAGTAAGGATTAAACCCCAAGCAACCCCAAGCGCTTAAACATAAATAGTAGCATGCCAGGAATGTGATTTTTTCTCTTCTCCTGCTGTTTCCTAGAATAGGATTTTCACCTGTCGCCTGAATCGAGGAAGAAATGGTTCTTAAGATGGTTTTCCTTAGAGCCCCCCCCCCTCTTCTTGGCATGTACAGAGCTCGGCTTGGGAACAGAAGCAGGATCCCTCCCTCCGTCCCTAAGGTGCGGAGAGAATGCGGTGTGTGTTAAGGGCTCCCGTTTGCAGTCCCTGTGGGGCCATGCAAGGTTACGCTGGGAGTGAGATGAAAGTAATCCCGGGAGTCTCTGGAAGCACAAAGGACCCAGCTCTTCAAAGACTGGTTTTTTTTTATGTTTGCTTCTGTGGAAGAATGAGCTGCTTTAATTGCACGCTTTTCTTGCAGATCCGGAAGCAGAATCATTAGAAGTTTCCCAAATCGTGAGAAGCTCTGATGCCCTATTTTCCGTGCTTATTCTGTGCCCTGGTAGGAAAGGACTGTGAGGCAACAACCTTACACACCAGCAATGCTCTGCTAATTAAGGAATGCCATTTGCAAAAGTTTGAATGCAGGAAGTTGTCTGTCAGCCGTGGCACAGGGCAGCTCCTTCAGCTGCTGAGACCCACCCAATGCTTTGAACTTAAGGATAGCCAGCCTACCCTCATCCTTCAGTAAGTCACCTCAGCAGCAAGTCACACATCAAGGTGTCACATCCGCCAAACATGCCCTTCATTTTAACTTTCCAGTTGGGTTTTGGCCTGCGGTTTTACAGATTTTGTGATATAAACGAGCCGTTCTGAGGCCCCTAAAGACTCATTCATTCATTCAGTGGCACTGTTGTGCTCTCACAGTAGGCATCTCACGATAGACACAGGCATGCTAGGACTCCCTTCACTCCACCTTCACGGTAATCCCTAGCTCACTGGTAGCCCTCCTGTTCTGCCAGCATCTCCTCTCTTACAGCAAAACTCCAGCACTGCTTGCATATTCCAGCTGGGTTCTGACAGTGAACCCTGGCACACTGGCTCCACCCTCACAGCCCTTTCTCGAGTTCCTACAGCAAGCTGTGGCATGCTGCTACGATGTACTGTCATAATGGCCAGGGGTTATTAGGCTGGAGCAGGACTGTTGCAGTAATATAATGTGAGGCTTCTCCCTTTTACACACATAATATGCACGCGCTGCATAACACGCACACTCAGACACGCACACAGGAGGGACACTGGATGACTAAGGAGCTGATGTAATAAGCCGTGCTGACCCTACCGCGGGTTTTTACTCATGTTTTAACATGGATTTTTTGGCACTAACCTTACCTGGGGAGGTAATTCAGTGCTAAAACCCTAAAAATCCCACGTTAATCTCAACTTAAAAATAAAATCCATGCCCAGCACAACTCCCACTACTCCAGATCCCCTACCCTGGAACCCCAGCCTGAGAAGACTTCACCTCTTCCAGCAGGGCTGTTCCCACTGGCGGCTGACTGGTCCTTCCACTGTCACATGACAGTGAAAGGACCAATCCCCTTTCAGAATTCTGAAAGAACAGCCTTCTGAAAGGGGATTGGTTCTTTTACTGACTTGTGAAAGTAGAGAGACCAATCAGCAGACAATGAAGAAGAGGATAAATTAATACTAAGGGGTATTTTATATTAATTTATTCATTCTTTCACTGCCTGCCGATTGGTCTCTCCTCACCCACCCCTGAATTACCCAAGAAAAAAATGTTACCCATGTCATCAACCTGACCTTTCTTCCCACCAATTGTCATATACCTTTGGCCGAGGGCCCAAGGGAAAATATTGCTGCTGACCCTGGCCAGGAGGATGTTTGGAGAAGGGGCTATTTGAAGGGAGGGATAAAATTCAGGAAGGGATTGAGGGATGCGTAATATGGAAAGGGATTGGCTGTGGAGGGTAAGAATGACAGAAGATCAACTGGGCTATGTAAGAGGAGGTGAAAGGGGATCAACGGGGGGTGGAATATGAGAGCGAGGCTGAGGGGAGGAAGTCCGGGCTGGTGGAAGCACTAGGCAAACTAGTCCTGGGCCTAGGGCACTGACCATTAAGGGGCATGAGCCATGTGGGGGCCGCGAGCAGCGGCAAAGAGGAGTGGAGTGGGCCGTGAGCAGCGCCCAACCTGCTCGTGACCTAAAAAACCACACACTCGGCGGCGCAATTGAGAACAAGGTAGGAGTGGAGCCAAGACCAGGGGTTGGCGCGATTGGGGGGGGGGGGGGGGGGCGCAAAGCAGAAGGTACCTAGGGCACCTAATTCCCTTGCACCAGCCCTGGAGGAAGTGACAGTGGGTGGTGAGAGAAGGGATAGGGGATGAGAGGAAGGGATGACAGGATAAGCTGGGGTTTATAAAATGGGTTTGGGAGTGCGAGCTGATCAGTTGGAAGTATGCAAAAAGAGCTGGAGGGGATGAGAGAGTGGATGGGCTGGAACAGAGGCTGAGAGATGGGTCCTCTGGAGGTGGTAGAGACTGAGGGAGGAAATCAGCTAAAGGGCAGAGACAGTGAGAAGGAGTCATTGTTGGAGAGGGAAAGAACACTCGCTACTTTATTTGGGGCGACCTTTGGGGTCATGTGAATTTTCGAGTGCTAAAACAGGTTCACATTGGCTAAAAGTGTGGGAAGCCCCGTTCCTTGCCCTCCAGTTGCCCCAGTTGGGTGATAATGCAGTTTCAGGATGCCTGGAGAATCCACGATGACTTCCAGCGCTCCACCAAAGCCTCGCCAAAATAAAATAAAACTTCCTTCGCTATTCTGAGTAAAATCACATCAGATCTTATCATCATTATTCCCTAAGGCTTATTCTGCCTAATACTAGAGAAATGCAAATCCTGATCTGGGCAGTATGGTAAGACTGTTCAGCTAGCTGGGAATGAAAGGAAGGCAGGAATTATCGCACTTCGCCTTCCTTGCCCTCTGTAACAACAAAGGACAATACCTGTTTCGGTTTACTCGAGAAATGATTGATTTACAAGCTAGCTCGCCACCATACCCTCTGGAGAAAGGAAAGCTCCTTTCCTTTATTTTCTCTCTCAGCCCGAGACATCAACTATTTCTCCCCAGTGCAGAGAAGTCTTAATTCGTTTCTTAACGTTGGAAATGTAACTCTGGGTCAGAGGCTGAGTAAAGTTTCTGGGATTAGTGTTAGTCTGTCAGGCTGAACCTGGACTTTGTGGTGCAGGGGTCTGCATTTGGGCATTGATGTGCATAAAACACAATCTTTGCATAAATTATGGTTTTTTGCACATAAAACATGGTTTGTGCGCATTGGTGTACTCATAACCGGGGATCTCGGAGGGAGTGATGGGGATTATCTATTTATTTATTTTCAATAATTTGTATTCTGCCTATTTCCAGGGCCTGTTCTAGGCAGGTACCAAAAAACATCAACAGCATCTGGTTACAAATAATAATATAAAACAAACATCAATAAAACAGTAAAAACATAAATTGAAACTGTAAAATGCACAATAGTAAGACCTGATCAACATAGAGTGTACAACCCCAGCAAATGCCTCTCTGAATAAATGTGTTTTTAGCAACCTTCTGAATGCCTTATAGTCATCTTCTTGATGTAAAGGCAAGAGCAAACTATTCCATAAACTTGGAGCAGCATTAGAAAAGGCTCAGCTGCATGTCTCCTTTAGGTGGATCTTTTGTTTATTAGGAACTTCTAGTTGAAACAAATGTTCAGAGCGCAATGCCCTTAAAGGTCGATACCATGCCAGAGAGTTTTTCAGATATGAAGGGCTTTCTTCATATAAAACCTCAAAAGTTAAAATCAATATCTTACATTTTATTCTTTGCTCAATAGGGACCCAGATATTCCTATTGATTTTGAATGTGCCAGGAGAATTTCATGATCCAGGGTAGCGTAAAGCTTAATTAGTTGCTGTGGATGGGCAGACTAGATAGGCCGTATGGCTTTTTTCTACCATCATGTTTCTATGAGTTTAGGAGCACAGAACTTAAGTCTGAATTTGGTGTTAGGATCCTAAATTAGTGCTTTTGAAAATTTACTAGGTCTATTCCTAAATTTATGAGCCTAAAACATGCCTGACATCAGGGGCGGGATTAGGGCAGGGAGACAAAATATTAGATGTTTAGTACCAGGTACCTAACAGTAGATCCTAAATATAGGCAAATGAATAGCAGACCTGAATTTAGGTCGCTAAGATTTTGGATCCTAAATTTGGGTGCTTTTTCAGCTGAAAACATAGGCTCCTAGGCTCATCTAAATATAGGCGCTTAGGAGCGCCAAAGTTGTGTCCCTGATAATTAGAACCAAAAAATATGAGTTAGGAGCCCAACTTTGGGGCTCCAAACTCATATTGTGCCCCTCACTTTTAGGGTCACAACTTCTGTGCTCCTACCTCATGTTTTCTGTGCACAACATCTAGGAACATGATTTGTGCACACAGCAGTACATATATGTGTATAAAACATGTTGGGTGCACCTAAATCACGTTTTATGCATGGAAAACATGCTTTGTGCGCATAATACGTGGGAGTAGCTTGCTTGTTACGGCGGTTACTACCCCGAACCAATTAAGCCTGATATTTCACTTTGAATACATATACAGCGCAGCTCACTGCTTTAACGTCAGGGGGGATGAAGAAAAGAGGAATTATATTCAGACAACAACCAACAAGGACTAAATTGCACAGGCTGGGTAAACAAGCGTAGGAGTAGCTTGCTTATTGCGGCGGTTACTACCCCTAACCAATTAGGCTTGATACTTCTCTTTGATGCAGCTCCAGCACTGCTCTCTACATCAGTGGCAGGGGGGAGGAAATTAGAACCAAAAAGTTACCAATAAGGGCCCTGACCTCAGCGGTCAGAGTAACAGATAAGTATGAGAAAAATAACTGTGAAAGCTTGCTGGGCCGACTGGATGGACCATTTGGTCCTTTTCTGCCATCATTTCTATGTTTCTATCTCTCACTTTCCATCCTTTTCTTTCCTCTTCCCCTTTCTCCTTCCCATTCCCATCCCCTTTTCATCCCTTTGCTTTTCTTGCACTTCTTCTCCTCCCTATCTCGTTCTTTTACCTCCTCCTATTTTTACCCCCTCTTCTCCTCCCTTCATCTCTCTTCCCGCTATGAACTTCTGGTTTTACCTTTCCCATCCCCTTTAAATTAACCCATGCTCTAGCTCTTCTTCCTCCATCTCCAGCCCTCCACATCACTGCTGGCCTCTCCCTCTCATCACAGCCTCTGCATTCCAACAGCATTTTCTCCCTTCACCACCTGCACTCTTTCCCCCGTGCTTCACTGCTTCTTATTGCTTATCCAGCACCCTGCCAGCTTTGTTCAGATGCAGCAGAGCTGTCTGTAGGTTTTTGTGGTGGGGCCACTATTGGGCCCCTTCAGCCATGAAGCTGGGTGTAGCCACACTGGCTGCCTTGCTGATCGTCCACCACAGCTCCCGCAGAGAATTCTAGAATGCTAGCTAGGTTTCATATTCCTGGGTCTTTAAAAATGGGCTTGGCATACCAGTACTACATTACAGTAAAAGCCCCATTATTCAGCATGCATGGGGAACACTCGGTGTGAGTTAATTGAATAGACCTGTGATCTGAGATCTCTCTGCTCCAGGCAACAAGAGGGGAGGGAGTGATGCTGGAATGGACAGAGCGCAGAGCAAAAAAAAGTTGCTTAGCTACCTAAATTGACGCCTCCCGTCCTGTCATTCCCTCTCACCCACACCAAATTCCTGGGTGAGTTGAGAGTTAAGCTGAGTACTGGATAATGTCACTTTTACTGCGGTGTCCTCACTGGGGCTGTTGTAACACCCCTGACATCCTAACATTACCCTCATACTCCTACTGTTAGGAGTGAGGTTGACACAACCTACTGGGAAGGCCCGGCAGGTCCTCACTGCCGACTGGCAGAGCGGACATGGCAGAGACTCAGCTGGAGCTTGCCCTTTACCAGCCCCTTTCCCCTCTGGTTGAGCCTTTGGGTTCCTGGGGCCAGCAGGTCTTAGGTGATAGACTCTGGGGCGAATGCTGAAGAGAGGATCCAATGTCAGGCTGTGGTTGGGGCTGGCGGCAAGCGAGGATGGTCAAGTCACAGGCTAAGGTCAGTTCCGAGAATCAAACCGTAGGCAGGCAGGCAGAAGGGAAGGACCAGGCTGGACAAGGCTGAAGACAAGGAAGGCTGGACGAGGCTGAAGACAAAGAAGGCTGGATGCAGGAGCAGCAACTCGTACTTTGGATAGAGTCAACCCGTTGCTTAAGCGAAGAGGAATCATCCAAGGAGCCTTTTCATAGGGCACTGCGACCTTTTCCCGCCACGGGCCTTTTAAATGTGGCTGGGCTGGGCACGCTGTTGCGATCCCCCCTGTTGCTGCGCTACAGGAGGTATCTTACCTTCCTCCCGGAGGCCGCTTCGAAGCCAGGGCCTCTTCTGTGCACCATCCGGGACTTGCTCCAGGGCCTGGGAGGCCCTGGAGCAAGCCACAGGCCTGCCTGTGGCTTGCATGCATGCGTTTGGACTTCCTGTTTGGCGACGCCCTTCTCCTAGGGGCCGGCCCGCAGCTCTCTACCCCACTTATAGGGCCAGCGAGGGGCGGTCCTGGCAAACTCCTCCTAGGGAGTTGCCTACAACCTCCAGTATATAAGGACTTTCTTGTCACTTGCAACTGGCCTTCGGATTGAGTGCTACAGTTGCCTGTACCTCTTCCTCGATCCAGGTCCTCCATGGTCTACCTTGTTTTGATGGCTCCTTGTCCTGTCTTACCTTGATGTCTGCTACCTGATGTTATTGATGTCTGCCTTGATGTGTTACCTGATGTCTGATCCTGTGCCTGATCCGGTTCCTGCTTTTCCTTGATGTCCTGCCTGAGCTGCCCGGAGTGCAGCGTTCCTGCCTTGACTGCCTGGAGTGCAGTATTCTTCCGCTTCGTCTTCCTGGTGCTCTCCTGCTCCCAGCGTGGTCCGCGACCATCCTTCCTGGGCTGAGTAGGGCGCGTATGGGACGGGGTGGTCCGCGACTCAGTCCCGTGGGTGGGCTGAGTAGGGCGCCCTCAGGGACAGTGCCCATGTCTCCTTCCAGCCCTCATCTTCGATGTCTGCACTAGCCTTGTCTACGATGTCTGCACCTGCCTTGTCTACGATGTCTTCAGTGTAAAGGACTCTGTCTGCCCTCGCCTCTGTCCGGCCTGCCGCCCATTGCCGTACCCAGCGGCAGGTCCGAAAGGGCCGGGAGCAGTCGGAGGACCGTTCATCAATCAACTTCCCAGTGTTGGTTGCCATGGGCGTGCAGGTCCGGCTGAGGGTCAGACTCCGTGCCTGCTCCCCTGCTTCTGTACCCGCCTGGCTCGCCATGCCTGCTCAGCTCACCTCCCACGGTGTGGCTTGGGGCTCCTCCTTGAGTCCTGCCGTGGCCCAAGGGCTCACCACCCGCTTGAGACGACCGCGCTCCGCGCGCGCAGGCAGGTGGCGGTATCGGGTGGCATCCTGCTGCACCAGCAGAGGCAGCAGGAGCTGTGAGAGCGGGGTCCGAGCACCGACGTTATTGGGGTGAGTGTGCTGGCTTGCGGGGTCAGCCTGTGAGCCGGCGAACGTAATACCCACTGTATATGTTACAAGGTCTAACCGAGAAGCATTGTTTAGTATTCCCACTGTGGTTTCACAATCAGCTCTATCATTATCAGCAAGGGACCCTAATAGTGAACTCTGGCACTGGCAGTGCCCCAAATATTCCAGCTAGGACCCTCACAGTAAGTTCTGGCATGATGGTAAATATTACAGTAACATTCATTTTCTTATCTATGTTACTTTTCACTGAATTCCTCAAGCCCATCTTTAATATGGCTTGGAAGTAACCAAAACTGTACTGTGTATTCCAGAGGAGGCCTTACCACTATTTATTTCTACAGCATTGCTCAACAAGGGTAATATTGCCCCACTTTCCTTACACCGAGTCACCTTTCTCATACATATAAGCAATCTGAATGCCACCTTAATTCTGGTGTTGTTTTTGGTTTATTTTCTGTTACTTTGTCTGAATTCTTGTTGACCTTCCAGGCCCTGATATCCTGTTTTCTAGGGTGACATCCGCCTCTGTTCGTTCCCCAAGAACATGGTCTTGCTCTCATCCGCATTGAAAAGCATGTAAACCTTATCAGCCCAATCTCTTAGCTTGTACAAATCTCTTTGGATCCCAGAATTTTAGACTTCTTACAATTGATGGAGTGCTTTTTTGGCGACATTCAGTTACCAAGTATTTTCAGTAGCTATTGGATTATATGCTAGACAAGTATTATAAGCTGTTATCTGCAAAACTTTGTTGTATTTCACCTTTTTAGTATATTACTTTTTCTTTAGTCTGAGCAAGTCTATACAAAATAGGCAAAAGATAAAATAGTTTCTAAACACAAAAAGCAGGTTTGAGAACATAACTCCTGCAGCATTTTTACTTGATACAGGCCAACGTCTGCTATTAAACCATCTTTGTTCTATTGGGGGAAGAGTGACCATAACATGATGGCAGTTGTAACCAGATCCAAAACAGAAGAGGCAAGAGGAAAAATCAAGATAACATTTTAAAAAGATCAATACGTTTCTGCACAGTTCGCTGGCTCGGATGCAGAATTTATTGGACAAGACACAGAAGGGAGTTTATAAAAGGTTTAACAAGCTTGCCAAAAAGTGTGTACACCCATGGCAAACAAGCATAAGAATAAAAACACAAATCTTGCGTAGCTTAATGAAGATGTCAAGAAAAAAAAAACCCCCTGAAAACAGAAGGGCCTTTAAAATAAGGAGAGGAATCTTACCAGAGTGCACAGCATGTGATGAAGCTTGTCAGACGAGTTATCACTCACGATGAAAGAAGTATCGCTAAAGATGAGAGAAAAAGCTTCACAAGATTCAGTAAGTACACTAGGAACGAACAATCAGGAACACTGTAGGTCCTCTTGTGGGTAAAATGGGAAACAAAATTATTGGTGCCAAGTCAAAGCAGAAATCCTAAAAGACATTGGTGCTTCAGTATTTACAATTGAAAGAGGAAGATAACGCAAGAAGGGCAAAAGACCCTAACATTAAGCACAATGTACTTAATTCAAGCAAAATGTTTTGGTCCTTTGGAGGTCAAATAGAGCCAAAACCCATAAGGCAATTGTCATTAAAGTAGATATTTTGGAGATATTGTGAAAAAAATGTAATCGTAGCCCAAAAGAAAATACGCAGTGTGTTAGAGGGGCCAGCACAGATGCTCTACTATTACCCTCAATTCTACCCATAAACACTTATTCATGCGAGTTTGAGGGCCAGGGTAAGGCTATTAAGTACCTTAGGTGAACCCTCAGCCTTTTGTAGCCCCCTTCCACCCATTAACTTTCAGGTTCGTAGGCCACCCCCACCTCCCAAGATTTTGATAATAAAACTCAACAGTTATGATGACCATCACCTCTCCCAAAAGAATCCTATAAAAACACCTAACTGGACTATAGGGAAGACTATTTTCAAAAGGCATTTCAGATTTACGCAGGTAAAAGGGCTTTTTGAGAATTGCCCACATTAAAAGCACCAAAAACTACACCTGATTGTAAGGGAAAGTATAAACTCAAGCCTTTCAGAACTGATTTAAAGGCCATAGACTTCGCATCTAAAGGCCCCAATACTTTTAACTATTAAATTTTGTTTCATGTATGTATATATGTTTTCGAAATAATGTCACAGTGTAGACTGCAAAAAGAAATGAAGAGATAAGTTAAATGAATAAGTTAAAAGAAATCCATACCGCTTTGGCTGAAGGTAGTCTCTGAAATGATTGGCTGGTCTGGCTGTCTGGGCTGAAGCAAGATGCTCACCATATAAAAACATTTCAAATTCATTGGTCACCTCAGTGACAGTGACACAAACACTCTCTATGAGCAGGCCTGCCGTAAAGCACGGGTCCCCAAACTTTTCAAGAGGAAGACCACATAGAACATTCCACGTTGCCAAGAGGGCTGGGGGGGAAGAGGTCCTCTTCATAGTTTGCTGCGCTGTGGGGGAGGGAGTGTGGGGGATGGTTGGCCACAGCCTCTTGGAGTAGTTTGCAAAGGGTTTGCGAGAGGACCATATCTGGGGAAGGGGGAGGGAGGTGGCAGGGTTCTCAGGGATAGGCGGTATCTGTAATAATACTTCTAGATTTATTCAAAGTTGGCAACCTTGACCCCCTATCTGCTCTCTTTCCCCAATAATCTGCCCACACAGGGAAGTGGGAGCAGGGAGGATGGATGGCGGGATGGGGTGCATTCTCTCTTACACATGCACCCACGCACTCTTCCTCCCTCTCTACTTCCTTCCCTTTTCTCATCTCTTTTCCCTACCTCTCCTCACTTTTCCCCCTCTCTCATTCTCCTCTCTTGCAATATGCCAGATTCCTGGTATGAACAAAGCAACCTCCTCTGGAGACCCTAATCCAGGGAGAGACACTTGGTTTTGGTATCTGAGTTATAATAATAAGAATTTCTGCATTCTGTGCCCCCCAAAGTCTGCATCCTTAGTGGACAGTGTACACGCCCTCTCCCCCACAGTACCGAAGAGATGGTGGCATGGTTGAGAGCTCCAGGAGCCGTCATCTTTACCTGGCAGCCCCTTGGGATCTACGACTTGGTACCACCAGTGCATTCTTCCCTGCGGCCTGCACCGCCCACCACAGCAGCCAAAGACTTCTTATCGCTGTGCTGAAGCCACGCCCCCTGGCTTTGCCCAAAGTGGCTTCACCTGCACAAGCAGCACTAACATCAGCATTACATAAAGCCCGAGGCTTCGTTTATTCTGCTCTATGGGGTAATGTCTCCAAATGAGTTAGTTTTGTGCAAACCATGACAAGAATGAAACTCATCCGTAAGTCAAAGCTGGTTAGATATCATCTCAATCTCTTGAATTTACTGCTAGTGCTCTTCTTAATATTTTATTTGTGCTAAACGCAGCTTTCTTCTGGATCCTGTATGGTGTAATATGCACAGGCAACATATCGCGAAAGGCCTGGAAGTTCTTTTAATCAGAATGGTGGCGCCCGATATAATTGGGACTGTTTCTGTATTTTTCTGCCACGTTTTCTTGATCTCCACAGTCTTTGCTTTTCTAGCATGAAATCCAATGTTTTATCAATTGGAGTGGAATGTCCCAGGTGATCACAACTTCTTCATTCTCTGCAATTCTGTCAGGGTCGTGATTCATGTTCTTCTGGTACAGTGATTTGTACTCCCCACATTCTGCTCTCTCTTGATTCATTTATTAGAAATATATATACTGCCTCCCTGGTTTTGGAATACCCAGAGCAGCTTACAAAGCTACACATGGTAAAAACAATAAAAAAAGGAGACACTATCAAAGAGGAAGCAAACAAGCTGCCTGCATAATTAAAAAACCAACTGCCATCCCATTTTCAAACCCAGTGCCATCCCAGAGCAAAATCAAAACTACAAAGCCTTAAGTTGGAAGTAAAAAGCCCTTGGCTCTTTTGGTGAAGATTAAATAATTGGTCACCTATCTCCACAACAGTGAGAGAATACCCGCGATCGATTTCCTACTACCGGTAGATATATTTCTTGAGGAGAGGGTCTTCAAAAGGCAGCCCCGAGGGAAACAGAGCTCCCACTTCAGGGTGTACCACTCCAGTCTGTTAATCAGACAGAGGCCCCCCTACTCTTCAGTACTCAGAGGTAAGCACCCCTGGTTTAAACTGTGCTCTGGCTGCCACTGGAAGTCACTGCATCCGATGCAACAAAGAGGCTGCACCATCTCTTCTGGGGCACCCTGACCCCACCCTTGCTACTTCGTTTTGCAAAATTTGGAGTTTCTAGATGCATGTGGAAGGCAGGCCTACATCCACTGTACCGTAATGGATTCTCCCGCAGTGAATACACTTCTGAGGGAAACTGTCCCTATAAACCAGTAAACACACTCAAATGAAACACTGCTTTTATTTTTACAGGAGAGCTATGCATTAAGAGCTAAGCATTAAAAAAAGGATTAAACACACAACCACGGTATAGCACCTGTAAACAGTTTAAACTGTTTTAAAATAGCATCCTTCACTTACACTGCCTCCATTGTGGTTTATTTATCTCTATAGCTTTCTAGTTCCAAGGCCCGCTATGGCTTTCAGTTACCTGGGTCAAGTACTCCTCCTGCAGAAGTAAAGACAATTGTCCCCCAGTGCCTCCCACGCGTGTGCTGCAGCAGTCAGCGCCCCTTAGCACAGAGAAGTTAGCAGCCACGTGGCAGGACCCTCTGACTTTCTGAAAGTGTCCAATACTGAAGCAGATGCTAGCGTGGCTGTGATGAACAAACAGATCGATGCCCCTTTCATCCCTAGGGTACGTTGGTGGGGGTTGGGGGACACAAAGGTTAATGTTTAACAGCACAAAACTAGATTCGTTTGTAATCCATGGGGTTTAAATGGTAAAACCGATAAGCACTTCCTTTTGCCCAGTGGAGAATGTTACAGTAGATAGACAGCAACTCAGAGGTTAATGAGAGCCCCGAGTCTCTCTTTTGTGGGTGTATCAGAATACTCCCTCCTCCCCGAGGTCACAGGGGTAATCAGCCAGTTTCCCACCGTCAGGTCCTGGAATCCTGTGATTCCTTTTCTCTCTCTCCTCGTGCTGTACTAGAAGTGCACTCTCTGTCCGTCCCATGCGCCCCCTGTTCTGCTCTCTCTCTTCATGCAGTGCCAGAATGTACTGTTTCTCCCTTCAGCTCCGTGATTCCTTTTCCGTCTCTCCTCGTGCTGTACTAGAAGTGCACAAGCCTCTGCTTTCCTGGGCTGCACTGTCTCCTCATGCAGTTCCAGTGATTCCATCGATTATCTCTGCATTCATTTATTACAATTTATTATCTGTCTTTCTGAAAGAATATTATTGGGTGGCAGGGCTGTATGGTCCCTCCCGCGTGCTCCTTTATTGCTGCTCTCGGGTACCCCTTCTGCTCTTCCTTTTCCGCTCTTATTTCACTGTTAGGCCTTCGTTATGCTGTGCCTCCCCTGTGCTCTCTAACTCCGTATGATGCCAATATTTTTATCTTTCGGCACACGTTTAGATTTTTTTCCTCCTTTCAGTGTCTCACCTTGAGAGCTTTTCAAGGGTGAATAAGAAAGTTGTGGATATCTGCAGTCAGAGGTGGTAGAGGTAGTAATGGACCGTCAGTATCACAGTCCTGCAAATGTATGAAGGGACTTTCCCACAGCAGGTCCCCTTTCGCACTGTTAACAGTGCTGGCTAATAGCTTTTATCTGTACACATGCCAATATCTACTGCTACAATTTTTCAATTTTAAAGTTGCAGTAGACAGGCAGCACTGCACAGATACACGCGAGAGACGGCCTGTGCTCCAGATCACCACGCTTACTTTAACA
Source organism: Rhinatrema bivittatum (assembly GCF_901001135.1). Lineage (NCBI taxonomy): Eukaryota > Metazoa > Chordata > Amphibia > Gymnophiona > Rhinatrematidae > Rhinatrema > Rhinatrema bivittatum. Next base: position 97,892,342 of record NC_042621.1, read on the forward strand.
GAGTTGTCCCTTTAGACTGCCGGAGACATGAGGCCTCGACTTCCAGCCCGGGAGAACCGAATCCCGGTGCCTTATCCTGTCTGATGTTGGTGTACCTCTGTTTTCCATGTAACACTTTGGGTGCTTTAGGAACGCACTGCAGTTTTGTTTTTTTTCAGGATTGGCAATCCATGCAGGGATTATGCCGTGCTGTAAAGATTCTGTGGTGACAAATTCTCTGGCACCATGCAGGGACTTTACTATCAACCCCCACGGTGTGCTAAATGCATAGGAGGAGGCACAAGAGTGATTTTTAAATTCTGGCTGGAAAGCAGATTAAAAGGAAAAAGCTGACCTATTTAATAAAAGGGATTATTGCTATTAACGGCTAAAGGTTTTTGTTGAGTGCACGGGGAGGGGAACTGATATTTTACAAAAGTGGTTGATGCAGATATTCCTCACAGCTAAATCAGGAGAATTACATCCCAGTGTTCCAACCATCTTCCTGGAAGTCAAACACAACATTTTATTTAAGAACATGACATACTGGGTCAGACCAAGGGTCCATCAAGCCCAGCATCCTGTTTCCAACAGAGGCCAAACCAGGCCATAAGAACCTGGCAAGTACCCAAAAACTAAGTCTATTCCATGTTACTGATGCTAATGGCAGTGGCTATTTTCCAAGTCATCTTAATTAAAAACAGGTAATGGACTTCTCCTCCAAGAACTTATCCAATCCTTTTTTAAACACAGCTATACTAACTGCACTAACCACATCCTCTGGCAACAAATTCCAGAGTTTAATTGTGCGTTGAGTAAAAAAGAACTTTCTCTGATTAGTTTTAAATGTGCCACATGCTAACTTCATGGAGTGCCCCCTAGTCTTTCTATTATCTGAAAGAGTAAATAACTGATTCACATTTACCCGTTCTAGACCTCTCATGATTTTAAACACCTCTATCATATCCCCCCTCAGCCGTCTTCTCCAAGCTGAACAGCCCTAACCTCTTTAGTCTTTCCTCATTGGGGAGCTGTTCCACTCCCCTTTATCATTTTGGTAGCCCTTCTCTGTACCTTCTCCATCGCAATTATATCTTTTTTGAGATGCGGCGACCAGAATTGTACACAGTATTCAAGGTGCGGTCTCACCATGGAGCGATACAGAGGCATTAGGACATTTTCCGTTTTATGCACCATTCCCATTATGCAAATATAAAATAGGTATGAGTGAAGCAGTAGCTGGATTTTCTGCGAGCACTTGCTCACTGTGCATATAAATCTTTGTGATCCCACAGCTGGAGTTTGCTTTCGACCCATCGCCCTTTCTCACGAGCACACAGGCAGCGATGCAGAAGCCTTCTTAGTGAAGGCCTTGTCAATCAAAGGGCTGGCAGTTCCAGGGCAGAACTTCCGGGAGACCATTCTGGAAACCCAACTGCCCACAGGAGAAATGAAAACAGTGCCTTCTTTTTCCACTCTTTTGTGGAATATTTTTTACAGGTTTACCCCCCCCCTTTTTTTTTTTTTTATACTTTTAAACTAACTGAATGCTTCTTAGAGATCCCAATGGTTTAAATTTCCAGCTTCGGGTATTTTTATAACTGCACCATATTTAAAAAAATTTTTTTTTAAAGGTTCGTGAAGTATTGGGATGCATCTGCAACATAGGCAATTAATATCTCCAGAAAGCTGACATCCAAGAGCTTTGAGTTTATAAAGGACAAACCAGGCCAGCAAACTCATCACTTAAAGACTGGAACCGGATCAGGGATCATAGGTACTGACGCAGACTGCATAACCTTTCCAAGGTGAAGCTACAGCTGTCCCTCTCCTGGGAAGGCAGTTGGTACATATTATTTTCTAATTCACATAAATGGTTTTTAACATAGTTTTTGGTAGAAGTTATGTTGGAATTACTCAGGGGCCGATTCACTATAGCTGTGCAAGTTGTTGCGTAACATTAAAAAAAAAACATATTTATGTGTGGTTCACTAAAATTGCACACAGCATAGTGTGGGTGCAGGAAAAATTGCTGCTGGACAGGGTGCCAGCACTCAGGGAAACCTTACTGACGTGGTAGCGTCAACTGCACGCGCACCTCCTGAGTGTGTAACTTGGAAATAACTCATCCTGCCTCCAGGCCTCCACCCCTGTCAAGAGCCAAGAAAAGGTCGCTTTGTTCGTGCCCTTGGGTCAGTGCTGAGTAGCAACTGGACTAAAGAGTGCAAGGTTTGCTTAGAAAGTTTTTTTGGAACGTGCAAGTAGGTGTCCGGTATCTTCTCTGTGCCCTATGACCTTTTGTTGTACCCTTTACGATGTCTTCTGTTATGTTTTTTGGCGTGTGCCCTCGGGGGCCTGTGTTTGTTCCTGTTTTACTCATTAAAAGGTCAGTTTTCAGTGATCCGTTGAGCAGATAACAGGTTAATGTTAGCTTGGTGGTATTTAGGACATTTTTCAGACACACATAAATGACCGACTAGATTTCTGGCTGAAAATTGACCTGCATTTGATTATCTAGATATTTGACTTTGCAGTGCAGATCAGCACTGTTTTGTAGGGTGCGGTATATATTAAAATATTAAATAAATAAACAGCCCGCCTCAGGAATTGCCTGGCTACATTTTCCTACCTTTCTGAATTTAGGGTGTTAAATTTACAGGTCAGTGAGAGACTTTTTAAAAATAAGTTGGTTAAACTTTTTGAGGCTGATATTCAAAGGCATTAATCCAGATCATTTTGGAGTTATTCAGGTGTAACCCCAATACCTGGGCATATAACTTAAACAAGAGGGTCTGTCCCATACAGTGAGGGTCAGTGTCTCTAATTTATTTTGTGGCTTCAACAATATGAGCCATGCAGGTGGCGAAGAGGACCCTGTTAGAAGCATTGGGGCAGAATACAGTTTCCTAGCTGGCAGAGGCTTGTCCTCCCCTCCATGAACCTAGTCCCTCTTAATTCTCAATTAGTGCTGGCAAACATAAAACTTCACAGACAGTCATACCATGCTCAGACTTAACCAAACTCCTAACGTTTTTCTGGATTTTCCAGCCAGCAATTATGTAATAAATAAATATGGTTAAGAAGAGGTTAAACAGTCTGTATCGAATTCTAGGAGTTCATGGGATAGACAGTCAGAATACAACACATGCTATATTAAAAGTATCTGGTACCCCCAAGGTTTGCAATACCATGCTTCTAGTCCATACAGAATTTGGTTCCTTCAGTCCCAGAGACCTATAACCTTCCTCCAAATTTCTTTCTGTTGGGAACATGGAGCTCAAATCTCCAATTATCTCCTGAGACTACTCACAACCTCCCAAACTCGGTCACCTCTCTCCCTCCAGCATTGTGCAGGCTTACCTGGGTTCCTTCCACAACCCGGTCCTCCCTGAGCGCGTCTCCTTGTGTGTCATCTCTTCATCGCCTGCTCCAGGCCTTTTTCTTCAGGGCGGGGAGGGGGATTGCCTATTCTCTTTCCCTCGGCCTCGGGCCTTCTCCCTTGAGGGAAAAAGCCCTTGCAAGGCCCACTCTATACTGGAGGGATCCCTGGGACCCACCAGCCCACAGGCTGACTACTCCAGGACTCTCCATCCTAGAGGGCCTTCTCTCCTGAAGCTCCAACATAGAAAGGGCAAGTCCTGCTAATTTAACCCAGTATTTATACCTGCCAGGGCCACTTTCCCACCAATCAGGTCCTCCCAGTACTCTTAAGGGGGCAACTTCATCAAAACCCTTAAACCTGAGTTGCCTTAAAATATCCTAGAAACCACATCCCATGGATTCATGTCACACAAAATGCCATCCAGGAGACACTTAGTAGGTACTGCAGGTTCAAAATATTCAAATATTTGCCATAACATTTCAAACAATAACAAACCCCTGGGTCTCCCCACCCAAAATATCTTGTACTATTAAATAAGAATGAGGCACAAATTGGGGGTCGCCCCACACAAATAAATGCCAATGTTTGAATACTGGCTGCACTTATCCGGCTACATTTTTGCCAGATAAGGCATTATCTGGCTAAAATATAGCAAATAATTTAGGAGCATCTTGGGGGAATTGTGGGGCAAGACTCAAGTCCATGCAATTGGCACTGATACCCAAATCAATCATAATCCACTGCTTTAAAGCTGGAGAGCAAAGGCCTGCTTTGAAGGGTAGAGTAATGTTGACCTTCTCATAGACCTTGTCCTGAAGACCCAAAAAGAGGCACAAATGTACCTGGGGAATTACTTTCCTGGCTGCCTCATTCAGCTCCTCTCTGCTGGATTGGGCTTCTTCATTCCCTATAGGTTCCTTCTTGGAGAACCAATGGGTATAATGTCCAACCTTCCTGCAATATCAACAAGAGATTTTGGCTCCTCTTCTGCTCTCTCTCCCTTTGGGGAGAAGATGTGACTGCACTATGGATACCTGCATTGACTCTGGATGGGGGAGCTTACAGGATATCTGGCAAGCAGGGCCCAGGTAGCTGTATTCACCTTCTGCTCCAGTCACCGCTCATTCAGATGCCTGTCAATTCAGATACATATGTCTGTAATTGCATCAATTCCTTGTAGGGGTTCTATTTGACTCAGTTCATCCTTTATCTCATCTCTGAGCCCCCTTCCAAACTGGTACCATTCAGTGGATTCATTCTACTCAGTATCAGTAATTAACTGATGAAACCAGGAGGCATACATAATGACTAACCTGCTCCCTTATCAATTCTGCAGTATAAGTATGGTAGGGAGAAGTTCTGGAAAATAACTGTAAAAACATTTCCTAACTTCCCAGCAAAAGCTGTCATGCTCCAGAAGTAGGGATGCCCAGTTTAAGGCTTCCTCCATAAGCAGGCATAGTATCAGTCCCACTTTTGTGGTATCATTGGCATAGTCTTGGGGATACACAGCGAAGCACAAATGGCGCTGATTCACAAAACCCCAAAGCACCTCTGGTCGGTTATTAAAGCATTTGGGTAAAGGTGGAGTCATGGGCCTACTTCATAAGACTGGGACAGCAGAGCTCTGGAGTTCATCATTTTCAGCCTGTCGCAGGAAGTTCTGTTGTTGCTGTGTATGGTTTTCCGTGGCTAGCATGTTGAGCTGACCCGCAGGGCTTAAGAACATAACACTTGCTATACTGGGTCAGACCAAGGGTCTATCAAGCCCAGTATCCTGTTTCCAACAGTTACCAAGCCAGGTCTCAAGCATCTGGCAGGATCCCAAGGGGTAGATAGATTCCAAGCTGCTTATCCAAGAATAAACAGTGGATTTCTCCAACTCTCCCTTAATTGTTAATGAATTTTTCATCCAGGAACTTGTCCAAACCTTTTTTAAATGCAGCTATACTAATAGCTTTCATGACATTCTCTGGCTCCGAATTCCAGAGCTTAATTATGCGTTGAGTAAAAAAATATTTTTTCTTATTAGTTTTGAATGCATTACTTAGTAACTTCATTGTGTGTCCCCTGGTCTTTGTACTTTTCAAAAGAGTAAACAACTGATTAACGTTTATTCACTCCATTCCACTCATTATTTTATAGACCTCTAGTATATCTCCCCTTAGCCATCTCTTCTCCAATCTGAAGAGTCCTAAGCTCTTTAGCCTTTCTTCATAGGGGAATTGTTCCATCCCCTTTATCATCTTGGTCGCCCTTCTCTGTACCTTTTCTAATTCTGCTAAATCTTTCTTGAGATCTGGTGACCAGAAGTGAACACAATACTCAAGATGAGGTCACTCCATCGAACGATACAGAAGCATGATGATAGTCTCTGTTTTATTCTAATCCCTAGCATTCTATTTGCTTTCTTGGCTGCTTCTGCACACTGAAAAGAAGATTTCAATGTATTTTCAACAATGACAGCTAGATCCTTTTCCTGAGAGGTCACTCCTAATGTGGAACCTTGCATTTTGAAATTATAATTTGGGTTACTCTTTCCTAAGTGCATCACTTTGCACTTGTCTACATTAAATTTCATTTGTTTCTATAACCTCTACTAGAGTGGAACTTTCCATGTCTGCACTCGGGATGGAATGAGATTCACAAACTATTAGTTCCCTTGCCATGCTGGTAATCATAGGTAGGAGTTAGGGTTCAGGCAGGGGAGGAGTCCTGGCATACTGGAGCCAGAATGTGGAATTGGAAATGTGATGTGAAGTTGAAATTAGAACGCTGAGCTGTGGATCTGGAGCTGAGAGGAGGAACAGAACTGGAGCAGCAGTTAGATCTGCAGACTGGAATCAGAGCTGGAGCAGGAAATGCAGCTGGTGCCTGGAGTTCGGCTGACTAGGAGCAAGGCTGGGACTGGAAACAGCAGCAGGAGCTTGGAGTGGGAATAGGAGCCAAGCAAACGGAAGCCAAAAACAAGAACTTGGAGCTGCAGAAGAAACTTAAGCAAGAAATAGAAGTTTGCCATAAGAAGGGAACATTCACTCCGCTAGAGTTTGGGTAGCCTTCTGATTGCTGTAAAAAGCTTCCTGTTCCCAGTAACTCCCTTGTAGCCTGGCTTTGGCCATCTGGTGCCCCTGGGAGAGTGGCCAACTTTCTTCTTGGTTTCTTATGACCCTTGGCCCTGCCTGCCTCCAGGTTAACTCTCTGGTTAAGGCTCTTGGCTGTTGCTGTTTCAAACCCTAGTGGTATCTTCCCATGACAGAAGTCTGTTTCTTTCCTTTCCCCTTATTTTCTCTCTCCTTCCTCATTGTCTCTTCCTACTTTCTTTCTCTTCCACACTGTCTGATTCCCATCTCCCTGCTTGATCTCCTTCCTCTTTCCTTCTCTTATTCAAATTCCCACTCTTCCCTTCCTTCATTCCCTTATTCACTTTCCTTGCTTTCTCTTCCTTCCTTATTTGCCTTACTCGCTTTCTTCTTGCCGTCTTTCCCTCCCCTATTTTTCTTTCCTGCCCTCTGCCCTGCTTCCCCTTCCCATCTCCCCAACCACATGCGCACTCTCCACTCTGACCCTTCTGACTTTCAGCACTTAAACTCTATGCCCTCCAAGCCCCTGCGCACATTCTTATTTTCCCTCCTCCAAAACTCAACTCCTTGGTGCTCTCTCATGCCTTGCCCGATACAACCCCACCGTGACGTGTTCCTGGTGCTTGCCCCCTCCCTCCACATTGCCCAAGCTATACCATCCCCACTTTTAATCATCCCCCTCCCCCCAGGCTTTGGTCTTTTCCTGTGTTCCCAGATGAGTCCACTGGTCAGAAGCTTGAGGTGCTTGGGACTTGTACCCCAGCGCTCTTCTCATGAATCTGGCAAAGGACCCGCAGCAATAGGGTTGGGAGTACAGATACCACCCAGCTCAGTCTTACTCAAAGAGCCACATGGAACAATTCTAGAAGAGGCCGCACCATTACAAGGGTGGCAGTCCAGAAGAGAGAGAGAGCAGCAGTATTAGGGCTAGGATGGTGGGGGCGGGGGCTCTCTAGAGGAGAGCTTGAGCTCGTTAATGGTAGTGAGCTCTCTTGGCTGTGCTGAGGAAAGCAGAAATTTTCCACTCGAGTTGCCACTTGTTGCCAGTCACTCTTTGTGCCTTTCTCCAAAAGCTGCTGTTTATAATCATCAAAAGGCACATGATGCAAATTAGCTGTGGTTAAATAGCACAAACTCCAGCAATACTGGCCTGGGAGATCCTGAACTTACTAGATTTCAGATGCCTAATACCTAGATGGGGGACCGCTAGGGAAGACCTGGTGTTGTAGATTGCCGAAGCAATAGCAAATTCTGCAGTGTCCTGCCGATTAAAAGTCACAGATATTACAGAAAGTACTGTGATTGTCTAACTGTTGACACTTATAAATGTGAAGAGAGGACAAACAAAACAGAATAAAAGACAGCACTGAGGTGGGCCCTTTAAATGTGGTAATATACCACTCTAGCAGTGGCATCCTGACATGTTATCAACATGCAAGTATCATGTGCTCTTACTCATTGGCTGAGAGTCCATAATAGCAGCCAGAAGAGCTGCTCTGTTGCCACTTACATTCCTGTAATGCAGGGGTGGCCAACTCTGGTCCTCAAGAGCCACAAACTGGCTTGGTTTTCAAGATATCCACAATGACTATGCATGAGAGACGTTTGCATACAATAGAGGCCTTGCATGCAAAGGTCTCTCATGCAGATTCATTGTGGAAATCCTGAAAATCAGGCCTGTTTGCTGTTTTTGATGACTGGAGTTGGCTAGCTCTGTTGTAATGGGTCTTCTGGGGCTAATATTGGGATGAAGAGGACTACCCACTCCATTTCTCAGCTCTAGTAAGTCTGATAAGTCTTGTCACTTACATTTCTATGCAAGAAGGGTATGGTCTGCGCTTTTTCTTAATGAGCTCATTGTGTGAGGTTAAAGTGAATGTGAATCTTCTCTCTGGACCAATACTTTGCTTTGCATTTGTTGGACTTAGTCCATTAATGAAAGAGTTCATTTTTTAAAAAGCTTTTTAAGACTAATCCGGTTCCATAAGGTCCCTGCTCTTGGTCCATGGGTCAGAGCAGGGTACCCTGCCTCTTGGGTAGCAGGAGGGGGAACCGCAGAGCAAGGGTGCCCCATTTTTGATGGGGGACCCTCAGACGTATAAGGGACTTGTGGACCAGCTACGACTGGAGGAGGTGATCCATCCCCTGAGTAATTCCCTTTACCATACACATCTGCAGTTGTCCCTCATGGAATCAAGTGTGTGCGTCTGCAAGTGTCTCTTCATGTGGGGTCTGTTTGGCACGCCGACGCAGCAGCTTACTCTGTTCTCCTGTCTTTGTGTGTCACGCTGCCCAGCCTTTCCAGAGTGCATGCTCCTGCCTTCTGACCCTCTCTATTGTGCCCTTACATGTGCATGCTGTGACGGTTTCCTTTGTGTGCTTTGGGCATGGTCAGCTTTTACCTGCAGTGGGAAGACGCACGCTGTTTCTGTGATACCCGAGGTCTGTTATGATGCTTCTCCAAGTCTCCTTGGTAACATTATGTGTCTTTTCTCTTTTGTAAATCAAGCCTTTGCATTCTCTGTTCACACTTCTTAATGCCACCCCCTTGTGTAGGAGCTCCTGCCCACTTCTTTTGTTTTTTTCTCCTGACATGCAGCATCTCCGAGGGTCAGTTATCTTGCATTTCAGACATGGCTGCATACAGGCCATGGGGGTTTGCTGCAGAGATGAAGAGAGTCCTCCACTTGTAGGTGCAGTTGGATGTCCTGCCTTATTTTCTGTTTTGTACCTGCTGCTTTCTGTACTGTCTGTCGGGCTTCCCGAGTGACCGTCCTTTTTTTCTGGCCTTCAGCCTTGCCCTCTTTTGCTCGTGCTTTCTCTTCACAATCAGTAGAATGAGGAGGAAGAGACAGAGAAAGGACCCTTTCTCCCAAACCTTACAAAGCCTCTCAATGCCTGCTATACAAAAAGGGATACAATATAATTTTTGTTTTCCAAAAAAAAAATACATTTTTTTCTGGGCTTAGTGGTGTGTGCATGGCTGATAGGTGTCATTTCAGGATTGTGAGCGCATGTGTAAAGTGTAGACTCTGAGGCTGTATACTTAAGAGCAATTGTGCGAAAGAGGTGTGAATTGGCAGGACAGAGGGCTGTGTAAATAGTCTGTTGAGATGCTTGTGTCCTAGGTAGGGTCTGTAAACCTCACTTTCAAACAGACAAGTGCTGTAATGTGCTGCAGTCATTGCAGTACTAGCTTTTTAAAAGCAGTGAGAAACTGCTCCAACTATTTCCTGAGACTATTTTATGATTTCTTTCCAGTGCAATCATATAGAATAGAAGGAAATAATGCCTCATGACCCAGCTCCCATGATTTTCCATCGGAAGGAAAATGAAAATAAAACACACTTTTTTTTTTTTTCTTTCCATAGGAAACAATAGGACCCATGCGGGCAAAAGGGAGCCCACCCAGATTTTCTCATGCTCGGAGTCTGGAGTAAATATATTTAGGATAAAGGCCTCACTAAGGCAAATAAAAGTCACATAACTGGGTGGAAGTCAGGTCTCCTGCGGGCTGTATTTACACAGAAACACAGAAACTTGATGCCAGAGAGAGATTATGGCGAAACAGTAGTTTGCCTGTAAATGTTATCGTTTGTCATTTAAAACTCCTCCTAGCGGACAGCTGGAGCTGAAAGGGTTAACCTGGGCCAGAGTCAGCTGATGATGTTACTGCTGTTGCTGAGGACTCTGGAAGAAGGTTCAGTTAGAAATTGTCTGTCAGAAAGTGACTTGGTAGGCAGCAGCTGCAAGCAAAGGAGAGAGACATGCAGCTGGATTCACACTGACAGAATCAGAGCAGGGTTTCGTCTGCAGTTAAGTTCAATAGGAAATGAAAGATATGTAATCCCTTTTCCTTGCTTCTGCAGTGCAGATTGTTGTGTTATCTTTTGCATTCATTGTTCCTCTTTAGTTTGTTACTGCTGTGCTTGAGACTGATTTGAAATCCCAGGTGAGAAGCTGGGTGATCCAGGTGTTTTGCACGTGTGGTCTGTGAGCACTTCTCGGGGAACCGTGGGACCTCAAGTTTGTGGAGTCAGCGCACCCAGGGAAACCTTCAGAGAATAGCTTTGCGGGCAGTGCAAGCTGCACCTCAGCTGGTGGGTGGGTGCTTGCAGAAGAGGATATGCGCTAGTGCAGACGAGATCTACGCAGTGCCTACTGGGACCCCCAGCTGGTCACAGGTTCAAGCCCTGGTGGACGTTAAGGGAAGTGCAAAGACATTACGGGACAAAGACCGTATGGCCAATCTAGTCTGCCCATTTCTACCATCCCTACCATTATTTCAGGGATCCCCTGTTCTTGACCCATGCTTTCTTGAATTCAGATGCTGACCTTGTCTCTACCACCTTCACTGGGAGGCTGTTCCATGCACTTGAGATTGCTGAAGATTGGTACAGGAAGTGGTTGATGAGCTGACCCCTTTGAAGAAGGTTTACCAACCCCGTTTGCGCTGTCCCTCTGATTTCTCAGCATTTAACGCAACGCAAATAGCCACTGCATCAAGCAGAATGCAGATGTAAAACCCATGCCCCCCCCAATTTGGAAATATAAAAAAATACGACTTGGGAATTATGCATGAAGGCCCTGATGTACTAAAACTTTTCTCCCATTCTGTGTCTATGGGAAAAATTCATAGTAAATGAGGTAATATGACTATTTTGCTTATAACATTCAGCAAGCACAGAATAGTCCCAAAGAGCTTTTTCACCCAATCAGATATATAATAACTAGACATATCAGCTCTATTTCTTTGAGTGACAACATAACTGCAGATCCCTTTTGATGTGACAAAGTTGGAAACGTTTTCTCAGAGAAGGTAGACTGGATCTGTGCAAGGTTCCTAGTCAAAGTTAAGCCAACTACAGAGTCACCAAATGAGGGGAAGCCAAGATGGGAGACATTTGACATAGTACCCACCACCACGAATGTCTTCTCTTGCCTGCTTAATCCTTGTGCTATTGCCATATTTAAAGTATTGCATAATGATATCAGTGATTTTCTGATGAAGATTGTCAATTTTTTGCTACCTGATGAATATTTACTATTTGAGTTAACATGCACTGCCATCCATCTGATCTTGGAGCCTTTGCTTGAGTCTGCTGATATTAATAGTTACCGACCAGTCTCATCTTTACCCTTCTTGACAAAAGTAATTGAAGGAGCAGTTTTAAAACAACTAAATGCCTGTTTAGATGAATACATTATACTGGACTAATATCAGTTCGGGTTCCGGTAATTTTTCAGCACTGAAACCTTGCTGTTAATAACTCTCAATGTATTCAGGCAAGGATTTGACAGCTGGACAGACTACATGTTAGTTCTTCATGAAATATTGGCCATGTTTGATGCCCTTAACCATCAGATACTACTAGCTAGACTGAGAAATTCTGGAATCGTTGGAGAGGTATTAGAATGGTTCTCTTCCTACCTCTCAGATTGCTCTCAACAAGTAAGGATTGGTCTGAAAGTTTCACTTTGGCATAATGTAACCTCTGGCATTCTACTTTATCAGCACCATATCACCAATCTGCAGGCTTTTATAAGGATTAGGAGTAGGGTAGTGCATCTATATCACCAATCTTCAGGCTCTTATAAGGATTAGGAGTAGGGTACTGTATCTATATCACCAATCTTCAGGCTCTTATAAGGATTAGGAGTAGAGTACTGCATCTATATCACCAATCGTCAGGCTCTTATAAATATTAGGAGTAGGGTAGTGCATCTATATCACTAATCGTCAGGCTCTTATAAGGATTAGGAGTAGGGTACTGCATCTATATCACCAATCTGCAGGCTTTTATAAGGATTAGGAGTAGGGTACTGTATCTATATCACCAATCTTCAGGCTCTTATAAGGATTATGAGTAGGGTACTGCATCTATATCACCAATCTGCAGGCTCCTATAAGGATTAGGAGTAGGGTACTGCACCTATATCACCAATCTTCAGGCTCTTATAAGGATTAGGAGTAGGGTACTGCATCTATATCACCAATCTGCAGGCTCCTGTAAGGATTAGGAGTAGGGTACTGTATCTATATCACCAATCTTCAGGCTCTTATAAGGATTAGGAGTAGGGTACTGCATCTATATCACCAACCTGCAGGCTCCTATAAGGATTAGGAGTAGGGTACTGCATCTATATCACCAACCTGCAGGCTCTTATAAGGATTAGGAGTAGGGTACTGCATCTATATCAGCAACCTGCAGGCTTTTATAAGGAGTAGGAGTAGGGTACTGCATCTATATCACCAACCTGCAGGCTTTTATAAGGATTAGGAGTAGGGTACTGCATCTATATCACCAACCTGCAGGCTTTTATAAGGATTAGGAGTAGGGTACTGCATATGCGCTGATGATATCCAGTTTTTGGTATCCAAATCCTCCACTTGATCCAGCACGCTGGGCCTTCTTTCCATCTATCGATCTGCCGTTAAATGCTGTCATTTTACAACAGCCCACACTGAAAATGGACAAGACAGAGATCTCTTTTAATTTCCCGTGAACAACACTGCAAACGTTTTTCAGTTCAATGGATGTACGATTCCAATTGCGACACAAGTAAAATAAAATCTTGGGGTCTGGCTTGTCTAATCTGTCCTTACATACACAAGTAAAAGGAGTAATGAAAGGGTCTTTTTTTTTCAGGCTACTCATGCTGTGCTGCTAAAGCTTCTGCTGAATCCTGGAGACTTTCAGACTGTATTACAGGCTCTATTCCTTGCTCTCTAGTTTACTGTAATTCTATCTATATCGGGGTCAGTGGCATGAGATGACACTTCTAGCAGGGGATTCAGTTTCGCTCTGAACTCCCTCTCTGCTCCCATTCCGTCCCTCTCCAAGTCACCAGTAATCTCACTCCCTCAGTCCCCTTTCCCCTCCCACATCCCCAGTCTCGCTCCCTCAACCCCAAGACATACAAGATACATGGAATGACTATGGCATTAGGCTTATTGTAACATGTAACAGATGTGGGCTTGGCCCTCAAAGCCATGAATAAACAATTACAATATAGTAAACCTTCCATACCCAAAACAGCCCTAACTGACAGCACTCAAACCTATATAATGGCAACACTGCAAATATTACAACAGGCTCTAAAACACCAATACGCCTCTTATTTGGAAAACAGAAGCATTTAGCCATGCTGCCTAAAATACCTGTAAATTAAAAAATACACATATCTAAAAACATCGTACAAAAGTTTTTAAAGCTACATAGGTCCCTTCTTCAGATGTCAGATCCGAGACATTTATATCTAAAGACGGTCTCAATAGCTCATGTATAATATTTTTGGATAATACTTACATAGATCCAATAAAAGCTAATCACAGCCTGCCAAAAATACAGTTTACCCAAAGAGGGAAATGCGCCATATCAAAACACTAACTCCCAAAATTCAAATAGTACAACCCTACCCAGGAAAGAGCAGCAATGCCAATATTACATCAGGCCCTAAAAGCCCAATACACTTCTATTGAAAGCAGAACAAGACGGACTGCCTTAGACCTCTACACAGAAATTATACAGTAGCAGAATCCCTCAGCTTGTTCACACATACAGAACACAGACACTCTTACCAAAGACAGAATAAGAGGCCAACAAAGAACAAAATAAAGAAATATAAAACATCAGTCCTAAAGGTAAAACCATAATAAAAATAAATATTTCAAAATAAATGAAATCTCAAAAAATGTTTACAAATTTCCCAAAACACCAATATAATATTTCAAAACAGTCATCTCAAATAACATGAAATAAACTAATAATGATTTAAAAAATCTCCCACTCTATACCTGGGATGTTTCAATTTCCAGCTACTCTAAGATTGTTGTGGATTGGGGGAGTGGGCTGAATAAAATGTATCCCCTACCCTTTCATACACATACAGGCTTTCATCCCCTCACCCTCCCCATACTCATAGGCTCTCAAATACTCAGCCACACGCACACTGACACACATCCTCTATCCCACCCATACTCATATATACACAGGTTTTCACCCACCCAGCCATTCACACAGGATCTCACCCCCCCACACACACACAAAAAGGCAGTCTCTCACTAACACACACACACACATGTGCACTCTCATCCACTCACTCACTTAATCATACACACATACAGGCTCTCACCCACCCAAACACACAGGGTCTAGGCCTCCTCTTCAGCCGCCAGTGAGATGAGGTTCACGGGCAGCCATCACGTCCTTCTTCTTTCTTCGGCTGCCATGGGATGGACTCTGCAGTGACCTGCAGAGCATCTCTTATTCTTCAGACGCCAGTAGGATGAGAATCACTGGTGGCCATTGGGTCCTCCCTCTCTCTTTGGCTGCCATGGAATAAGCTCCATGATGGTCTGCTGGGTTGTGGGTGGGCGGCAGCAAGAGTTGCGCTTATCCGAATGTCATCTCCTTCTGCCATGGGGCCAATCTTGTGGTAACAGTTGCGAGACTGACCCCACGGCAGCAGGAGAAGATGTTGGGATAAACATGACTCCTGCTGCTGGCTGGGGAGAGGGTTAAGGATTTATTTCGCTACTGATCAGATTGAACAGGAATTTGGTTTATCCCTCCAGGATCTGATGTGTAAAATTGGTGTGGCACTTGCCACCCCATATTGACATCTATGGGCTGAGGATTCACTAAATCCTAGGGATGTGCAGAGGGACCGCATACGTTACATTCGGTATTCATATTCGTGGGGGGGGGGCAGATACGTTGCATTCGGCAAGGGGGGGCCCCCAATCCATTCATGCGTTCCATTCTTATTCGTTTCCCGGCTAAAATTTAATTAACTACGACCCCCCCACCCTCCTGATCCCCCCAAGACTTGCCAAAACTCCCTGATGGTCCAGCGGGGGTCCGGGAGCCATCTACTGCACTCACGCCGTCGGCTGCCACTATTCAAAATGGCACTGATAGCCTTTGAACTTACTATGTTACAGGGGCTACTGGTGCCATTGGTCGGCCCTTGTCACATGGTAGGAGCAATGGACGACTGGCGCCAGGGACTTTTGGCAAGTCTTGGGGGGGTCAGGAGGGTCCCCCAAGACTTGCCAAAAGTCCCTGGTGGTCCAGCGGGGGTCTGGGAGCGATCTCCTGCACTCAAGCCATTGGCTGCCAGTAATCAAAATGGCACTGATAGCCTTTGCCCTTACTATGTCACAGGGGCTATTGGCGCCATTTTGAATACCGGCAGCCAACGACGTGAGTGCAGTAGATGGCTCCCGGACCCCCGCTGGACCACCAGGGAGTTTTGGCAAGTATTGGGGGGGGGGGGTCAGAAGGGTGGGGGTTTTGTTTAAATTTGTTCCTTTAGACGGCCAAATAATTCAGTGAAGATTTGTTGTATTCGTGGGAATCACGATACGTTTCGCTTCCCCACAAATACAACGAATATGGCCCTATACATTGCGGATTGCCAATACGTTGCAAACGAATGCACACCCCTATTAAATCCTTTGTTCCAGCAAATACTCTTTTAAGTGTTTCACAGATAGCACAGAATTCAGCTGCACAATTTCTGACTACAACCCAAATTGGTACAAGGAAACATATCACACCTGTCCTTCAGTCACTTATTGTCTTTCTATTCAATGGAGTATTAAATACAAAATAGTAATGCTAATCCACAAGTTATTAAATAATAATGCCTTGCCCTGGAAATGTGCTATCCTTCATATCTTCAACCCCTCCTATACTTTGAGGTCAGCACTGCTTGGCTTGCTCAAAGTCCCATCACAATGACTTACTCACTTAATGGAAACCCTTGAAAAAGCTTTTTCGATGGCAGGCCCTACCCTTTGAAATATTTTCCCCGAGAGTTTAAGCTCTTTATCCTGTACTCAGACATTCAGAAAATAACTGACGGCCTTCTTCTTTAAGCAGGCATTTGAGCTTTGGGATTAATCTTCCATCAGCTCTCTCAGGCTGCCCTTTTCAGCTTAGAACATTTTTGTAGACATTTGTTAGTCTTCGAATTCAGTTTATATTGCTGTCTTTTTTAGTTATAATGTTACATTAACTATGTATATTTGATGTACCCTGACATGAATGCCAGATAAGGTGGGAAATAAATTATTTTAAATTAATAAAATATATAAACTCAGGAAGCAAAGAAGATATTATTCTAAAATCCAAATTACTCTGTTTGCTCCTCTGTTTGGGGATGATTGGTAGAGGAAATTCATGGCTGGATATCCAAGAATCAACAAGTCTCTTTCCAGAAATGTGCTATGATTTGGGTACCTTGGTACAAAGTGATCTGCTCTGATACTCCATGAAAGCAGAATATGTGCATGAACAGAGCCGGTACTGTTGCTTCTGCTGAGGACAACTGTGGGTAGGCTATGACATGAATCATTTTGGTGAATTAGTCTGCCACAACCAAAATGACATTGCTTAATCATGGAAGGCCAGCAATGTAAACCAGCTTATCACTGTTCAAGACTGAGAGGGGAAATCATCCATGAGTTTCACCTATGATATTTTGCTTTGAGTCTAGATGTCACAGGACTGAAGTACTTGATAATGCCAGCATTCATAGTAGATCACCAAAGATATTGTTCTAGCTTTTGAAATATCCAACATGCCCTCTTAACATGAAATCGTGGCAAATCCAGAACACTTCCAGACTGGCAAACTACACATGGTACATACAATTGGATTCTAGTTGTAAAGCAAGCACGCTCTTCCAATGACCCCGTAGTATTCAGGGGTTTAGGTTATCCCAGCTCTGCTTGTAAAGATGGATCCTTTGTTCCTATGACTCAGATCAGGGATAACAAGTCTGAAAGAAAGTGGCTTCCACCTTATGGGAGTCCAAAATGCAGAGAAGTGGGATAACTGCAGGAGAACTGGGATAGTATTTTCCATTAGACAAAGCATCAACTTATCCTTTTTTGGACTACAAGGTGATATGTAATCTGCAAGTTGAAACGAATAAAGAATAAAACCCAGTGTAGCTGGTGGAGTTTGAGGGCCTTGGCTGCATGGAAGTATTCTAGGTTTCTTTGATCCATGAACAACTGCACTGGCTCGGGTGCTGTCTCAAGATAGTGTTTCCGTTCCTTGAAGGTTCTTTGATGGCTAAGAGCTGTCGGTGCATGTTCACATAATTGCATTCTCTGGGGGAGGGCTTTTAGAAGAACAGGGACAAAAGAGCAGCATAGATACAGTGGTGCAGCCCCTGCTAGGACCCCTGATACTGGGACAGTACGCTGTCTTTGGCCACATTCGAAGCATCCAGTTCTACAGTGGTCAAGGTGAAAGGATGGGGCTTGATGGCAACACCTTTTTTATCTGGTTGAAGCATTGCTGTGGTAGCAGGTTTCTTCAGCATAGTTGTTAGGGATGCTACAATAGTAGAAAAGCCTTATGTGAACCTCTGGAAGAAGTTAGCAAAGCCAATGAAACATTGCATGTACTGAATACATTAATAAGTCTCCCAATATTATTCCACATATATCTTCTGGGGTCTATCTGTATTCCTCTGGATGCTATGATGGATCTATTTATTTATTTATTTATTTTAAAGGTATTTCTTTCCTGTGCCTACCAAAGTTCAGGGAAGGGTATATAATAACACACATAAAATTAATTTATGCATGTAATACCTTTTGAAAATTCAGTGCAATGGAGTGAATTTTCAAAGAAGTTACACTTGTAAAAATAGCAATTTTCAAAAGTCCATTTATGCATGTAAAGTCCAGTTATGTGCATAATATCCAGTTTTATCTCCAAAGATAGTAAGTCCCCTGGGAACAGGGAAATACCTACAGTATCTGAATGTAATTCACATTGAGCTACTAATGAAAACGCATAAGCTAACAAAGTAAATAAATGCAGAATAATATTAATAATAACAATAATAATACAGGGCAACTGAAAGTTGCATGCTACTTAAATATCCAAAAGGTTTGAACTCGCTCCTGGGCATATTATTCTAAGTAACTGGAAAATAAAGGGTCATCAAGATCAGTAAATGGGGAACCCCTTTTATTTTGCCTGTGCAGGGGCACAATGGTTGGGGGGGTCAAATCTATGGTTCAGTATTCTTTATGTCCATGCCACTTCCCCCAATTTATCAGCTGTGGTTCAAGTGCCTCTGGCATTTATTTTATTCTGTGGAACGTTCAGGATGAAAGACATCCACCTTCATCAGCTCCGGGTGTGGTCACTCACCAAGATAGTGGGGTAGTAAGAGTGACCCGAGTATTCTTTTTTTCTCTCTCTCACTCAGGCTTTTGTTGTTTATTTTTATGCACAATTGGGGCTACTTCATCTTTGATGCCATCCCTCAACTGTTGGAGCTTGTGTCGGCCTCGAGCTCAGGACGCTCAAAACTTGGCAATCCTGTTGCGCTGACGATGGGACGAAGCACAACCGAGGGCTCTCCAACATGGAACAAGGAGAATGTGTGCCCTTGCGGTGAAGACAGTCCAAGTATGGGACTCAGAAACCTCGAATCCTCCGCCGACCTGCAGGCCCATGAGGCCACCAACGCAATGGTGGTCTCTGAATGGTCCTCTGACCGTTCCAAGCCCTTTCAGACCTGCCACAAGGTGTAGCAGAGGCTGCAGGCCGGACAGAGGTCACGGTGGAAGGAGGCCGTAGGCACTGGAGCTTGGAATGAAGACTGGAACTTGGAGTGAAGACTGAAACTTGGAGTGAATACAGGAAACAAGAGGGATGAGCAAGACCCTCAGGCGCCCTACACAGCACGTGGGGCTGGTCACGGACCACACTGTCCCCTTCACGCCCTACACAGCTGGATGGCTGGTCGCGGACCACGAGGAGAATGGGACAGGCTCAGGAAATCTCATAACGCAGGTTAGTAGAAACCCCTCGGATTCTCCGGAGTCGGGACTTGGGAAATGAGATGAAACCTTAAGAACATAAGAACATAAGAAATTGCCATGCTGGGTCAGACCAAGGATCCATCAAGCCCAGCATCCTGTTTCCAACAGAGGCCAAACCAGGCCACAAGAACCTGGCAATTACCCAAACACTAAGAAGATCCCATGCTACTGATGCCAGTAATAGCAGAAGCCATTCCCTAAGTCAGCTTGATTAATAGCAGTTAATGGACTTCTCCAAGAACTTATCCAAACCTTTTTTGAACCCAGCTACACTAAATGCACTAACCACATCCTCTGGCAACAAATTCCAGAGCTTTTTTTGTGCGTTGAGTGAAAAAGAATTTTCTCCACTTAGTCTTAAATGTGTTACTTACTAACTTCATGGAATGCCCCCTAGTCCTTCTGTTATTCGAAAGTGTAAATAACCGAGTTACATCTAATCATTCAAGACCTTTCATGATCTTAAAGACCTTGGAGCTTGGAAACTCAGAGTAAAAGCAGGGAATCTCCGGAGGCACAGGTCCCACCAGACCTGGAGCATCAGGACCGGGAACATGATGGAACTTGGGACATCAGGACATCGAGGAACATCAGGACATCAAGGAACATCAGGAAGACCACAGAGATTCGAAGATACAGGATACACAGAAGTCCATGGACGAAATCAGGATGCCAGGAAGGAACCGGAAACAAGAAGTCCTTGGGAGGACTAGCCCAGGAGGACTAGCTCCTTGCTGAAGCAACAACTGACTGACGGAGAAGCCCTTTTATAGGACAGGAAGCAGGCAACTCCCTGAGAGGAGTTCAGATGGGCCACACCTGGCTGGCCCTTTAAATCTGTGCAGAAGCCATGGGCCCGCCCCTTAGGAAGGAAGGGGCAGGACCCTTGACAGCGGCCATGCTGCCGCTGTGCAGAGAGGAGACAGAGTAGAGAAGCTTGGCCTCAGGGCAGGTCCCGGCGATGTCGGCGGCGTCTAGCCGAGAAGAGGAGGCAGAGGAGCGGCTTCCTGCCACAGGAGCAAGGACCCCTCCCCCAGAGGGGGCAAGAGTGTCGGTGGCTCCTGCCACACCGGCAAGATGGTGGCCAGGCCGCGGAAGTACCCGGCGTCGGCAGCCCCAGGCAAGGCCCCGGCTTCTGTTGCGGCCTCCGGGCCTTGAAGGTAAGCGCCCCCCATGGCTCCAGCCGCGGGAAGAGCACAACATCAACCTTGTTTAGAATTGATGCCACAGTGCAGATTCATTACAGGCTGTATCTGCAATCAGCTGCAGGAACCAGGACTGATATGGGAAATCATAGACCAGTGAGCCTGATGTAGTGCCAGGCAAAATGGTAGAAGCTATTCTTAAAACAAAATTACTGGCCATATAGACAAACGTTCCGGACCCCCGCTGAACAACCTCCTGCAGTCAATCTCCTGCCGGCGCCATTTCCGTACGGAAAACGATTCGCGGCAGGAGATCGTTTTCCGGACCCCCGCTGGACCCCCAGGGACTTTTGGCCAGCTTGGGGGGGCCTCCTGACCCCCACAAGACTTGCCAAAAGTCCAGCGGGGGTCCGGAACGACCTCCTGCAGTCGAATCGTGTTGGTCTATGGCCGCCGCCATTTTGCGCCGCCATTTTGAAAAATGGCGCCGGCTGAAGACAACACGATTCAATTGCAGGAGGCCGTTCCGGACCGCTGCCGTTCCAGACCGCCGCTGGACCCCCAGGTAATTTAAGGCATTTGGGGGGGGTTCGGGAGGGTGGGGGATTTAATTTAAAGGGTCGGGGGTGGGTTTTAGGGGGTTTTAGTGTGCCGGTTTTCCTGCCCTCCCCCTTCCCCCGATTTACGATTTTTTGACGATAAATCGGGGGAATTGGTATTGTATCGTGGCCCTAACGATTTTTGATGATTTAAAATATATCAGACGATATTTTAAATCGTCAAAAAACGATTCACATCCCTAGTACTTCAAGGGTTGAAACAGAGGAAGAATGGTATCAGAGACCCTAGCAGTAGTGCAGCAGGTGTGCAAAGCAACAGATGGCCAGTGCAAGACCAAGAGTCAGCGAGTACTGGAATTTGAAAAGAACCTTGACGACAGCCGGTGTAGAGGATGCCTGCCTCAGAAGGAATGTGGTTGATCCTACTAGTGAACTAGCATATGATTCTGTCAAACTGTAAACATCGAGACATGCATGTATTATGATCACATGACCAGTACAGTGAAACTGTGAATGGCTCATTAAATCGGTTATGGTTCCTTCTGTTACATGTCTAACTGTGGTGATTGTAGAGCTAATACATGCCAACAAGCGCTGAACCCCAAGACGTAGTGTGTGGAATCATAAACCTTATAAAGGCATTAAAACCCCCAAGGCATATAGTGCGGGGAATCGCAAACAGCACAGATATCAATATATATGGCAGCGATAAAATATTAAGATTAAATTACCTATTAATGACCTTCTTTGCATACATTTCCATTATTCATGCATGCAAACCACATGCAAAGAAATCCATTGTAATAGAGGAGGTACCAGGGTGGGGACATGCTAAATATTGCGTATATCACATGTTATCACCACGATAGTTCTCTACCAAGTGATATATGCTATTTAATGCACATTAGAGCACTACCGCAGCTTGATCCATCTCCCAGATAGATTGTAAGTCCTCTGCAGATAGGGAAACACCTAGAGTACGTGAATGTAATTCACTTTGAAGTGTTCAAAGCAGAATAAAAAAATAAAAATAAAAGTAAAAGATCAGCAAGCTTGGTTATTTTCGTTATCCATAAATCTAGATCTTTGAATTGACTACACTCATTTAGCCAATTTTTGGTCTCTTTTCTAAAGTTTCTGTATATGTAACATCAACAAGAATTACAATATGAAAAATCATTGATAAAATGTTAAGTATATAGTATTAAGCCTTCTACATGTAGCTGTTCCTAACTCTTCCTCAGTAGAAAGATGCTGAGGATTATCTACGTTCTTTTGTAGGGGGATGAGCAGATGTAGTGATCCAGGAATATATGTAGTGGCCTAACATGCATAAGAATAAAATAATTTCTCACACATAGCAATTAATAAAACTGCAGTGTTCAAATATCAACAAAAACAATATATTGAGCAGTCAATAATTACAGGCACACTACAAATCATGGCAGGCATTCAGCAGGGAATCAGGAAAACTGAGCCACGCCATACTGGTGTTTTTTTTGTTGAGAAAATTACAAAATACACACAAAAACTGTAATGTTAAAACATCTCTCAGAAGGCAAAACAAAATAGACTTTCAACTGATTGGTAAGAACAGTTCCACCATGTTTTATTTACATTTGATGTGCTCTAGCCTTCATTTATTGTAACATCAACCCATTTGAGCTGAACTGTAAATTTTAAATGAGCATAGTTGGCTTGAGTCACCAAGGAAGAGGGAGTCATAGTCCTTGTGCAGTGGCGACACCTGGTGACTGGATTTAGGTCCCATGATTGTAGGGTTCCAGAAAAATGTGTGCATATACTGGACAAATGGTAACGGACACAAAAAGGGCTTAAATTAGCACCAAGTTCCAGAAAGAGCCCTGGTGCATGGCCCCGGCCTGAGGACTGTCATCACAATGACTGGCCTAAAGTGAGTTAGGAGGGGGTATACAAAAGGGGAAACAAATCTCTGAGTAGTTGTGAACGAAGCCGTATGATGCCAGATCCCAGGTCTGGTTCCACCTGAGCTGGAGGCCCAAAAGGTTAGAAGGAAAATAAAAGGCAAAAAGCAAATAAACAAAAAAGCCAAAGCTCTGTGCTCTTTTTTGATGGGGAATAGATTTACTTCCTTTGGATGGAGTTCCTATAAATCCTTCATTTGGATGGCATCAATGTATGAAGGTGTTTTGTTTTTTTTCTGGTGTAAAACTCACTCAGTGAATGTATGAAGGCATGACGCAATGAATGTAAACAAACAAAAAAAAAAGGTTATTATTCTGATGGAGGTTAAACGTGCATCTGTTTTCTCTCTTACTAGAGTTCAGTGCTAGCAGAGCCCCCGCAGTTTCCACATCCTCGTGTAAAGACCTTTCAGATTTAATCCTTCTCTTATGTTTTCTTGCCAGGATTCGGAGTCCTTGGATAACTGCATACAGAGTACGCTCTCTGCGCTGTACCCGCCGTTCCAGGCCACGGCAGCCACGGTCCTCTGCCAGGTGTTTGATGTGGTGGAGAAAACGTATCGGGGTGATGGACTACGCTACCTAATAGATTTCCTTATTCCGGCTAAACACATCTTGCAGTGTATCCAGCAGGATACCTGTGTAAGTATGAGCCATGCCTGGCAGCCACGTGGGGGTGCAGTGTCTTGCTGTGATTATAAAATGATTTGTTATTTTCTTTAAAAAATATTTTTTTTTTCACGGTGTTTGGCTCGAACCCATGCCATTAAGTTGGGACTTTGGCACAAGCCAGCACATTTGGCAGCCAGTCACAGTGCAGTGATTTTTTTTATGATACACACTAATCAGTCTGGAAACAGATTCCAAGGGCATTAACTTACAGTAAGGTATGGACTTCTTAAGACTGAAATTCATTTTAGGATAGTCTAACCAGGACTCATGCCAGCTGCCTGTTCTTAAAAGACCAGGGATTAGGAACATAAGCCATCAGGCTTGTTAACAACCTTTTGGGGTAAGAGCAAATTTCTGAAAGCCAAAGCCCTATCACATTGCGAAGCTAAAGGTGCGTTTTCAGAAACTCTGATTATGCTGTTACGTCACAACTAGATACTAATATCTTTAATTAATTTTGACTGCAAGATATGGTATTGACTATGAAATTATCCAAGACGAGATTCCTTTATAAAGGGCAGACTGGTGTCTGATAACAGCAGGAGTTTTTGCTGTTTAACACATCTAGCAAAATTGTTGTATTTTCCTGTGGTGGCTGTAGCCTTGCACCCAGAAACGGTATTTGATGGGTTCAGTGTGACCAATTATTTACAGTGTTGAACTGGTTTGGTATTGGAATGAGCTTTATTAATACTTTTGTTATACTCCAAGCTGGTGGTCCTCAGTTTTTTCTCTTGCCAGGGGTACCAGACAAGGATACTTTTTCACCCATTGCTGTTTCTTCTAGCATCGCTATTCTCAGTCAAAAGGATAGTGAGGGTATTTTCTTCCAAGATAACTGTTTCAGATTCTCTGTTTATTCTGATGATATTCATCTCCATGCTTGCACGGTCATTTATCATTTTGCATTAGGGCCTTAACAAGAGGAGTTGATTTGTACAATGTACTCTCTACCCAGCTTGATTGAAGCTAGGTAGAGAGCGCATCAAGCTAGGTAGAGAGTACAGTGTACAAATCAGCTCCTCTTGTATCTTTCATCGCTCTAAATGACAGAAAATCTTCAGTGTTGTCAGCTTTGCTGTTCGTACCTCTGACTGTGTATGTAAAACTGCCCCCCCCCAACCTACCCCCAATCCCCACCCGAGTTAAAAAGTGTGGGCAGTATTTCTGCTATAAATATAGCATTTTTATAAATCTAGTGGTTATTTTGTTATGTATGTTATCAAATCTTTTTCTAGTTTGCTAGGTATAAAATCACTGTGGACAGCTCTAAACGTATGCCTGTTAAAACTCTTTGTAATTTGTATGACATTTAATGATTTTCAGTTTCAGTAGAAAGAGGATGGTATGAAACATCTTGGAGTATTTTTCAAAAATAATTTGCGTGACATGTTTCATTATAATTTAAAAGAGTTAAGGACACTTATGCCTAGTGATAAGAACAGTGGGCAGAGAATCAGTGAAGCCAGGCTTCAAATCCCACTGCTGTTCCTTGCGACCTTGGGTAAGTCACTTTACCCTCTATTTCCCCAAGAACAACCTAAGGGGCCTATTTACTAAAGGTTTTCTCCCATTTTGTGTCTAAAGGAAAGCTGCTAAGTAAATAGGGCTTTTAGACTGTGAGCCCTCTGGGGACAGGGAAATACCTACTGTACCCAAATGTAATTCTCTTTGAGCTACCAATTAAAAGGTGTGAGCTAAATAATATAATAAAAAATAATATTTCTCCTGGTTGAGCAGGCTAGAAGCAATTACGATGATTGTTACTCCTCAAATTAATTTTATGCTGAGGGATACATTTTTAAAACTTTAGATAGAAACTATGTAGGTAAACTCGAGGGTTAGGCAAATGGAATGGCTAAATCAGTCTAAGTCCCAGCAAGTCACAAATTTGCCAGAAAAACTCGACCATCAGGCCATCGATGCCTGGCATTTTGTTGCGGGGCATGTGGCTCAGAGCCTCGGAAAGTTCAGCCAAACCCAAGGGTCTCTCTAGCTTCTTTCTGCTGTTCTGACTGATGGCGGGAAGCCTTTCCCACGAGATCCTGCAGGAGTATGGGTTGACTGGCTCCAGAGAGTATAGGGTTGAGTAAAAGTCCCAAACCATTTCCCGGATTATCTCTGGGTCTGTGAAGGGGGCCCTATCAGCAGAGAAGGATGTTATCTGCTTCTGTGTGCCCCTTCTCTTCTCCAACCCATAGAAGAAGCACGAGCTGCAGTCCATTTCCCGAAGGAACTGGATCCACGACCTCACAAAGGCCCCCCCCCCCCCCCCCCCGGCCTCCGCCGCTCCTCGAGGTGATGGAGGGCGCACTTCTTCTCCATGTATTCATGTCACAGAGCCCAGTTCATAACATTAGAGATTTAAGCTTTGAGATGCAACATCTCCTCCGTAGGCACTCCATCTCTTGGCCATGCTCCCTGTTATCGCTCCTAGCATAATCTTGACAGAACTGGCTCCGTGAGGTAAAGTTCCTCTCAAAGGTGCAGCATTCCACCCAGAACTCCTAAATTGCCACCATAAAGCCCCCATCCTCCAGCAAGGAGTTGTTGAAAAGCCAGTGGGTGGCTTGAGGCCCAACTGAGTCAAGTCTCACCTTTACAGACACCAGATGGTGGTCTGAGAAGGCTGCTACCTCAATGGCAATGGAAAGGGCTTGTGACTTTAAGATGCTACCCGCGTACAGCTGGTCGATCTGGGAGTGGCTGATTTGTCCCCTCACCACCCAGACACAAATGAAGAAGGTAAAATTAGCCAGGTGATGCAGCTGCCTGATATCAGCCAGAGAGAAGGAGTTAACTGTCTCCCTCAAGGCTGCCACTGAATAGGTGTGACACTCCCATCCATGATGGTCACGGGTGTTGAGGATGCAATTAAAGTCACCACTGAGCACAACCTCCTTGGTGGCATCCAAGGTCTGCACTAGGGCTGACAAACAGCGAAAGAAAGCGAAACTGGTAGTTCCCTCGACCAGGGCGTACACATTGATTAAATTGATCAAGCATTCCTGTACAAGTAGCTGCAAGTGTAGCAAATGGCCAGCACAACAAATTGAATGGTCCAGCAAATCAACTCCAGAAATTCTGCGAGCAAGACTGCCACTCTAATGGTACATCCGTAGTGGCTAAAAAATGCCCTGCTGTGCCACTCCAGGAGTCAGATGGTTTCCCTCTCTGGAGTGGTATGGGTCTCCTGCAGGAGGCTTATGGAATACTCATCCTTCTGAAGAAAGGAGAGTACCCAGCTCCTGCAGAGACTGTCCCTGCAGCCACAGGTGTTCAAGGTGCTGATCGTCAGAACCATTCTCTGTCGAGATTAATCTGCCACTCAACTAGGCCCCTCAAGGGCGGGATTCTAGCAGTAAGCAGAACCTGCGAACATGTTGTTTGTCCACCTTGCTCGTGGTTTTGCTCTTCAGAAGGTGGTCCAGGAGGATGTGAAGGCGCTCTACTCCGGGCCACCTTCTGGGAACTCTGTCCACCCTACTAGCCCTTCCAGGTGTCTAATGGAGGAAAGAATCCAATTCATGATAGGGGATATAGGCATTGGGACTACTGAAGTCCAAGGAAAAGGCAACAGCACTTTGGGGTTCATTTGACATTCAGGAGTGCTACTAGATGGCTCCCTCTGCTCGTCTTTCTCCCCCTCCCTCCCATCCCAGTTGTGACAGCATTCCCTCCTTCAAACATAAGGCCACTTGCCAGCTGTTTGGGAGGGGAGGGGAGGGGATACTATCTCTGAGCTGAGGGTTGAATCTCAGGCTCTAGCATGCCCTCTGATCTCCCCTTGTTCAACTGGACCCCCTCCTCTGCTCCTGCTTCAGGGCTAGTCCCTGGAGCTTCACTCTGCTCCTTGCCTTTGCTGGTTGTACCTACCAAGGGTGTCCCCTGCCCCTTCCCGGCCACCACAATAATCACTCGCATTGTGGGCGATGGTGTCAGGAGAGGTAGGAGAGGAAAGTCCCTTGGGAGTTTCACTAATGGAAGCTCCATGTTCACAGGGTTGACACCCCATTGATAGCAGAAAGTGTCCCTAAATCGAGGTTGGAGGGAATCATGTCATCCCAGCGATGAGACTGCTCAGATGAGGAAGGTGTACACCCTCCAGTCCAGGGGGGTGAGGTGACAGTGGCATTGCCTCCCCCTTTCTCAGTGGTTTTTTCCTTGGCAACCTGCCCGGGACATTCAGTGTGATTGTTTTTTCATTTTTTTCAAGGTTTGCTCATCCTCAAACTCCCATAGCTCTAGCTGATTGAACACAGGGATTTTTGAGGCAAGTGCTCCTGGCAGGTTGCTGTAGGAAAATGGAGGTTGCTTGGCTGCCGCCTTCTTGTTTCCTGCTTTGGCATCAGTCGCTGCCTCTTCTCCCATTATCACTTTCACTTCCATGTCCTGAGATGGGCAAGGGTGGGGCATTTCTAGCCAGAGCTTTACCTTTTTGGTTCTCCTCTTTATTGTGGATGGAAGTGCTGTAAGAGGAAAGTGTGACAAGGTCAGCTTTGGTCTTTTGAAGGTCCGTGGCTATTTGCTTCCTCTTGCCTGTGGACACATTTTTTGGGCTCTTACCTTAGAGGCTTTAGAGCCTTTGGATTCTGCTGCCCCCTGCTCCCGTTGCTTGGTTTTGGTGGTGACGATTTCATGGGACGCGACAAAAATGTTGTCACCTGGGCCTTAATCTTGACCAAAGGGGCAGGGATGGTGGCGGCTACCTTATTTTATCCAGCTCTGGGTACTTTCTGGTTGTTCCAGGGCTGGTGGCTTTGTGGGGAGGGGGGAGAGAGTTGGGATCAGGGTCCTGCCTATCTTGCTTCTCCAGAGCCATGCACTCTATGGGATCATGCTTCCCATGGGTGTGGCTGAAGACCTTTGGCGGAGGGGCCAAGGAGGTTACTATGTTCAATGTTTCTCGACTCTACGGCTGCTCGGGAAGTGGCCTTGGTGATGAAGGCTTCCTACTTGCCTCTGCCATCCTGAGACCCACTGATTCCAGCCACAGCTCACCGGATCATCCGCCTTTCCTTACATGGTGGGATGATGCCTTTCCCGCTCACCTGTAACATCATCATTTGGGTGCTGGGTTAAGGAGAGAGCATTGATGCTATGTGTGCTGCACACCAAAGGAGCATGCACAAGGAGCATGTAGCCACTGAGGGACCTTCATTTTCTTTCAGTTGCTATCAGAACATTTGTTTGAAATCTGCCCCTTCATTTTGGCAACATGACTCAGAGTCATATATGCACCATCATTGGCCAAGGTAAATATGGTTACTTATCAAGAGCTGTTAGTAAAAGACATTCCCCTAAATAGACTGATCATCATATCTGATGATCACTAATCAGGTCACTACAATCGCCTCTTGCATGATAATTTCTTTGATTTTGTTAAATGCTCAGTTCATCACAAAAAAAATCCCATTGATTAATGACATTCTTAAAGGAAAAAAAACAATTTGCTGCTTAACTAAAACCTGGTTAAAGGAGAATGATACCATTCTTGTGAATCAAATTATATCTGATGAGTACAATGTATTATCTATACTCAGACAGGGGAGAAGGGGTGGTGGTCTTCTGGTAATATTTTAAAAATTAATCAATTTCTCACCAGTCAGATTTTCAATTCCACCACCTTTTGAAGTCACTATACTTAAATCGCACTTCTTTAATTTATGCTTAGTCTATTGTCTACCTGGGCTATTGGACAACAATTGCTCTCCTTTAATTTAGCTTCTTGCTAGTTACTTCATCGATCCTCATTCTAATTTTGTAATGGGAGATTTCAACTTGCATGTTGATAAATTTCCATGTTCACTAGCACGTGAATCCTTAGGTTGGGATGTTGTAAGTTGGGATAAAATGATTACCAAACCTACTCATAGTACAGGACATACATTGGATTTGTTATTCATCAGTAAAGAACCTGCTACTATTATCAACATCAGTGTGAAGTCAATATCTTGGTCTGACCATAAAATGCTTAGTACCATGACTTAGGTGTCACACTCGACAATAATCTTTCAACGACTACACATAGTTGTACAATAATTAAATCTGGATTCAATAAATTGTGTATGCTGAAATCTCTAAAATCTCTGTTGGAACATGACGATTTTCGAACAGTGCTGCAAATTCTCATTTTTTCAAACATTGATTACTGTAACTCACTTCACCTTGTTTTACCTACAAGCACCCTAAGATCACATCAGATGTTATAAAATGCAGCAGCATGCACACTTACTGGCAGCAGAAAATTTGATCAGATAACTCCTACATTAATCTCACTACCCTGGCTACCCATAGCATTCCGCATTCAGTACAAAATTTTAAGTCTGATTTACAAAATTATCCATAACAAAGATTCAGATTGGCTAGGAGCAACTCTACATTTCCATGTACCGCAGAGAGCACTCAGATCTGCAAATCAAGGATTACTTGATATATCTTCATTGCACAGCGCTTATCTAAATGAAGTTCGGGAGCACCCTATCTCAGGAGCTGGTCCCAAATTATGGAACACTATGCCGGAATCCTTGAGGCTATCTTCTGACTTTAAGGTCTTTAAAAAAAAAAAAGACCTAAAAACTTGGCTATTTAAATCGGTCTATGGAGCAAAATGACTGGAAACCTTTGTTCATTTATATTCCGCTTTTTGACACTTCAGAGTGGATTACATCCAGGTAGTGTAGATATTTCCCAATGCCCAGAGCGTTCACAACCTAACCCCTAGGTTCACTAAGCTGCAATGTTTTATCGCAGGAGGGGGCCCACTATTGCGGGGGGTTTGGGTAACTGAAACATCATGCTCTCTGATCCCTCAGCTCACAGAGAAGGAAGGACACAGTACATGCCAGCCCATTTGTTTAACCACTCTGGAATGCTCTAAAACCAGCACATCCTAAAAAGTTCAGGATTATCCAGCAGCTCAGCTTCAGGTAAGCTCAAAGGGGTAGAGATACTCAAGCATGGTGACCCTGCCACACTTCAGTTGAGAGGCCCCTGATGGGCTTCCTGTAGCTCATTCCGGAGCCGTACAACTTCCTCACAGGACGCCCTGAGTGTGCTAAAGAAGTCTGGCAGCCACAGATAGAGCTGTGCTTGCTGTTCCATTCCCTGCTACACCATGTTCGGAGTTTCTCTAATTGCGGTGCTGCCTTTGTCTTGCTTGGATGGCGTCTGCCAGTTGTTTGATAAGGGTCTCCCTTGCAAACCCCTTCTCTCCACATTTTCCACCAGCTAAGCTCCCTTAACCTTTACTCTGTATCTGAAACTTGTATGGCTGAGGATATCTTCTCTTCACCATCCTCCCACCGGCCTTAGCTTTTTTTTTTTGTTTTTTTTTCCTTCTTTTGTTTTTTTGAGTCTAAGACTCACTGGGTCTTCCCACTTCCTTCATCTTTTTCCCCGTCACTTTCCATTTCTTCAGTAACCATGAGGCCTAATTCTGGCAGATCACCCATAGCCTAATATTTTCAGCCTGGAAATAGTGGCAGCCTGTGTCTGTAAAGCTACCCCAGCCTGGCTACCTAGAAAGTCTCTGGAGTACATTTTTGTACAGAGGGCAGATTTTGTGATTAATACCTAGAAAGCAATCCAAGGAGATTTTAATCCTATTATTCCCCTTAGGTACTTCTTCATTCCCTTCTGTATCATATCCTCATGACCATTTTCTGCGTAAAATGCACCTAAAGAGAAGACGTCTGCAGCTCTTCTACTTACTTACTTGCATTAGGGACTTCTTTTTCCCAGCCCAGCTTCTATGCAGCGCTCCTGGCATGTCCTTGTGACAAGGCTCCACCTTGTGGCCCTTCTCACCACAAAATACCCAACAGGGACAGTCCTTTAAATTGTGCCCCTTTTCCTTGCGGTAACATTTAGGGCTTCTCTGATCATAAGACTGCTCACGCAAGCCTCGGGCACTCCCCGATCAGCCACGTCCCTGCCTCAGTCTTCTGTGGCGTGACCTGTTTTGTCGGCTCGATTATCACTTACATTGACTATCACTCTGGCTTTGCCCTGACTGACCTTGATTTGGCGGCGTGATCGTGGCTCCTTCTCCAGAACTTTGGGGGCCCCTTCTGGCGGCTGCCCCTGTTTCACCCTTTTGCTTTGTTTCTGTTTTGGGATCCCCTACAGATTCCTTTAAAGCTCCTTTATCTTCTACTTTTAAACCAAGCATTACCTCTGCAGCCAGTACACCTTCCCATGCTGCCCCAGCAGTGAGTATGCTACTCCTGCAGCACGCACACCCTTATTGTGCTCACACCCCTTCCAGGCAGGCAACGTTTCTTTTAATCAGCTATCCCATAACCATGTCCAGTACGAAAGGGTATCCTATACTTTGAACAATTTTGTGTCCTCTGCAAAATACGATTTTATTTAATTACATGATTTATAATCCAACTGTACTGAAGCCCGAGGCGACAAACATAAAAACCATACACACAAAAAGAAGCAATGAAAATAAACTGATAAAACAAAAACAAAATAGCAAACAACCTCTTGATCAATCTGCTTCAAAACCATATGTAGTCCATAGCAG
Organism: Rhinatrema bivittatum; assembly: GCF_901001135.1. NCBI lineage: Eukaryota > Metazoa > Chordata > Amphibia > Gymnophiona > Rhinatrematidae > Rhinatrema > Rhinatrema bivittatum. The sequence continues at coordinate 97,924,504 of NC_042621.1, forward strand.
CTTTATAGAAATACCTGCTTAAACAAAAAGGGCTGAATTTTGAAAACGTTGCTCTCACTAAAAGGTCCGTATACATATCTGGGCTGTTTGTGAGCTACATGTATTTTAAAAGCTGCAAATTATTCACATATGTTGTGTGGCAGGTTTCGTGTGCCCTTGGGCCTCGGCCCGACCCCAGACGGATCCAGGACTGAACTGAGGGTTGACGGCGTGTCCCAGCAAGGTAGAGACACGGTTTCACCCTCTGCCAGGCCTGCAAGCTCCCAAGGCCAACATGATGTTAGAAGGTGAACGGTCCTCCGACCGTTCCAAGCCCTTTCGGACCTGCCGCTTGAATCGGCATGGAGCAGCAGGCCGGCCTGAGGATGAGGGCAAATGGAGGCCTTGACACGAAGACATGACACCAAGGTTGATACAAAGACATGACACCAAGGCTGATGCGACGGCATCACATACGAGGGCTGAAGCGAAGACATGACACCAAGGCTGATGCAACGGCATCAGAGACGAGACGAGGAACTTGACGAAGTCCAGACAAGACGAGAAACTGGGAAGGTAGACATTGGCACTGTCTCTCAGGGCGCCCTACTCAGCCCACCTTCACGGGCGGACCCAATGGGCTGGTCGCAGACCACCCTGTCCCACTACGCGCCCTACACAGCCCAAGGAGGCTGTTCACGGACCACAAGGAGAGCGGGACGAGCGCAGGGAGGAATCCAGCCGAGGCGGAACTTTGACGACGGAGCCGATGTCATCCGGAACTCCACAAAGGCTGGCAGGACAGGACGGCTCAGGAGCACAGGACACCAGTCCACTGCCGGCATCTCCACAGACGGAGAAGCGTCACCTGGAGATCCATGGCCGGCAGAACAGAAGGCTCAGGAGCACTGGAACAAGGACACCAAGGAACCAGGAGCATCAGGAAGCGGAACATCAGATGACGAGGCACCAGGACACTTGGACGGGGACCTCAGGCATGAGGACATGGCACGAAGCAGACGAGACGAGACGAGGAGCTCCATGAAGAACAGCAAGGACCTGACGGAGCTCTGGCAGGCAGGAGCCTACAGGACTGAAGCAAGTCCGATGCAAGGCAACGAGGAAATGCAGGAACAGCCCTTTTATAGGGCTGACACAGGAAACAATCAGAAGGTGGAGCCCAGGGCATATCCGGCCGTGGGCCCTTTAAATCTAGAAGAGAGGCGCGGCTGCGCGCCTAGGAAGAAGGAAGCAGGACTGTGCAGGACCGTGGACAGCGGCCCTGCACCGATGTCAGCGCGCAGAAGCAGGGCTGGGCCTAGGAAGCAGGCCCCGACGATGGCAGCGGCTCCAGCCACTGCAGGATGCCCCGAGGGCAGCTCCAGCCGCCAATTTAGCTCTGGGCTTGCAGCCTCCAGCTGCAACAATGACAGACCGGCGGCAGCGGCTCCGTGCTGCGAAGGAAAGCAGAGAAGTCTGCGGCTCCGGCCGCGGTGAAGAGAGACCCGATGGGCGGCCTCCGGGCCACAGGAGGAAGCTGAGTCTGCAGCTCCGGCCACCTGGGAGGCCCGTTATCGGCGGCAACCGGCCGCATCGGGAAAAGGCAGCAGCAATAGTAGGTGAGGAGCCTGTTCGCGGGCAGCCGTGGGCAGGGTTCACAACAACATACTGTATATGCATGTGCTTGAACAGAAAAAAAGGGACGGAAAAAAGGCAGCATATGGGTGGGACATGGATGTTCCAGGGTGGGGCCAGCAGCAATGCAAGTAACTCCATATTGGAAAACTGGCCACCCAAACATGCAGCGGAATGTTAGCCGCATAGGCTTACTTTCCTGATGAGGTGTAAGTCTTCAGAAATCTCTATTTAGGCCTAAATCGGTTGGATGGGAGTTCTGGGTCAAGTGGGGGGAGTGCAGGCTGAAGAACGAGATGGGTATCAGTAGCATGGGATCTTCTTAGTGTTTGGGTAATTGCCAGTTTCTTGTGGCCTGGTATTGGCCTCTGTTGGAAACAGGATGCTGGGCTTGATGGACCCTTGGTCTGACCCAGCATGGCAATTTCTTATGTTCTTATGGGTCTGGATGACCTTGAGATAGACTGGGCAAACTGGTAGACTAACAGGTAAAACTGAGAATGTCCTTCATGCAAGCATATTTCAAAATCGGCTTATATTGGGGAGGGATTTGGGAAAGAGGGGGTAGAAAATAAAGAGAAACCAGATGGCAGTTCTTTATTTTTACTTCTGTTGCTTGATATGCATAAGAAATCAATGTGTGTTAAGTATGTTTTGTCATTTATAACTCAATAGACAAATTAAAATATAAATATAAAATCTGCTTTCCTGTGCACATTAAAGCCAAAAAATTCTTAAGGAAGAAACATAATTTACATTTGCTCGAGTAACCTCTTAAAATAAGGAGCACACTTATTGAGTGGTGGGCGTATTTTAAATCATATGCACGTACTTGCAAGCCATGAGCTAAAATTCCAGCATATGTTGGTTTGCATGCCTATGCGTGCTTGTTTTAAAGTTACCGTCAAAGATTTTTATAGACCTTTAAAAGTTTGATCATGGTCCATCAGACGTAGCTCGGTTCCAGACATCTGGAGCAGCAATGGAGAATGCGCGCTTGTGTCTGCCAGCCGAGCGTGTTGGACAGTCAGAATGTACAAAAGCCCCCCCCCCCCCCCTTTGTGAGAACTGAAGAGCCCTGCACTCTAAGCGAAGCATTAACCCAAGGAGCTGATTCTATTGACAATAACTCGTGTACTAACATTGCGACTTTATATTTGATCCTTCATTGAACAGGCAACTACTGGATGTCAAATACTACCAGGGTGATATGCTTCCTCACGCATTGCTTTCTTTCCCAGATCATTTCTGGATACGCTAAACAACACTGGTTCCAGTGCAGATCCCAGGGGCACTCCGCTGTTTACCTTTCTCCATTGGGAAAACTGACCATTTAGTCCTACTCTCCGTTTCCTATCTTTTAACCAGTTACCATTACCAATCCAGAATAAGATATTGTCTCCTATTCCATAAAAGTTTAGTTTCCTAAGACGTTTCTTATGGGGGGACTTTGTCAAATGGCTTCAGAAAAGCCAGATCCAGTATTTCGAGTGGCTCACCCTTATCCATATGTTATTAACAAGTTCAAAATATTAGATTGGTAAGGCAAGACTTCCTTTTGCTATGTCCATGTTGGTGCTTCCTGATTAAGCCATGTCTAACCACATGGCCAGACATTTTCAGACCAGTTAACTTGTTCAGACCAGTTAAAATGTCCTGCTGAATATACTTTCCTAAGATTATCCAGCTTCATGTAGCCAGATAACTGACAGGCCCGACTGACGATGTTTGAATATAGCTGCTTAGGTTTTTAAGTCATCCGGCCTTGTGTGGCTGGAAGACTTCCGGCTTAACCAGAAATGTTTAGAAGCTATCTGGTTAAGTAGTGCATCCAACATAAAAAAAAAAAAAAGGCAAGCAGTTCAGTCCCCTCCCTGCCCCGAAAAATGTCATGCACGGCCACGTCGTGTCATGCACCCTCTGACATATAATTAAAGTCCTTGAGATCTTCTGGTTGGGACCCTTACAAAAAGAACCTCTCCATTTACCCACAAAGTATATGCTCCATGCTGATCTCCCCCCCCCCCCCCCCCCCCGGCCAGGAGAGAGGGAAGCATTTCCCCTCTACCTAAGCACAGTGATTTGCTTCAGTTCCTTGGTATCATCACCATCAAATTATGTTTCCAGTGCAGTTTCTTGTTAACATCCTCCCCAGTAAAGAGGAAAGCAAAGAATTCATTTTGTTTTTCTGATGCAGCCTTCCACCTCTTGGTAAACTAATGGTCCAGCTGACTCCCTGACAGTCTCCTTGCTTTGCATGTAATTGAAAACGTTTGTATTACGTTTTCCTGTATGGCAAACTTATTTTTTTCAAAAACCTTTCTTGGCCTGCCTTATTAATGTTTTACATTTAACTTGTCAGTGCTTCTGATATTTCCCTTTTTCCTCATTTGGATCTCCTTTTCATTTTCTGGAAGATGTCTTTTGGCTTTAATTGCCTCTTTCACCTCACCATTTAGCCAAGGTGGCAATCGTTTCATCTTCCTTCAAGCATTTTTCATGTGTGGAATACATTTTATCTTGGCTTCCAAGGAGATATTTTTAAACAGTGCCCATGCATCATGCAAACTTTTAACCTTTATAAGCACTCTTAATTTTTTTTCCGATTTTCTCATTTTATCGTAATCTTCCTTTTGAAAGTTAAATTTCACTGCAGTAGTTTTACGTAATGTCAAAATTGATTATGTTGTGATCACTGTTGCTAAATGGTCCCTCCACACCAGGTCCTGGGTTCCACAGAGGACTATTTTAAAGTAGCTCCCCCTCTTATCAGTTCCAGGACCAGCTGCCGCATGAAGCAGTCATTCATGGCATGCAGAAACTTTACTTCCCTAGCATGTTCTGATGAGTCGTTTACCCAATCAATACCCGGATAATTGAAATCACCCATTATTTCTGTGTTGCCAAATTTATTTGCCTTTCTAATTTCTGTTAGCATTTCACTGTTTGATCCTTCATCCTTGGCTGTTGGACGGACGGTAGGATATACCCACTGCTGTTCTCTTCTCTCTCACTCATGGAATTTGTATCCATAAAGAATCCACTTTCTTGCAGAACTTTTATCTCACTTGCTTCTATGCTATTCTTAACATATACTGCCACCCTTCCACCAATTTGATCTACCTTGTAATGTCAATATAGTTTGCACCTTGGTATCATCAATGTGTCCCATTGGTTATCTTCTTTCTACCAGGTCTCTGAGATGCTTATTACATCTGTGTCTCCATTTACTGCCATGCATTCTAACTCTCCAATCTTATTTTTTAGACTTCTGGCATTTGCATACGGTCAGTTTAAAGTATCATTTTTATTTGTATTCACAACCTGCTTATTAGCAGTTGATACAGGTAATTTGGATTCATTCATATTGCTCATTATTTAAATCCACCTAAACTACTTCAGCCTTTACCATGCCCTCTCTATCAGGATAGTCTAAATTCCCTGTTTTGCCAATATCCTTTGAAGCTGCCTCACTCCAAACCATGCATTCCTGAGTGACTGACAGCTTCCCCCTCCCCCCCCCCCCCTGGATCTAGTTTAAAAGGTAGTGAATGCATAAAATAAATTTAAGAGTGACTCAAAAATACCTCTCCCTTCCCCCAAAAAACTAAACATTTTCAGCATGCACACCCCTACAGCTAACTGCAGCCTAGCTTGGATCATGGCTGTCCTTTACTGCCCACTGGTGATTAATAATGTTAAATGTATAAGGGCTGGGATTCCATAAAGGAATGACAAGATGTGAGGTGTGGCATGGGGAGGAAGGGAAGGGCACAGACTAGACTGAAACTAACTCCCAGCTAGCTTGGACAGTGAATGATGGGGAGAGGGGCAAAGTAGGCTGTGAAGCAGCAGGCTGGCAGAAGGGTTTGCTCAGAAGCAGCACATGCCCAAAGAAACATCTTACAAGAGTAAAGCTTGGCATTGGCATGGATCAAGAAGGAATCTAGAAAGAAAGGTTATGTTCAGTTGGTTACAGTGCTTCCTCACTGGGGAAAACCTAAAGTAGCCTACATGTTTAGCAAAGTGTGCAGATGCCATTAGATAGGGGCTGCCTGGGTTGGTTTTGGATTGTAATGTAGTAGACTCAGTTAAGCCCCTGTTGGTTTGGAAGAGTTTGTAGATGAGGCGAAATGGCATGTGCTGGGGAAGAAGGGTGGACAGGTGAGGTCCTTTGAGAAGGGGACTGGGGAACCTGCACAGGGCAGCTGTTGCCACAAGTTAAGACATATCACTGAGCCCATCATGGCCAGAGGTTTTGGGGCAGCTTCACTGACTTGTTAAATGTGATTGGCAAAATATGAGTTAAACATAAACATAGAAATGAAACATAGAAATGACGGCAGAAGAAGACCATCCAGTCTGCCCATCCAGTCTGCCCAGCAAGCTTTCGCACTCTTTTTTTTTTTCCTCATACTTATCTGTTACTCTTGGCCCTTAGTAACTTTTTGATTCTATTTCCCTTCCACCCCCGCCATTAATGTAGAGAACAGTGTTGCCACTGCATCTAAGTGAAATATCTAGCTTAATTAGTTAGGGGGAGTAACCGCCGCAATAAGCAAGCTACACCCATGCTTATTTGTTTACCCAGACTATGTAATTCAGTCCTTATTGGTTGTTGTCTGTATATAGATCCACTTTTCTTCATTCCCCCTGCCATTGACGCAGAGAGCTATGCTGGATATGCATTGACAGTGAAGTATCAGACTTTCTTCCCTGCCATTGAAGCAGAGAGCTATGCTGGATATGCATTGAAAGTGAAGTATCAGGCTTATTTGGTATGGGGTAGTAACTGTCGTAACAGGCAAGCTACTCCCCGCTTTTTTTGTGAATGGAAATCCTTTTTTTCACATTACTTCTTGCCGTTGAAGCTTAGAGCAATGTTGGAGTCGCATTAACCGTGTATATGTTTATTGAATAAGGGTATTATCTCCAGGTAGTAGCCGGCATTCCCGCGAGCCATCCACTCTTCATTCACATCCTCTAGACTTTATGGATCCACAGTGTTTATCCCACGCCCCTTTGAAGTCGTTCACAGTTCTGGTCTTCACCACTTCCTCCGGAAGGGCATTCCAGGCATCCACTACCCTCTCCGTGAAGAAATACTTCCTGACATTGGTTCTGAATCTTCCTCCCTGGAGTTTTAAATCGTGACCCCGAGTTCTGCTGATTTTTTTCTGACGGAAAAGGTTTGTCGTTAACTTTGGATCATTAAAACCTTTCAAGTATCTGAAAGTCTGTATCATATCACCCCTGCTCCTCCTTTCCTCCAGGGTGTACATATTTAGATTCTTTAATCTCTCCTCATAAGACTTTCGATGAAGATCATCCACCTTTTTGGTCGCCCTTCTCTGGATCGCCTCCTTTCTGTCTCTGTCCCTTTGGATATATGGTCTCCAGAACTGAGCACTCCAGGTGATGCCTCACCAAGGACCTGAACAAGGGGATAATCACTTCCCTTTTCTTACTCGATATTCCTCTCTCTATGCAGCCCAGCATTCTTCTGGCTTTAGCTATCACCTTGTCACACTGTTTCGCCGACTTCAGATCATTAGACACTATCACCCTAGGTCTCTCTCCTGCTCCGTGCACATGTGCCCTTCACCCCCCATCGAATACAGTTCTTTCAGATTTCCACACCCCTTATGCATGACTCTGCACTTCTTGGCATTGAATCTCAGCTGCCATATCTTCGACCACTCTTCCAGCTTCCTTAAATCCCTTCTCATTCTCTCCACTCCTTCAGGCGAGTCCACTCTGTTGCAGATCTTAGTGTCATCCGCAAACAGACAAACCTTATCTTCTAACTCGTCCGCTATGTCGCTCACATAGATATTGAACAGGACCGGTCCCAACACCGATCCTTGTGGCACTCCACTTAACACCGCTGTCTCTTCAGAGTAAGTTCCATTTATCATCACACATTGTCGTCTGCCCATCAACCAGTTTTCAATCCAGGCCACCACCTCAGCGCTCACTCCTAAGCTTCTCATTTTATTCACCAGCCTCCTGTGTGGGACCGTATCCATAGCCTTGCTGAAATCCAAGTAGATGACATCGAGCGCTCTTCCTTGATCCAATTCCCAAGTCACCCAGTTGAAAAAGTCAATCAGATTTGTCTGACAGGATCTTCCCCTGGTGAATCCATGCTGCCTCTGGTCCAGCAATTCTTCAGACTGTAGATAGTTCAATATTCTTTCTTTCATCAGTGACTCCATCACTTTTCCCACCACCGAGGTAAGGCTAACCGGCCTCCTTCCAGCCTCTTCTCTGCTCCCACTCTTGTGAAGCGGGACCACCACCGCTCTTCTCCAATCAATCAGCACCACTCCCGTTTCTAATGATCTATTGAACAGGTCACGCAGCGGACCCGCCAGCACATCTCTGAGCTCCCTCAGTATCCTGGGGTGAACCTCATTAGACCCCATGGCTTTGTCCACTTTCAGTTTTCCCAGCTCTTCCCACACATTCTCCACTGTAAATGGAGAAACATCTACTCCCCTCCCCTCAAGTTTCTTCCCCATTTCATCAAAGTCCGTGTTTTTGAACTGCAAAACTCGGGTCTTCGTGCTTCTTCTACGTATCCTTTGTGTGATATGAAACCATACCATTTGATGATCACTGGTACTGAAGTGGGCACCCACCTGGACATTAGAGACATTATCTCCATCAGTGAGCACTAAATCGAGTATAGCTCCCTCTCTCGTGGGTTCCATTACGATTTGTTTGAACAGAGCCCCTTGCAGGGCATCTACTATCTCTCTACTATTGTTAGATTCAGCAGAAGGGATTCTCCAATCTACATCTGGCAGATTAAAGTCTCCAATGATCACCACTTCTCCCTTCTTTCCCATCTATTGGATGTCTTCAACCAGATCTCTGTCATGCTCTTCCTTTTGATTTGGAGGCCTGTAAACCACTCCAATATAAATGGATGCCCCATCATCTTTTTTAAGGTTGGCCCATAATGCTTCTTCTTTGCCCCATCTTCCTTGCAGCTCAGATGCCTGGATATTGTTTCTGAAATTAAGAGCCACTCCTCCCCCTTTCCTATCCTCTCTGTCCTTCCTTAACAAGTTATAGCCCGGTATGGCCGTATCCCAATCATGAGATTCCGTGAACCATGTCTCCGTGATAGCAACAACATCCAAGTCCGCCTCCGCCATTAGGGCTTGCAGATCTGGGATTTTATTGCCCAAACTACAAGCATTTGTGCTCATAGCTTTCAAGCTTTTCTTGTTCAGGTTACTGCTTTTCCTGGACTCCTTTTGTGACTTTAGTTGATTTTCGTTTCCTTTGCAATTGTGCAAAGGAAATGATTAGTTCCTCTGACACAGTCATTCAGTGCAATGAGCTTTTTCCTTTGGTTACTGATCTGGAATTTCTGTATGCATTGGGTTTCTTCTCTCTTCTCAGATAACACTTCAATCTTTTTCTCAAGAACTTCTTCAGTATTTAATACAGAGAAGGCGTTTTATACTTGTTGCACTTGATACAGTGTGTGTCTCCGCATCACAGGTCTAATTCTACCAGAGCCCACTGTATTCCTGTTATTTTTTGAGTTTCTTAATGCCGTGTGAGGTGGGGGGGGGGGGGGGGTAGACTTGTGGGCTGCACAATTGTTAAGAATGGGTGTCTGAGGGTCACAGGTCTTATCCTACCTGAGCCCACTGTATATCTCTTTTTTCTTGACTTTTGGTTTTTCTGTGGTAATGGGGAATTAATTCCTGAATAATGTAAAGTGGGTGAGACTTTCTTTATTGCAGCTAATTCAGCTTTAACTTCAGCCAGCTCCTTTTTCAAGGAAGAGAGTTCTGAACAAATGGGGCAAGCCCTAAGTTTCCAGATGATTTCCCTCAGAATAAAGGCTCCACAATAGCTACATTGGATAGTCCTCATTTTGGTAATTTATTTGATGGTTAAGAGCTAAGGAAATACCAATTTACTAATTTATCTTGTTGCCAATTATGAATTTAGGCAGACTATATCAGAAAAACAAACCTAGGGGTGGGTGGGCAGAGGGGTAGGGTGGGAGGGAGTTAAATATTGCTGTTGAATGCCCCTTTAGCCAGTGAGGTTTTTATTGGAGCATTTTCATACATCTTTTTATTAAGTGCTATATCTGTAAATTAATAAAAATGGTGATTGATGGGTTATTATATGGATAAACCAAGACTTGTAAGTCATGTCATTTGTTGGGGAGAAAGGGTGGGAAGGCAAGGTGGAGTGGTTTGTGGATGGGGTTTGAATTGTGGGAAGAGTACAGTGCACCCATGCTGTAAGAAACAGAGGTATAAATAATGCTACATGAGATGGATGTATCAGGGTTTTAACAGAAACTATGGGATCCAATGTACCCAAAGTGACTTCCATTGGACAATAACTCGCTTCATGTGAGATTTCAGGTGTTATAGTCCCACTGTCAGTCATTTTGGGGATCCATTAGGTCTATAGTTTCTTGCTATAACCTCGATTGCCCAGTCAAGATATTTTTTTCTCTTTACATATGTATAAATGCGCACATTTTATATACAGTTATAGTCAAGGCAGCATAGTGACTTGCTTTCTATCTTCTCTTTCCCAGTTGCAGTACTGTGGACGGCTGTTCCTACATGAAGGCTGGCCTCTCTGCATGCACGAGAAGATTGTAGTACAGCTGGCATCTGTTGACTGGAGGCTACTGCAGCCTGCTGATTTCTATTTGCAAGTGGTGCCATACCTCAGGAAGACCCCACGCATTGTGCTGAAATGCCTCTCAAATGACAATCATAATATAGAGGAAGTGGTAATCCCAGAAGTCTCTTACACTTATATTTTTACTCTAGAATGGCTGGACTCCATTAATGGGGATCGATCAGGAACATCCCTAGCGAACTGTTTACTAGTCAGTGAGGATCAGCTACTTCGTGTTCCCTGGAGCACAGTGGTAAATCCCGAATTTATTGAAAAAACAGAAATGGTTGAAAATCTGGCTTCCGTAAACAATACCACAAGTGAAATGTCATCAACCTTCTGCTATACAACAGGTTATATAGGATCCCCCGTGCTTTGTGAGGAAAATGTATGCTCCGGGGAGAATGAATCTGCAAGCCATTCTGCCCTGCCTTGCTCAGAGCCTTCTGTGAATGGTATTTCTGTCTACTCAGGACCTAGTGCAAATCCTGACAGTGACTCGGAAGGGGACTATGTGGAACTTACCAATGTATCCATGCCACGGTTTAGACCTCAGATGGGATCTTTAACTCAGTCAATAGCCTTAAACTATAAACCCCAGCACTTCGCAAAGGAGATGCAGCAGTCACAAGAGAAACATAAACCTATTGTCATTCGTGAGAGCACAACATCTTCCAAAAGCTTAGTGAGTTCAGTAGTCCTTCCAAATGCTAATCAGGTACAAGTTAGGAATTTCGACTCAGAATCTCCAAAAAATGTATGTTCTTCGGAAATTCAGTGCAACAATGTTCATTTATTGGGGTCTTCACCGCAATCAGAAGATCCAAAATGCAGGAAAATTTCTGACCCTAACCTAGAAACACCACAGTCTATAGAGGCAACGCAGACAGGTCATTCTGGCCGGTCCCAAACCACAGAACTCTCCTGGACAGGTGATATTGGTCACGAAGCAGCCGTTGAAGCTCCACAAACTGGTAATATCTGCTTCTCAACCACGGAAACTGCACAAACAATTGATGTTGACAACTCTGCAGAAGCTATAAGGACAGATGTCAGCCATTCAATAGCTGTGGGTGCTATGCAGACAGGAAAAATCAGTGACGTATCCACAGAGAACATAGGGATGGGCGACAGCAACTCTCTACTAACCCACGAGACATCAGAGACTGAAGGTGCACAGACAGGTGATCTCTGCCACTCTCTAATCATGGAGGACACATGTGATAACCTCTCCTTGACCACTGAGGGATCAGTGCAATCTGAAAACAGTAGTCACTTCAGAGACGTCCAGGAACTCACTGGCCCAGTGATGGATTGCTCTCTGCTTGCAACTGAATGCTCCGAGACACGGTGCAGGCTGCTTGCAGATAACTCTGCCTCAAATTATTCCCAGACACAGTGCAAATTGTCTGCAGAGAGCTCAGAGCTTGTTTGCCAAATGCCCAATGAAAGTATTCTTGGACACACATCAAATAAACTAACTGATCAGGTGACTGAATGGAAATGCTCAGAGTGCACGGAGAGTACAGGAAGAGACCAAGATACTTTGTTGGGCGTGAACCTCTCAGTGAAACCGCGTGAGCCTTTGCCGTCCGATACACCATCCCAAGCAGAACTAGGGAGTACTGAGAGCAGTGAAAAACAAGATCCAGGTCAGGTTGAAAAGATGAGCATGGAGACTGAGAATCACAAGCTTCTTGGGCACAAGAAGCTATCAGATGGTGCTAGTGAGACTGTGGGACACCCACAGAGGATAATTCAATATTCATCAAGGACAGACAGACAGGATGTCGTAGCATGTACAGAAGAGAAAGGGGACAGTGAAAGGAGATTTAAAAACATGGCTGGCTCACGCCTAGCTGCAGGAGAAAGGCCGTCTGCTGATGTTAGTGCTACTCTTGCTGAGATTTTCACAGTGAAAGCTAATAATGACTGCCAGAACAGAGGTGAGAGCACAGAAACATCATCTAATGACAGCATGGTCACAGAGAGGAATGAAACCATGCAGCTACTGCAAATCTGCAGGGAAGAGCAGGCAGTGAGGTGTGGGATGGAGAGCGAGGTTAGTGAGGGGAAAGCCGTCGAAGAGACATTACTGAGCGCTGGAAAGGACACCCCAGGCAGGTCCAAGGGCAGTGTTTCTAAAGTGGACTCCATATCTTTCCTCTATCAGTCCACAGACAGAGGTGCCAAAGGACAAAAAGCTCAGGTCACAGAAAAAGCTATCAAGGAGCAAAAAATACTGCACGCAGACAGAGATATCAGCATTAACTCTTATGGTGTCAAGCTGGAGAAAGATTTGGCTACAGAGGTTCCCCTTCCCAAAGGTACAGTATATCCTCCGTGGCAGTCATACAGTCGTAATGCTCAGACCTAGACCTTGAAATGTGCCAAAACCTGAAATTGCACTGTCCAGAATATGAACGCTGAGTTTTAGGAAAGAGAAATAAAGTTTGCAGCCTCTCATTCTTGGAGGGCTTTCAGCTGCTCAGCACATTTGGGAAAATAAAGATATCTTAGGAAAAGTGCTCCTGCTGGGGTAAATCTAGGACAGTGGCCTTCCGGCTTCTAATAGATGGCCGATCAGGTGGTGTTGTGGTCCCAGGGGTTGACTCACTCACTGCACGGGGCTGGCTAAGCCCGTCTGTTAATGGTAGCAGCTGCTTTTTAGACGTAGACTGGAAACTTTCTCAGGGAACCCTCCAGTAAACCAGATCTCAGTTCAGAAAGGTAGGTGGCAGGCAAGTGTACTTGTGGCTCCAAGCAAAGCCTGTTTATTAATAAGAGAAATGTATTTACCCACTCCATTCCACGGGTAACTTCAGAGTGAATGCTTGTTCCATCAAGATTTTGAGACAGTAGCTGCTAACTCCACCTTGCTTCTCATTTAAGCATATTTCTGGGTAAAGATCAGAAAAGCCTCCTATATACAGATGAACAGTCAGGAACACTTACAATAGTGTGAGCTGAAGTCCCGTAGAAATCACAACATTTCCAGCTTTAAGGGTTTGCATCCCACTCAGTTTCCCACAGTACAGATATTATTCATAAGCATTGTACCAACAGTGGCTCCTGAAAAGGAGGCAACGTCACTTAATGGACCCCTAGGGGCATAGACACAGGCCAGGCCTAGGAATGGAATGTGGGGCTGGAATCATCCATGATGTTATAGGAGATGATACGGAGAAATGTTGGCTCGGTTCAGATATCACACAGAATCTCAGCTGGAAACTGGCAATGCAAATTGGAAATTGGCAATTTAAGGGGCCTATTTACTAAAGGCTTTCTCTTATTCTGTGTCTATGGGGAAAATGCTTCGTAAATAACCCCTAAGTTTGATTGATCATCTGAAACTCGTACATGGCACCAACTGCAATCATTTTCAGTCAGCAAGCCTCGTTGTTGACCCAGGGTTTGAAGTTAGTTTGTGAATTCCAGTAAACTGCCATCTCAGTTCTGCTTGTTGTCCAAACCAGAGAAGCCAGGTCTCTGTCAGTTTCTAAAGCACAGCCTATTCCAGCCACTAAACCCCGCCCTAAAACAGACACCCAGAAAATTCTCCACCCACCGCCAGTTCTCCCAACTTTCTTAACCCATCTCCTGACCGTATATGGAGCTTTCATGAGACCAGGAGAGATTCCCAGTTGCGTCTGCCTTACCGGTGTTCTTTTTCACAAAAATACTGTTGGCCAAAGGCTGGTGCCATTTTGCTGTGCAGACCATGTAGAAAAATGGCGCATGCATCAGGTTGGCCTGCGCCACTGTGAAATAAAAAAAAGTGGCAGGGCTGGAGCGACTAGGGATTGCTTCTGCCCCATGACGTCCCAGCTGAGGTAAAAGGCTGGGGGAGGGGGAACGTGGAGTGAGTAAGGGAGAAGACCATGGAAGGTTTTCAGCAGGTTTTTTTCACTGCAAAGGTGGGGCGTAGAGGATTTCTCTAACAGGGGATCTGTGGCAAAAAAATTGAAGTTATGGTTGTCACCTCATTTCTGAGTAACTTAGATTCCACGTGACATCTGAACTGCCCCATTCCCTCCTGCAGCCCTGGTGCAGTGAGTTACAACTGAGACTTCTAGGGGTATCTAAGACATATGAGGATTCTCTCAAACTACTAAGCAGACGCTTAAAGGTGCACAGAAAACTCAAGACCCAAATATGTACTAGAACCTGATTACCTAAAGGCCCCCAGACGTAATGGACAATCTGGTTCCACTGTGAAGAGGCTACATAGGCAACAATCTATCCTAAAATCTACTTCACAGAAGAAAAATATTTACCTCAACTGGCTCAGTTAACTACAATGAAGGCTGGTCTATTTTACCACTACTCTACCAGTATGCATATCCTAGTCCAAGGTATGCTGATGCCATCACATCATCATCCCTGCTGATGGCAACTTACTTGGGCTATATATGATGACATTGACATGTCTGCGTAAAGGAAGTGCGGAAAGGAGGGGGCTCTAGCTGACTTCCTGTTTAGATGCAGATTCCAGGATGTCTCTTGCTTTCTTGGTGCCAGGGTTTATTTATTTACATCAGTTTATTGCTTCTACAGCAGGTCACGCCAATTTACATCATCGTAAGACCACAATCTAGTCAACGCATACAAAATATAAAACAGTAAATTAATATAATATAAAATCATAACTTGATTCATCAAATCATCTGTCCCAATACAAATAATCTATTCCAACATTTAGCACCCCCATAGAATAAACAATATTGCCTGCAATTACTCTAATAAATGATGAATCCAGAAGAAAATATGTTGGGAATAGAATAACTATTAGATCCTTTTTTGAAGACCTGATTGGGATTCTGATATTTTATAGATTTGGACCAGCTGTTATTGGGCTTGGAAGCCTGTAGATAGAAATCATTTGAAAAATGTGTCTTTATCTATCACGCTGCTATACTGTGCAGAGGTATATGTAGAAACAGGTAGATTATATGGTTCAAACAATAAGATGCGGACAGCCTTCAAGTTTTTTTTGCACAGTGGCACATGTATGATTATCTACCAGTTGGTGAGACGACGTATGTGTGCACCCGGTGCAAAGAGCTCCTGGCTGTCAGAGAACGAGTCCGATCTTTGGAGGCTAGAGTGGCAGATCTGGAGGAGCCGAGGCATATAGGTATATAGATGAGACCTTCAGGGACATAGTAGCCAAGTCCCAACTGCAGTCTAGCAGCTCCTGTGCTGCTTTGGAGGAGCAAGGTCACCTGGTCATAAAGCATTAACCTGATGTATAGCAGGAAATTATCCTATATCAAGGACGTGTCTCCAAGGGTTACTGCCCTAGAGGGAAGGGTTAGGTCGGCCGTCATAGTTGGTGATTCCGTTATTAAGAATTTAGATAGTTGGGTGACTGATGGATGTGCGGATCGCTTGATAACTTGCCTACCTGGTGCAAAGGTGGTTGATTTCTTGTGTCACTTAGGATTTTAGACAGTGCTCGGGAGGAATCAACGGCTGCGGTATATGTGGCCACTGACGACATAGTAAGATGTAGGAGGGAGGTTCTGGAAACCAAATTTAGGTGCTTAGGTAGAAAGTTGAAATCCAGAACCTCCAGGGTAGCATTTTCTGAATTGCTCCCTGTTCCACGTGCAGGTCACCAGAGGCAGGAAGAGTTCTGGAGTCTCAATGCTTGGATGAGATGATGGTGCAAGGAAAAGAGCTTTAGTTTTGTTAGAAACTGGGCAACCTTTTGGGGGAAGGAGGAGTCTTTTCTGGAAGGATGGGTTCCACCTTAACCAGGGTGGAACCAGGCTGCTGGCGCTAACCTTTAAAAAGGAGATAGAGCAGTTTTTAAACTAGAACATGGGGTTAAAATGACAGTCACTCAGCAGTGCAAGGTTTGGATGGTTGTATTATTAAAGGATGCAAAAATAACAAGGCATTCTGATAGAGAGCTTACAATAAAGGCAAACATAACCCATGTGCCTATATTATATATTTTGTTTCCTGCCTAGCAAGCTCTCATTAAAGGAGGCATATAAATATGTTAAATAAATAAATAAAAATAGGGGAAAGCATAAGCATTGGTAAGTTAGATATAAAATATTGATAAGGTGAGCTAAAAGAGAGTTTGAAAAGAAGCTGGCCTTAGAGGCGAAAGCTCATAATAAAATGTTTGTAATATATATCTGAAGCAAGAAGCCTGTGAGGGAGTCAAATGGACCATTAGATGATCCGGGGGTTAAAGGAGCACTTGGGGAAGATAAGACCATTGCAGAAAGATGGGGACAGTAACTTTTAATCAGCCACGCGGGTGCGCATGTACGTGCTTATGCCGGCTCATGCGAATGGACGTGGCCATTTTATAATACATGTACGTATATGCGCGCATGTTATAAAATCGGCTGTATGCACGTATATGTGTGAACAATTTTATATGGACACAAATGTGTGTGCAAATGCCGCCTCTATTGCATAAGTAGGGGGGAATTTTAGTAGATAAGCACACTGATGCAATTACCAGTTTCCCCAGTTCGTCCTGGTAGTCTTCCTTTTACCCTATGAGCCCCAACCCTTCAAACCCCGCTGACTAGCCCTGATGTTTTTGTTTTTAAACTTACACGCCATTCTCAGCAAAAGTAAAGTTATACGATAGGAAACACTGGCGTGCAATTGTGCGTATAAACACTTCTGGGTCTGTAACCTGAAGTATGCACGTAATGCCCATGCCCTGCCCAGAGTCCACCCATGCCCTACCCCTTTTTGACTTCCTGATTTGTACACATACTCGTGCATCTTTTAAAGTACATATGGCATGTGCAGGCGTGACTTCTGCATGTATCTACTGGCTTTGACATGCATAGGGCTTTTAAAATCTACCTATAAATGAATTCTTTGCTTTGGTGTTTAGTGAAGAGGATTCTGGGGGGATATCCATGTCAGACGCTATATTCAATGGTGATGATTCAGAAGAACTGAAACTAATCATGGTCAAGCTGGAAGAAAGTAATAAGGCAGAGTAACAAATCGCTCAGACCAGATGGTATACACCCTAAAGTTCTGAAAGAACTCAAAAATGAAATTGCAGATCTCTTACTAGTAATTTGTAACCTGTCATTGGGATTGTCCATTGTGCCTGAAGATTGAAGGATGGCCTCTGTAACCTCAATATTTAAAAAGGGCTCCAGGGATGATCTGGGAATTGTAGACTTGTGAGTCTGATTTCAGTGCCGGGAAAATTGTGGAAACTATTCTAAAAAATCAAATTCACAGATCATTTTGAAAAACATGGTTTAATGGAAGACAGCTAGCATTACAGATGGGAAATCATGTCTCACCAATCTGCTACATTTTCTTTGAATGGGTTAATAAAAATTTAGTTCATGGTGAGCCAGTGAATGTAGTGTATTTGGATTTTCAGAAGGTGTTTGACAAGGTGCCGCATGAGAGACCTCCGAGAAAATTAAGTCATGGGATAGGAGGCAATGCCCGGTTGTGGGCTGCAAACTGGTTAAAAGATAGGAAACGAAGAGTAGGATTGCATGGTCAGTTTTCGCAATGGAACAGAGTAAACAGTGGAGTGCCTCCGGAATCTGTACTGGGGCTGGTGCTTTTTAATATAGATATAAATGATTTGGAAATGGGAATGAAGAATGAGGTGATCAAATTTGCAGACACAAAATTATTCTAAGTCATTTATATCACAAGTGTCTTGTGAAAAATTGGAGGACCTTGCAAGACTGGAAGACTGAGCATTCAATTCACAGCTGAAATTTAATGTGGACCAGTGCAAAGTGATTCATGAGAAAAGTAACCCACACTGTAGTTATATGATATTGGGTTCCATGTTAGGAAATACCACACAGGAAAAGGATCTGGGCATCAATGTGAACACTACTTTGAAATCCTTGGCTCATTATATGGTGGCGATCAAAAAATCAAACGAAGGTTAGGAATTACTAGGAAAGGAATGGAGAATAAAATGGTGAATGCCATAATAAGAACATGCCGAGTCAGACCAAGGTCCATCAAGCCCAACATACTGTTTCCAATAGACGCCAAACCAGGCCACAAGAACCTGGCATAATGCCTCTGTATCACTGTGTGCACTGTGTGCAGTTCTGGTTGATGCATCTCAAAAAAAAATATAGATACATTGGAAAAGGTACAGAGAAAGGCAGCCAAAATGATAAAGGCAATGGAACCATTCCTCTATGAAGAAAGACTCAAGAAGTTGGGGCTCTTCAACTTGGAGAAATGATGGCTGAGAAGGGATATGATCAATATCTATAAAATCATGAGTGGAAAAGAATGGTTACATGTACATTGATTATTTACTCTTTCAAAAAAATAGACTAGAAGACACTCTAAGTTTGTAAGTAGAAAATTAAAAACAAATCGGAGAAAATTATTTTTCAACACACAGTTAAGCTCTGGAATTCATTGCTGGAGGACGTGGTTAAGGCAGTTAGCATAGGTAGGTTTAAAAAAGGTTTGGACAAATTCCTGGAGAGGTCCATAAACTGTTATTAGCCAAGTAGACAGGGAGGATAACTTTAAAATATGCACACGTGCACCCTTATCCACTCATGCTGATGCACATTTATTTTTTATCATGAGTGCAAATACGCATACACCGTATAAAATATGCTTAAATCTATGCTACAGCATTCACATAGATTTAAAAGATATGTGGAATTTATTTCCAGCATAGATGGATTAGTTTTGACTTTATTTATTTATTTTTTATTTATTTAAGTTTTTTATATACCAACATTCAAGACAGTAGTCCCATCATGCTGGTTCACAAGGAACAGGGGTGCAGTTATAATAAAACTTTACAATTTGAACAATAGTGCAGAAAAGCAGTTACATATAACAAGGAAATCAAAAACTTGGAGTGAGAAGGAAAATGGAGATCAGATAATTATATATAAGTATGAATAACATTGTATAAATAACATTGTAAGAGGTGGCTATTAACGCTAATACTAGCGAAGCGAGTTGATTGATGGGAGTTAAATAATGTTGGAGTTAGGAAAGGCCTGCGTGAACAGCCACGTCTTGAGTTTTTTCTTGAATGTTGAAATGCTGGGTTCCATTCTGAGATCCGGGGGAATGGAGTTCCATAAAGTTGGACCGGCTGTGGAGAATGCCCGATCTCTAAGCGTGATGTGTCTGGTAGTTTTGGCTGGAGGAACTTGAAGTGATCCTTTGTAAGCATCTCTTGTTGGTCTTGTTGAATGGTGTAATCGGAGGGGGATATGGAGATCGATTGGAGCTAATTGATGGATGTTTTTGAAAATGGTGAGAATGGCCTTGTAGATTATTCTGAAGTGGATGGGCAGCCAATGAAGGTCCATCAGGATAGGGGTTATGTGTTCTCTTCTCCTGGTGTTAGTGAGTATACGGGCGGAGGCATTTTGGACCATTTGCAATTGTTTGGTGTGTGATGAAGGGAGACCAAGCATGATGGTGTTACAATAGTCCAGCTTTGCGAAAATGATTGATTGTAGAATCGTTCTAAAGTCATGTGTGTGGAAGAGAGGTCGTATTCTTTTCAGCACTTGGAGCTTATAAAAGCAGTCTCTGGTGGTTTTGTTGATGTTAGCTTTCAGGTTTAGGTGATTGTCAATTAGAACTCCTAGGTCTCTCACTTGTGTAGTATTTGGTACGGTAGGATGAGAGTGTGTGAGGGAGCTGTTTTCTGGTGTGATGAGTAGAAGTTCAGTTTTTGATGAATTTAGTATCAGGTTGAGACTTGTGAGAAGCTGTTTGATATTTTGGAGGCAGGTTTCCCAGTGAGACAGTGTTTTTGCGAGCGACTCTTCGATGGGGATCAGGACCTGGATATCGTCAGCGTAGAGGAAGTGTTTGAGATTGAGGTCAGTGAGAAGTTTACATAAGGGTAACAGATAAATGTTAAACAAGGTAGGAGACAGGGATGAGCCCTGAGGGACTCCTACTGATGCGGGGTGAAGAGAGGATTCTTTATTATGAATCTTAACCTTATATCCTCTGTTGCTGAGGAAGGTTCTGAACCATGATAGGGCAGTGCCTGAGATACCTATGGCTGTTAGTTGATTGATGAGGAGGGAGTGATTGACCGTATCGAATGCAGACGATAGGTCGAGTAGTATCAGAAGGAAGGCTTGTCCTTTGTCTAAGCCTAGGATGATGTGGTCAGTCATAGAGATGAGGAGGGCTTCCGTGCTTAAGGTTTTACGGAATCCGTATTGTGATGGGAATAGAAGGTTATTATCTTCAATGTAGTTTGAGAGTCGTGAGTTTACCAATTTTTCCATTATCTTGGCTATGAATGGGAGGTTAGCTATCGGTCTAAAGTTGTTAGAATCGTTTGGGTCGAGATTTGGTTTTTTGAGAAGGGGTTTGAGTGAGGCAAGTTTGAGGTTGTCAGGGTAGAATCCTTGTGTAAGGGAGCAATTTATGATATCTGCCAGGGTTTTGGAGATAGATTCTGGAATTGATAGTAGTAGTTTGGCTGGGATGTGATCCGAAGGGTGAGAGGAAGGTTTCATTTTCCTTAGAATTCCTTGGATCTCAGTGGATGACGTTGTGTCAAGTTCTTCTAACCGAGTGTAGTTGATTGAGGGTTGAGGAGTGGTTAGTGGAGCAGTGGGGTTCGTGGGGAGCTGCGATAGAAGAGTATTGATTTTGTTGCTGAAGAATAGAGCTAATTCTTCTGCTTTCGATTGAGCTTGGTCATGAGCAATCTCTGGTTGGTTTAATTGTGTGAGGTTGGCTACATAGCTGAAGAGGGCTTTGGCATCGAATACAAGGTTGTGTATCTTCGAGGCGTAGTAGTCCCTCTTGGATCTTAAGGTGCTTGATTTGTATTGATGCAGAGATGATTTGTAGATTAAAAGGGTGTTGGTTCCTGGGTTTTTGCGCCATTTAGCCTCATTTTGTCTTAGTTGGAGTTTGAGCTTTCTTAGTTCTGAGAAGAACCATGGCTGTCTTTTGGAGGAATTCTGGTGTGGTTTTTTTGTAATAGGAGGGCATAGCTTGTTAGCTATAGTTTCGGTGATTGTATTCCATGATCGAAGTGCTGCGTTCGGATCTGTAAGGTCCAGTTGGTGGAGTAGTGGTGATAGGTGATTGTTAAGGTCTTCTGGGGAGCAAGTTTTCCTGTATTTGAAGGATGGCGAAGGAATGCAAGCCGGGTTGGTATCTTTTATAGAGAATGAAGTTGTTATGAGGTAGTGATCTGACCACGGGACCTTTGTGCAATTTGGAATAGTTATGGGCTTGATTGCAGCGTTAACGAAGATCAGGTCTAACGTGTGGCCGGCTTTGTGGGTAGGTTTGTTAACTAATTGAGTGAAGCCTAGCGCTGTGAAGGCTGTGAGTAGTGATTCACAGTTAGGTGATGGGGTAGGGTTATCAACATGCATGTTGAAATCACCTAGAATGATAGCTGGCGAGTCAAAGTTGATGAGGGAGGAGGTTAATTCGACCAGTGGTGAAGCATCTGATTCCAAGAGACCTGGGGGAGCATATACGAGAAGGATTTGGAGCTTGTCTGAGGTGAAGAAGCCAAATTCAAGTTTTGAATTGGAATTGGATTGATGTAGGGAGAATCTGAGGTCCTTTTTAGTTGCTAAAAGAATACCTCCTCCCTTTTTTTTATGACGAGGAAGCGAGAAGAAGTCGTAAGCCTCTGTAGGTAGTTGATTAATTATTGCTGTGTCTGATGGTTTTAACCATGTTTCCGTGATCGCACATATCTCCAGTTTCACATCGATGAGGTAGTCATTTAAGATTACAGACTTTTTCGTTAGAGATTGAGCATTGAAAAGGCTTAAAGAGAAAAGGGTGAGGCCTAGAAGTTGCGTGGAAGGAGTGATCAAAATTGAAGAGAGGGATTTAAGGTTGTGTTGTTGGGCATGTCGGAAAGAAATTCTTTTAGGTGGTGTATTATGTTGAAGAATTGGAATTGTGAAGAATGGGGCCATTTGTAGGGACAATGTTGCGAGGTTAGAAGGATTAAGAAAGAGGGGCTATGTGAAAGTTGGAGGCTTGTATGTGCAGGTTTGATGAATGCTAGAGGCTTGCAGGGGATGGTGTATGAGTGCTTGAGGCTTGCAGGTGGGTCATGAAGAGTGCTAGAGGCTTGTAGTTGAGGCTGGCTGGCTGCTGGAAGCTCGCCGGTGAGGATGGATGAGTGTTTGTAGCTTGCATCTGAGGCTGGATGAATGCTGGAAGCTTGCAGGTGAGGCTGCAGGTGAGAAGAGTGGATGGATCGAGGTTCGGGTGCGGAGGTAGAGAGGTTGTACGACTGGCGTTCTGACGGGGTGAGAGTCTTGTTGTAGTTGTCTGTTACGACGCTGTTGAGACTGGAATGGATGAGGTTGGTTTAGTGGGACTTTTATTCCATACGGTTGAATCGGTTAGCTCCGTACCTTTGCTAGCTGCTACCTTTGTTGTAGATTTAGGTTAATCCGTGGGTATGGCTCGGGGCCTCCTCGGGGCTCTACGAAGGGGCGAGACAAAGGGGCAGGCCCCTTTGTTGCGCTCCTTAGGCGCGCGACGCACGGCGCGCGGCGCCGGTCTGACTCAGATTTAAAGCCCCTCTGGGCTGGCTCCTATTGGAGGCTTGCTTCGGCGGGCGGGGCTTCCGATCGCGGCGATTTTTGGCGCGGAGAAAAGTTGCCTTTGGAGGGCTGGTCGGGTCGGATCAGGATGCCGATGATGAAGCCGCAGGTAAGTTTAAAATTCCCGTGTGGTCGGCACGGGGGCCCTCGGTGGTCGGGGCGAGAGGATGAAGGCCTTACCCCGATGGGCTCAAGCGCCGGCTGCGCGGGCCCCTCTCCCAGCTCCCGCGTGTGGATCCGGCGTCTGCAGTGCAGGTCGAGGCAAAGGGAGGGTCAGAGAGCCTGCTCTCTTTTAAATCTGGCGGGGTCGCGTTGCTAAGACGTCACCGGCGCGACTTTTGGCCTCGGGTGTTGCTGGTCAGCGTCTTTAAGACTTTTTAAGACGTAGCCAGACTTATCTGGCTACGTCTTTTTAAGTCTGGCTACGTCTTTTTAAGACGTAGCCAGACTTATCTGGCTACGTCTTAAAAAGTGTTACTTATTCAGCTAAATAGGGCTTTTTAAGACTTACCCAGCTAAGATAGTTGGATAAGTCAAAAAAGAGCTACTTAGCTGGATCAATAAGATAGCCAGATAAGTAGTGTTTGAAGATTTATCTGGCTACCTTACTTAGCCAAATAAGTAGCGCTTTTTAAGGCTTGTTATGAAGCGTGGCTTGCAGGACCTTCCCGCGATCTGCCTTACTTACCTCCAGTGCTGATTGTGGCTAGGACACCACCATGACGCCACTTCCTGACCTCTCCCTAGGTGTGCATGCGCCTGATGGCACTACCTTTAAAGGGCCTGTGGCAAGAACTCTGCCAGGGCACCTTGTATTGACATCACTGGCTCTCCTGTACTTAAGACTTCTGCGGGGGAGCCACTGACACTGCAGCAATGGGTCTTCTGCCTTGCAGTGCGTATTGTTTTGCCTCGTCTTCCAGCTTTGCCTTGCCTTATCCAACTTGGTCTCATCCAGCCTTCCTTGTCTTGCCTTGCCTTGGCCTGCCAGTCTTGTCCACTCCTGTGTGTCTACGTCCACCCTTGGCCTGACTCTCTGGATCTTGACCATTTGCTTGGACCTGACCACGATTGCCTACTGCCTGGACCTGACCACTCTTATTAGCTGCCTGCCCTGACTTCGGCCTCTTCTTGACTCAGTTAGTCTGCTGACTGCCTTGACTCCGATGTGCTCTTGGACTTTAGTTACCTTCAGCAGAAATGTGGTCACTTGTGACTGGCAAGTGGGTTTATCTCTTAATGGGTGGATGAGCGAGGAGATCTAGAATTGGTGACTTAGTGAGTCACTGAGGAAAGTTCTTTGGGAGTTTGTTGACAATTTTGAAGAGTGGGGAGGTTGATATCAAAGGGAGTTGGTGAGAGATGGCCTTGGACTGTCTTTGTGTGCACTGTTTGCATTTTTAGCGTTGAGGAATTTAGCTTCATGGGTGAGAACTCCTGCTTATATGCTTATTAAATGGATGAATTGCCAAGGCCTAGACAGGTTGAAGGGAGGAGGTGTATACAGTGACACTTTCCACAGTCCTACTGACAGCATTTTTGTTGTTGATTTTATCAAATTCCAGTAATTTGTTTTTCTTTCCAGTCAGAAGTTTACATACCTTCCCTACATGTGCAAAAGATGTGAACACCGAGGTGCTAAGCAGTGGCTTCATATGTCTGCCTGGTGAGTATGAGACCAGATGAATCAATTTTCTACTGGCTTATGAAGGGGTAGTGCTTTGTATGTATTGGAATACTAATTCTCATCTGAAAATTTGAAATTTCCTTCATTAATCCATTTTACGTCATGGAAAGAAAGTAAGCTTTTGTAGTATCTCATACTCTTTGTAGACAATCTGACACTGAGGCCAGTTGCTGAGTTCTCACTGGTGCTGTCTCACTGTTGGGCTGTGTGGCCGCCTGGATCACCTGTGGTGTTTCCTGATTCCACAACTAGAAAGCAGGTAAAGCTGTCACCACAGGCATTGGAAGAGCAGAAAAGGCCTCCGGACACTGATCCTAAGACACAGGCAGCAGGCACAGTGAAAGCACTACACTTCCTGTATCCATGGTTGCCTCCTCCTTTCCTCCCAGCACAGACTTCATGTCTAATCAGGAAGCCCGCGCCACAGGGAGACAGGAAGAGTCGGAGGTGACAGGGAATGCAGTGTTGTCACTGTCCTGACAGTGCCTGCTGCCTCTCCTTGAGTTCCTTGACTGGCTGCCTTGTCTGCTCCTTTCTTGCTTTTGCTGGTTGCTCTGATCCTGCCTCCCAGTATCTGTAGTAGAGTGAGAGAGAGAGAGAGCAGGATTGGGGAGATGGAAGATTGAGAAGCAGAGGGATCAAAGAGGGAAGATGGGGACTGGGATTTGGAGAGGGCAAACAGGAGCGATGTGGGCTGAGAGGTATAGAAAGAGAGAGAGAGCAAGAGAAGGGATGTGGAATGCCGGTGGATGGAGGTGGAGGGCATAGGAAAATAACAGGAAGACTGGAAGGTGGTGAGAGAGCCAAAGTGAGCAGCTTGAGGGTCTCCAGGGAAATAATAGAAAGCTCAGGCCCTCTGTGTTTACTGCCCCAGCCCTCCTTTCAGGAAACCTGCAAGGAGCAGGAGGGGAAGGGCTGGAGAAGGGAGCAGAGCAATTGTTTTCTGCTCTGCAGTGTCTGCTCCAACCCTGCCCACTCCTATTCCTCAGGAAACAGGAGGAGAGGGGTGAGCTTGGTGCACAAACTGCAGTCAGCATGTGGGGAGAAACTGGAGAGGGGCTGCAGCAGACATAACTCAGTCTGCAGCTCTGATTCCAAGATTGGACTCGGGCAGGAGTGAGGATGCAGCAGTCAGTGAGCTTTAATTTATAGGGAGATGGGAGCAAAGAGGACTCAGAGTAAGAAGAAGGAAGGGGAAGAATGCTGTGATCATACCTGGAAGGGGAAAAGTGGTGGTGGTGGGACAGGAAGAGAGAGTGTGGATTAGCAGGAGAGGGATGGTGGAGAGAAAGCTGATATTATTCCTCTCCTCTCTCACCCCCTCCACCCCCAGCTAATCAACAACAATCTCAGGGTGACCACAAGTCTAAAGTTTCCATGTATAAGTATATGTGTATGTGTTGGGGGGCCGCAGAGAAGAGAAGATGGCAGGGTCGTTGAGAGCCAGAGAAAGGAAGATGCGTGATTGGGAAGTGGGGGAAGAGAGACAAGGAGAGAGAGATGGAGAAAAAGTGGTGGGGCGATGAAGATCTGAAAGCCAGTGAAGAAGAGATAGAGGCCTCAGAGGAGTCAATGGGGAAAGAGGGAGATGGAGGGGTGAGAATGGGGAGATGAAGGACAATAAATGGGAGGGGGAGGGAGAGAGAGAGATGTTAAATTGAATTAATTGATCCCTTTGTTTCCATTTTGCTCTTTTATTCTGTGATTGTTCTGCTGTTTCTTTACTTTCTTTTTCCGATATTGTTTCACTCTGTCGCCATGTTGCTACTCTTTCACTATTTACTTTGTTACTAGGATGCTCTCATTTGCGTTCTGTTACTGCATTGTTACTGTTACAAGCTGTGTCACTATGCTATTCTGATACTCTGTTCCACTACAATGCACAGTTGTGACATATTGTCCAGTACATGGCACGTGAGTTCTTTTGTGCATTTATAGATTGCACAGAGAAATGTTTTCTATAGATTACTTGGAAATGTGGTCAGAAAGTTGTTACACTGTACTGTTTTTAATAATAACACTTGATATATTATTATAAGCTGACATTTTCTGACACCTAGGAACCAGAGATAAAAATGGGCGTGCTGTGGTAATTGTAAGCACAAGGAATACCACCTGGTTAAATCCCCACTGTAACACCAAGGAACTAGTTCATCTTTTCCTGTATTTCTACAGCACTCTAAGGTCAGTGATAAGGACACTATGAGAAATGACCATCTCAGAGACTTGGGGAGGGAGCATGCTTGATGGATAGCTAGGAGGATATAATATGCTAGTATGCAGCAGGAGCCAGGGCAGGCACAGATACTGAGAAGGGATGTCGTTGCAGGGGTTATTGAGAAGTAACATTCTTCAAGAAAGTGGCAAGTCTGTGGACTATCAATAAACTTCAAAACTATTATTCTCATAGGTCTTCTGACTCTCTTGATATTAGAGATTAAGAGATTTCATTTATAATCATTACATACTAAAACATCCAGTTGTTGTGATTCTGCCCTATTTGGGCAGTATCTCACCTTTTTTTCTTTTTTTCCTTTGCGCTGCTGCTTCCTCAGCGTGGCTGGAGCCACGCTGCTATAGTTTTCCCTGCAGCCTGGGCTGCCGATGCTCTCCTCATGAGGCTGGAGCCGCGTTTCTGTACATTTTGCGGCCCAGAGGATGCCGACCTCACTTGGCGCCCGGAGCCGTCCTTGGTTCACCTTTTGTGGCAGGGAGCCGCCATCCATCCCGGGGCCTGCCCTGCGGCCTGGTTCCTGCTCCTGTAGTCTTCAGCAGCAGGGACGCCATTCTCCAAGGTCCTGTCCATCTTCTCCTAAGGGGCGAAGCCGTGCCTCCTCTCCTTTCTTAAAGGTACAGCGAGGGAGTGGTGCACCTCGGATGTCATCAAGGGAGTCTCCTCTTTAGCCCTATAAAAAGGGCCTGGCTTCACTTCCACCTTGCCTTCGCACGGAGCCAGTCCTCCTTAGGACTTCTCTTCATTTCCAACTTCTCGTAGGTACTCTGTTCTTCGTGGGATCCCGTTTCTTCGTCCAGATGTTCTTCATCCAGATGTCTTCGTCATGGTCTCTCGTCTCATCTTGTCAGTTCCAGTTATCCTGATGTCTCCTTCATCTGTCTCATTGGATCTGCTGAAGTGTTGTTTGTCAGATCTCCTGGACTTATCTTCATCTTCCATTGTCTTTCTCTCCAGATAACTTCATCCTGTTCTTCTCAACTCAAGATCCTCTCCGCTATGACTGCTTAAGCCTCCAGAGGATTCCGGCTTTTTTTGTACCCACTCCGAGTTCCTCATCGAGCTTTTAGCCTCAGGTCCTCTGAGTCCTTGGATCCTAAACCTCTTTTCATACCGGACCTTCGGAGTTCCTTTTTGTCTGTTTCTATGTGGTTGGACTCTCACTAATCCTTGTTCCGTTGACGTCTCCCATGTCTGGCCTTGATTGGCTGTGCATGGTGCACCTTGGTGCAGGCCTCGTCTGAGTCTTCGTTGGATTCTTCTATCAACCTGTTTGGGGGAACCACGGCATGGTCCACGACCAGCCCTCATCGGCTGTGTAGGGCACGTGATCTGGCAGTACCTATTCAGTATGGTGGCTTGTGACTCCGTCTGAGTCCTTCTCTTCTAGCAACCCTGAGTTCATCTCAGTCCTTCTTCATCAACGCTATATATTGATTCATTTTCTTCAATCAACTTGCATTTTGTTATTGCCTCCATGAAGCCCTCACATATCCTGTATCTTCTTTTGATGTCTTTGTCCTTCAACCGCTGTCCGTCTTGTCACAGTTGCTGCTCCCGTGTGGCAGGTCCGAAAGGGCTATCAAGTGGTCGGAGGACTACTCCAGAGGCCAACATTGTGTTGTTGGGTCTCTTTGCTGTGTACAGGTTTGGCAGAGGTCAGGGCGCTACTTCTAGTACTTCTAGCAACACCATCCCATGATTGAATACTCTTCACCTGCCTTGGCACTTGCCGGAGCTCCTCTGCGGCTGCGTTGTGGCCCAGGGGCACACAATTCCTCAGAAATGGAACCGCCTCCTGCGTTTCCATAACACCAGTGCTATCTGACTTCTAGAAAACAGGTTAAAGCCTACTATTTTAAACAAGCTTTTATTTTTGTGATATGATTTATATATCCCTCCGCCATTTTTAATTTGGTGTTAAAGATGTTTGATATATTGACTTTGGATTTTGTCTTGTTTGTTATTTAGATATCTGTTTTAAGTATAAGTGATATTATTTTATTATTTTTTCTTAATGTATTTTAGTTTGCTCTTTGGATTTTATGTTGGATGTAGATTATATATATATATACCCACCGACAACAATGGATTGTGTGGGATACAAATGGTGAAAATAAATAAATAATGATAAAAATGTGGGATTGCCAAAAACAATGCTTGTCACTTCCAAAAAGGAAAAAAAGTATTGATTTTAAAATATCCTCTTGTAGAATTTGAACAGAAGGTTAATTTCTTCTAAAAGACTCTTGTTCATATAATTAATAAATTCAAATTGGCAAATGGGGCACTTATCTGAATCAGAAACTTGCTCCCAAATTGGCATTCAAGGCGTAATACATTTTCAGTTTCTCTACTGTTTGTCAAGTCCATTTCTTAACTTCAACAACTCATATCATCACGCTGTTCAGCTTTCCAACACAGCCATGTTTTGCCACTAAGGCTTTGTCAAGGAGGCTCAATGCCACCAAAAGGAGTTACAGTGTGTCATACTTATCATCCATATCACATGAAAATACTCCTCCTCTAAAGGCAATATCAATTCTCGAGTCAATATTGATTAATTCATATTTGCATTTCTTTTTTTCAAAATAATTTTTATTGGCCATATTTGCATTTCTATAGTGAAAATTGGAAATGGTATCAATTTGTGATGTATAGAAGGTTCATATGTGTATAAATATATATGTTTAAATGATCTTATGGCAACTACAGTTAGGACGGTACCTAGATTCCAAATCACACTTCTTTTCATTGCATAGCAGTCCCTCATAGAGATCGTGTCTTGTTCGTATCCATCTTCTGCTGGAGGGCTTTTCTGACTGCAGTGATTCCTAAAGAGCGCACATCTTATTGGATGCATATTTAAAAGGAACTGGAAGCAGCTAGTGCTCCAACCCCCGGGCTTGCTCTGTCCCCTGTGATCACACAGTCCCAGATTGAGCAGAACCGTGTATAATCATGTATTTATAAAATACCCTCCTATTCCACCTCCCGATTTAAACCCTGAGGTATTACAATACACCATTCATTAATCCAGCATTGCTCATGCCAAAGTAAGGTGCTAGAGATCTCAACCCCCCCTCATTTTAGCATAACCTGCTCTAGGACTAAAAAGGAAAGGTCACAAGCGCTATGTTTCATGAGCAACCAATGCCCCACTAAGGGCCTTCTCTCCCATAGTTGCAAATGCAACTTAAATGCTCACAAATGAGAAATTTTATCTTTTTTTTCTTTGGTGTGACCTGTATACAAGAGGGAAACACAGACACATTACAACATAAATGGCTTCTGATAGTGGCAGTTTCTCCAAATGGGTTAGTTTTGCCCATGCCTTGTCAGGATTGAGCCTCGTTGATAAGCCATGGAATGTTGGGGATGATCTCAACCTCTCAGATTTACTGGGAATGGCTTATGTGGTATCACATGTAGGGGAGTTCTTCAGATGATGTTTCAGATGAAAGATCAGATGCTCAAATATGTTAGGCTGTGCAACTTCCTCATTTCCTATGTCCCAATTTTTAATTAATCTCTATGGGATGACTCATTGGTGTAACTTTGAGGTGACTAATGTGTCTCTAAATGTTTGCCCCAACATAAAGCAAATTGGGGTTTAGTCTGAAAAACTGAGTGTTCTTCCAAAAGATGCCAAGGTCTCAACATACGTTATCTGATCCAGTGAGACTTGGAAGAGAATGGTAACACTCATACCAAAAGAGTCTTTTCTACTGGGGCAATCATACTGGGCAAATAATGCCTTTTTAGATGCTTTTTTTTTCAACATAACTCTGGAGTTTCCTCGCTTAACAAAATGCCACATTTCACTTGCAGCTGTTTTAAATTCTTCCTCAGTGGAACAAAATAGCCGCAAATATAAGAACTGTCCAACTGGTATATTGTCTCAAAAGGGTTTAGGGTATTGAATTTGATATAAGAAAATATGATTGCAATCAATAGATTTCTTAATCGATGTGGTTAGCCCCTGTTATCAGGCTGTAATTTGAATATCTAAAACTGAGATTCCTACATCATTTATATGGACTGTATGTCTTGAGTTTCATGAGTTTAGCCAATGAACAAACTCCAGAAACATTTGAAATGTTTGTCCATATAATAAAGATATCATTGATTAAACATTTCCATGTCCATACATGGATTCAAAATAGAGACATGTACACATAAGTGGTTTTGAAAACCGCCATATACAGACAAGCTATAGAGGGAGCAGTAGTGGCCCCCATAGCTGTCTCTTAAACTGGCTGGTACTATTGATCTTGAACGCAAAAGTAATTTGACTTCAAAGCTATGCATGTAATCTCTCCCCGGAATGAAATATTATCATCAGAGAAATTATATACACATAGCTGGTCAATAGTGATCTTCAAAGCATCATCCTGAGGTATGTTAGAATACAGAGAGAGCAATATTCAGCACTACGTAGCCAGATAAGATAGGACTTATCCGGTTAAGTGGCAGCAACTGAATATCCAGCCTCACTGAACAGCTGTCCTTCAGCCGGATAATTAGTTATCCAGCTAAATAGTTAAGCTGGCTTAAGTGGTAGGCGGGATGAGGGTGTTCTGGGGAGGAGTCGACTTACCTGGATAAGCTCTCCAGCTAACTCAGATTTTAGGCCCATAAGGCTGTCCTAAAGTTAGCTGGATATATTTATGTGGCTATCTTTAAGTGGCACCACTGAATATATGGACTAAGTTAGTCAGATAACTTTATCTGGCTAACTATCCAAGCCGCCCTGCGGCACAATATCTACCTCAGCTATTATGTCCAGTGTGGATAAAACACATCAAAATATACAAAGGTAACTGGTATTTCTTTTATCATCAATCTCAATGCAGAACCGCATAAACAAATAACCATTTGTGTTATTTATATATCTGTAGGACCTCTGGACTATGTGAGTTTGTTAAGCATACAGACTCATTTTATAGTATACAGGTCCAAATTGCTTTATTAATCAGGAGGTCAATTTTTTTAGAATTTTTAGTTATTCATTTTTCATAAAATATTTATAGACCCAAACCGTTGTTAGTCAATACATGCCTCGCACAAACTAGTTGCACCATATCTTGGAACAATGCCAAACTCTCTAAAATGTAGACCACTTCGCAACACCTTCGTAGCTCAAATTGCTTTTCTATTATAAATGTCCCAAATATACTCATCTATTGAGATGTCCCGACACGATCGTGTTTCAGACCGTCCTGGTCCTGCTTCAGGGGCAATGGCTCATCCAGAAAGATTTTGGGTCTCCCAAAGTGGCATCCTTACGGTTCCATTTTATATCAATTTGTTGTGTCTACGGTCGGCATTTGCCGACCGTAGTTACATTTTTGGAGGTTCTGGAGTAAAAGTGTTTTGGGCATTGACAGTGTGGATAAAAGCCACTCACTCTTGTAATCCATACAGGTGTTGAAGTAGGTAATTAAATCTGCGGAATCTTGCAGTAAGAAGTGATTTTTGGTACTAATGGTCTCAAAAATGTATCTACGTAGACAGATACTGGCTCCAAAAGAGAGCCCAACCTAGACACTATAGGGCGTCCGACAGATGCTGCTGTTAACTTATATAGGGGCAGATTTTAAAACCTGCGCGCAGGCGCAGATTTGTTTGCGCAACCCGGCGCGAACAAATCTACACCCGATTTTATAACATGCGCGTGCAGCCGCATGCATGTTATAAAATCCTGGGTCGGCGCAGCGCAGGGAGGTGCACAATTGTGCAAATTGTGCGCGCTGAGCCACGCAGCCTGCCTCCGTTCCCTCCGAGGCCGCTCCAAAATCGGAGCGGCCTCAGAGGGAACTTTCCTTCCGCCCCCCCCCCCCCGCACCTTCCCCACTCTTCCCTTATATAACCCGCCCCCAGCCCTACCTAGAACGCCCCCTTACCTTTGTTGAAGAAGTTACGCCTGCCTCCCGGCAGGTGTAACTTACGCGTGCCGGCCAACGGCTGGCCCACGATCCCGGGCACAGCGGCAAATGGCCGCTGTGTCTGGAGACTCAGGCCATGCCCCACCCCCCGGACTGCCCACACCCCGCCCCTTTTTGCAAGCCCCAAGATATACGCGTGTCCTGGGGCTTGCATACGCAGGGGGAGGCAGGGGGAGGTTTTCGGGGGTTGCACGCGTATCTTACGCGCACAACCCTTTTAAAATCTACCCCATAATCTTAGGAACAAAATATATTATTGGAATTTTAGAATAAGGTTCTATTAGGAATTCACATTCCTGCTTCTCAATTCCCTTATGGTTTTAGAAATATCCATAATGGGGTCAGCCAAAAGTGATATATAAGAAAGTTCATCTGATAGTTGTCTAAAGGCTTCCCTAGCCATTACAACTATGCCTCCCTCTTTGTCTGCCATTTTAATAATGATGGAAGTATCTGCTGCTAGAATTGCACAAGCCTTTCTTTCAGTCCTCAGTAAATAATTGTAAGTTCTTAAAGGCATATGTTCAAATTGGTTCTTGTCCCTAGTAAGAACTAGCTTTTTTAAACGTCATTATCATTGGGTCTATAAGGCCTGGCAGGTTCCACTTTGACTTCCTACTAACTACTGGTGTATGTGAGGAATCTCCCTTGTCCTGGCTAATCTTCAATGACCTATGAATCTAAACAAATCTGCCTGAGTTACAAATAAATCATAACGAATAGTGGGTATGAAAGATAAGCCCCTTGCTAAAACACTGTGTTCAATTGTTGATAACCTACACCATGAAGGTTTAAAAATATTTTGTGATATGTTACCTGTGTGGCTTCAGTTTTCGCTGTTCCCTCAAAAAATGTTGATTGTTTAGGTCCTCTAGGCTGGGGTTCGCGTAAGATGGAATTTGAACAGGTTGATTTGTTAGATCATTGGCTGTCAGCAGATAACTGAATGCACCTAAATTCTTCATCTGAAGACTCGCTTGAGACTTGAGATTTGATGTCGCCTTTGGAGGAGTATTTTCATGTGATATGGATGATAATTATGACACAATGTAACTCCTTTTTGGCGGCACTGAGCCTCTGAGAAAGCCTTAGTGGCAAAACATGGCTGTGTTGGAGAACTGAACGCCGTGATGATATGAGTTGAGGAAGTTAAGAAATGGACTTGACAAACAGTAGATAAATTCAAGATGTATAAGGATGTATTAGATGTCCATAAGTCTTGAATGCTGATTTGGGGGCAAGTTTCTGATTCCGATAAGTGCCTCACTGAGGGGAAAACAATATTGGATACTTCATTTGAATGTATTAATTGTATGAACATAAGTCTTTTTGAAGAAATTATAGGATTTGAGCACAAGGTGTTTAGAAGGGTATTTTAAATTCAGGAAGTTTTTTCCTATGTAGAAGTCACAAACGTTGTTTTTGACATTACCACATTCTTGCACTCACAATTATTTTAATATGTAATAATTATAAATGGAATCTCTTACTCTCTAATTATATATCATAACAGTCAGAAGACGGATGAACGTACTTTCTACTTGCTAAGCAATAGATGAGATCTTTATTGATATGGCTAAATATGGTATGAAGAAATAGTAGAATCCTTGGATCTGTATTGGTATTGCATTTATTCATATGTCCTTGGATTTCTATATTTGATTGCCCTTTTATCTTCAAGTCTGTGGAATAATCTGTTAAGGGAAATGAGAGAACCTAACAAAGTGCACATGTTCAAACTATTAAACTGGAGAAGTATGTATTAAATCGGAGCTCCCTTGTAGAGCATTGCAGTATTTGTCTAGCTAGCAACAGTATGAGCATGGGGTAGTTAGCTGGTACTTAGCATACAGTGGCTCTTAATGCATAGATCTCTCCTTACAGACAGGAGTGTCAGGCTCTGGGACTCACAATCCTGGTAGATGCCCGCCGCTGTTCTCCTGTCTCAGCACTTTTTAAAGCTGTCAACATTTTGCAGGTGAGATTACAGCATCCTACATTGCATTGTGTACTGTACTGGAGTAGTGTGCATTATTGAAAGATTTATAACATGGCCAGAAGAAATTGTGGAGTGTAATTGGTCTCTTAATATCATGTGACCAAATGTTAAAACTGATTTATGGCTCTGACCTCATCTGCTGGCAAGATCACTGTGTCACAGTCACAATAAATTTACAGTACAAGTCCTCCATTTTGATTTTCTACTTGTTTTATTGTTTTGGTTCCCCACACATCTGACTAAAATTTGATAAATTTAGTGTATGTTTAAGCTAGAGTACTGCTTATGTCTCTATAGTGTATCTACCTGTAACCAAAGAAAATCCCTTTCACAGGAGCCAAAAAAAGAAACCAAGTAACATAACATTCAGGCTAATTGAAATGACTAAATAAATATGCAAAATATTTCCTTATTTAATATTGATTTTTTTAAATGTATTCTAAAAACCTAAAAATTCACTTCAAGGCCTCTTGCCTCAGCAAGCACCCAATGTGTGTCTGCAGTCCCTACGAAATACGGTATGTCCCAGATAAAAAGTAAACCCTTATACTTTGAGTCCTTAATGGTAGCGGCCTATGGAGTGTTGTGAGCATGTTCTAGAGCAGGGGTGGGCAATTCCAGTCCTCGAGGGCTGCAAACCAGTCGGGTTTTCAGGATATCCTTAATGAATATGCATGAGAGAGGCCTGCATACACACTGCCTCAGTTGTATGCAAATCTATTTCATGCATATTCATTAGGGGTATCCTGAAAACCCGACTGGTTTGCAGCCCTCGAGGACCGGACTTGCCCACCCCTGTTCTAGAGAGAGAGAGACAGTGAGAGTGTGTGTGTGAGGAGTGCTGAGAAGTGGGGGTTTTTTTTATATTTTGAATTCTTACATATTTTTATTCTGTAAAATGTAATTGTATTTTTTGAATTGTCTGCCACTTTGAGTTCCCTATGGGAAAAGGAGGGTTAGAAGCCTAAGAACAGATAAGAGAAGATGTAGCTCCCAGAGCTGAGGCGACAGTGTTTGCTGGAGGTCTGGGAGAATAGAAACATACATGGCTCCCGGTGAAGCTGTGCTCCCTTTAGGCTGATTAGGGATCTCCCAACAGTAGATTGGCCCATCCCAATGAAACATCCAAGATCTGGAACTGAGAGTATAAAAGGAGAATTTGTCTGCTGGTAACTATAGAACGCAAATGTGTCACTGAATTGTGATAGGGGAGAGCTCGGCTCAGTGCGGTAGCAGGACGGGTGTCGCTGAATTGCGATAGTGGGGGAGCCCGGCTCAGTGCAGTGGCAGGACGGGTGTCACCAAGAGCAATGTCGGAAGCAGCCAGGATCATTGCCTACCTGTGATCCTGTTGCATGCAGGGATTCAGAAAGGTACTGGTTGCGTGGGAGGGAAAGGAGGGAGCTTTGATTAAACAGTTCATTTTTAATAAATACTTAGAGGGGTTTGGGGGGTATTTCTTCCCAAAAGGACAATTAATTTATTTTTTTTTTAAGTTTGTTGGGGGCTGGGAATTGAGGTCCCAGATCTGCACGCTCTATTTATTTTTTTAAAGGCCACCACCGCTTACCCGGTGATATTCTTTTGAATATAGTCAGTTAAGGCTAATGTTATCAGGGAACATATTCCCAAATAATTTTAGACCTGTTCCAGGGCACCGATAGAGTTAACCAATAAACTTATTAAACTAACTCCTAACATTGTTAAGATAAGTTTCTTGGCTAACTCATCTCTGCTGAGAGCGTCCATTACTTATTCGGCTGATTTTTAGCAGGGTAATGACTAATCTGGCTAAAAGCACAGGCGATCTTGAAACCTTGGCATGTAGCTGAATAACTTGGCCTCCAAATGTCCAGATTTTAAACCGCAGAGCTCTGTGCTAAGCAGGTAAGTGGGGCAGTTAAAGTAACCTAGATAGCTTTAGCTGGATATTCAGGGGAAATTATCTAGAAAAATGTTCCACAGAGTGTCCTTGGATAACTTTAGGACAAGTATTTATCCAAGCAGGCTTACCTGGCTAACTTTATCCAGCAGTGATGAATATCGGTTAAAATGTGCTCAAGGAAGACGGCCATTTTTTTACCCAGAGAAATTCTGTGTGGGCAGCAAATTACACAGACGAAACTTAGCTAGGGAGTAGGGGAAAGTGTTCAGATCTCAGTAACTCAAAACGTTGGCCAGACAAACCCTTTGTTATATCAACCTCACACAGAATAATTGGGACATAGAAAATAAAAGCTCTGTCTTCCGTAACTGTCTTAATTTATGAAATGAAATGGACTTCTGTCTGTTTCTTCAGGTTGCCTTCTTCTTCATCTCTCTTAGTCTGTGCTAGTTTGGCCTCTGTTAGCTGCTGGATCTGGTCAAGAAGTGCACTTGTATGACTGGGTGATATGGGATTATATTTATATGCAATGCCAGGCTATTGGCATGGATACTGGATACATGGCGGGGGAATGACACAATGATCAGGCGATTTTAAAATACAGGATTAACCTAACTAAGGATTCTTTTCTTCTGCTTTCATAACAGGGCACTGTTCCTAACTGTATTCATAGAGTCTTGTTACTTGTTGAGCGAGACCTCACATTCCGTGTCGAGAAGCCAACTGCCATGCAGGTAAGATGTCCATTTACTGGAAGCGTTGGAGGACTCGGGCTCTTAAACCTCTGAATTAATGAGTTCCTCTGTATTTGGGAGTTCTGGTTGTATCTAAGATATCAAACTTTAGGGCCACAGAATTAAGGGATAATGCTGCCATATGACACATCATTTGGATTCCTTCTGCTTGTTCTACAATGGAGTTAAACAATTCTCTTATATGTACGATATGGTTACATAGTCAGAAACCTATGTGTAGGAATCAATGAAGATGAAGGAAGAGTAGGGTTCCAACCCCCTTCTAATTACCTTATGGACTGATCCAGGCCAACCATGGGAAAAAGGGGATGGGTGGGGGGAGGGGCCTAGTTGGAGGCTGAGCCAGATCAACCTGAAGGTAGGGAGCAGGGTGAAAAGGAGTCACAAGCTGACATTACAGTTTCTTCTTTTCCTTTAATTACCCTTTGGAAAAGTTGTCTTTCATAAGATCTTTCCAGAATGTGCTTATTCTCTGTTTATCATTTTTGTCCATGCAGTTATTCCAAATAATTTAGAAACCTCATGGCTCGTCAAAAGATCTGCTCCATTTAGTGTTATCCTAAAAAGTTTGGCAATAGACTTGAGATGTGGTAATCACTTAAAATATATTTTTCAAGGCCACAAGACACTAGGGAATGATATGTACCCTTTCCAGCCACAGTAATAAAGTAGCCATCTAAAATGAAAGTAGGATGAGTACAGATTGTTTAAATTGAGAAATGTCATGCTAAAAGAATGAGTATGCACAAAATCAGTTTTGGCTTGGCCCTCCTAATAAAAAAAAAAAAGTATTTTAGATCCAGTTTCTTTGTGAGGACATACATCTGGCTTTTAATTAAATACATAATTTAAAAAATATTTAACTCAATAATTTAGGACATGGGTTGTATTAGTAATGAAAAAGCTTGCTAGCCTGTTATGGAATACTTTAAAGCATTTGGTATCCATTTAGCACCTATGTGGAAGGTCACTGCTTGGAATCTAAACATTATCTATTCTCGCCTTCCTACTTAGATTTTTTTCATCTCTCATTTTAGTTTTTTTCCTACTACTTCTATCTTTTCTCTTCTCTCTTCCTACCAAGAAACGTGGCTTGGAACATTTTTGTAATCCCTGGGCTGATATCCTCCATTGGAGTCCAAGAGCACTCCTTGCACACTGGGATTTAATCTGTTTTCCATTAATTTCAACCACATACCTCCTTCCAGGATTCCCTTTGTCTCCAAGTCCATTATTATTTAGTAAAAATCATGTTGGAGGCCACAATGAAGTTCCAACATAACTTTACTGTTCAGTAAAAATGAATCATAAAAGAAAATTATTATTTACCTGCTAATTTTCGTTCCTGTAGTACCATGGATCAGTCCAGACAGTGGGTTATGTCCCCAATCCAGCAGATGGAGTCAGCACAAGCTTTGAGGGGGCGTATCCATATATACTACTACCCCCTCTGCAGGAGTTCAGTATCGAGTATATCAAAGCCCGAGTAGAAACCCCCGAAGGATCAAGTTTGTGGAAACAGATAATGAAAACAATTGTAACCGCAACAAGTAACTGCAAACATCCTACCAACTTGTAGGGAGCTGTGAAAAACAGCGAAAAGAAACAACTGTGAAGACACAGAACACTGCGAGCAAGAAGCAGCGCAGAGCTGAGCAGGATCAAGAACCCAAACGCGGTGGGCGTCTGGACTGATCCATGGTACTACAGGAACGAAAATTAGCAGGTAAATAATAATTTTCTTTTCCCTGTACGTACCTGGATCAGTCCAGACAGTGGGATGTACCCAAGCTTCCCTAAATCGGGTGGAGTCCTGCGAGGCCTGCTCGGAGAACCTGCTCGCCAAAGTGTCCAGAGACCGAAGAGGCGAGGTGCAGACGATAGTGCCTCGAGAACGTGTGTAACGATTTCCAGGTGGCTGCCCTACAAATTTCCTGCGAGGATACCGAGCGAACCTCCGCCCAGGAAGCCGCCTGAGAACGTGTAGAATGCGCTACGATTCCGGGTGGGGGAGTCCGACCCGCCCCAATGTAAGAAGCAGCAATGCCGGCCTTCAGCCATCTGGCAATGGTAGTCTTCGAGGCCTGAGACCCCTTCTTAGGACCGGCCCAGAGTACAAAGAGATGGTCAGAGGTTCGGAACTCATTTGTAGCCTCCAGATAGAGGCGCAGAGTGCGCTTGACATTCAAGAGACGGAGAGACTTCGGCTCTGAGGAAGAGAAGGACAGCAACTCCACCGTCTGGTTCACATGGAATGCAGAAACCACCTTCGGAAGGAAGGAGGGAACGGTGCGAAGTGAAACTCCAGAGTCGGAGAAACGGAGATAGGGCTCTCTACACAACAGAGCCTGCATCTCCGAGATGCGTCGAGCGGAACAGATGGTCACAAGAAATACAGTCTTGAGAGTGAGATCCTTTATCATTGCGCTGCGCAGCGGCTCGAACGGTGGTCCCGACAGGGAGCAAAGCACAAGGTTAAGACTCCAGGAGGGACAAGGGTCCCGTAACGGAGGACGCATATGCTTGACACCCTTGAGAAAACGAGCAATGTCAGGATGCTGTAGAAGAGAGCCCCCATCGCTCAACAGCGAACCAAGGGCGGCCACCTGAACCCGTAGTGAATTATAGGTGAGCCCTTTTTCCACCCCCGCCTGTAGAAACTGAAGGATCTGAGGTACAGAAGCCTTAGCGGGTCTCGTGGCCTGGCTGGTACACCACAGCTCGAACACCTTCCAGACTCGAACATAGGCCGATGTCTTTCATGCCCGCAATAGCGTGGATACTACCGCCTCCAGGTAGCCCCGACGCCGGAGGCGGCGCCTCTCAAAAGCCAGGCTGCAAGACAGAAGAATTCTGCCTGCTCGAAAAATACCGGGCCCTGATGTAGGAGCTGGGGGAGGTGCCCCAGCCTGATTGGCCTGTCGATCACCAGCTGTAGCAGGTCCGCAAACCAGGGTCGCCTGGGCCATTCTGGGGTGACGAAAACCACGGTCCCCTGATGGCTTTCTATTCTGCGGAGCATCCTGCCCACCAGGGGCCATGGTGGAAAAGAAAGATATGGCGGCCACGGGAGGACCAGGGCATCCACTCCCTCCGCGCTCTCTCCGGCGACTGAAGAAGCGTGGAGCCTTGGCGTTGAGAGCGGACGCCATCAGATCCAAGTGGGGGGCCCCCCACCGATGGACGAGAAGTTGCATTGCTTTGTCGGAGAGAGACCACTCTCCGGGTCCAGCAGTTGACGACTGAGGAAGTCCGCCTGGACGTTGTCCACACCGGCGACGTGCGAGGCCGCTAGCCGGACGAGATGACGCTCCACCCATTGCATCAGCAGCGCCGCCTCGAGCGCGACCTGCGGGCTGCGCGTGCCTCCTTGTCGGTTGATGTAGACCACGGTGGTAGCGTTGTCCGATAGGATTCTGACTTCTCGGTTCCGAAGAAGCGGGAGGAAATGTCGCAGAGCTAGCCGGACCGCTCTGGTTTCCAGACGGTTGATTGACCACTTCGCCTCCACCGTGGACCACGTCCTCTGCGTGGCGCTTCGATCGCAGACTGCACCCCAGCCTGCTAGACTGGCATAGGTGGTCACCACCACCCAATTTGGCAGATCGAGGGACATGCCACGGGCCAGGTTCGGCGGATCCAACCACCAGCCCAGACTGTCCCTGGCATTCTGTGGGAGCGGGAGAATCACCTGATAGTCCTGCAATACTGGTTTCCAACGGGAGAAGAGCGCCCACTGTAAGGTCCTGAGGTGCGCGAAAGCCCAAGGTACAAGGTCGATGGTGGACCCCATCACTCCCAGGAGTTGCAGGTAGTCCCAGGAGGTGGGCTCTGGTAACGCAGAGAACCGTCGTGTGTGATCCCGCAAGGATTGAGCTTTGTCCTGGCGCAGAAAAACTTTGCCCAGTAGGGTGTCGAAAGTTGCCCCCCAAAAAAACCCAAGCATTGCGAGGGCATGAGGGAGCTCTTGGAGAAGTTCACTACCCATCCCAGGGAATGTAGAAACCGTACTACTCGAGTCACCGCTGAGCGTCCATGATCGAATGACTTCGCCCGGAGGAGCCAATCGTCCAGATAAGGATGAACCAGGATGCCCTCCTTCCGGAGAGCTGCCGCCACAACTACCATGATCTTGGTGAAGGTGTGCAGCGCCGGCGCCAATCCAAACGCGAGAGCCGTGAACTGAAAATGCTGGTCCAGAATTTTGAAACGAAGGAAACTGTGGTGGTCCGGGCGGATGGGAATGTGCAGGTAGGCCTCCGTTAAGTCCAGGGAGGCGAGGAACTCCCCCCGATGCACCGCCGCAATCACTGACCGGAGCGTTTCCATGCGGAACCGAACGACTCGAAGGGATTTGTTGACTTCCTTGAGGACTAGGATAGGCCGGAAGGAACCGTCCTTCTTTGGTACGACGAAATAGATGGAATAGTGGCCCGAGCCCACCTCTCCGAAGGGCACGGGCGCAGTAGCGCCTATCTCCCGGAGTCTGTCCAGAGTCAGCTGCACCGCTCCTCTCTTGAGGTCCGAGCCACAGGGGGGAAAGATGAACCTTCCCTGCGGGGGGCGGACAAATTCCA
The DNA here is from genome assembly GCF_901001135.1 of Rhinatrema bivittatum. Lineage (NCBI taxonomy): Eukaryota > Metazoa > Chordata > Amphibia > Gymnophiona > Rhinatrematidae > Rhinatrema > Rhinatrema bivittatum. The sequence continues at coordinate 97,966,453 of NC_042621.1, forward strand.
ATGCGTAGCCGTGTTTTATGGTATCCAGGACCCACTGGTCCAAGGTGATCCGTGCCCACTCCGCTTAGAAATACGTTAGTCGGTCCCCAATCCTGGGGACAGGGGAGTGGGCGAGACTGGCATCATTGTGAAGACTTGGTATAGGGGTTCCCGGTTCCGGGAGTAGTGCGTGCGGGCCGATGCCCGCGGAAGGCGCGCAACCAGGGCTGAGACCTGGGGGCGGATGGCCGGGAGCCCGTCTGTCTGTAGCCCCTGTAGCGCCGTTGCGCTCTGGCTCTGGTCCGAGAAGAAGAAAACGCTCTGGATGGTCGAAACCTATCCTCCGGCAGCCGATGAACAGCGTTCTCCCCCAGGGACTTGATGATCTGGTCCAAATCCTCCCCGAAGAGGAACTTGCCCCTGAAGGGAAGAGAGCCCAGACTGGACTTAGAGGACGTATCAGACGCCCAATTGCGTAGCCACAGTAGTCGTCGTGCTGCCACTACCGAAACCATGGATCTTGTGAGGACCCGAAAAAGGTCGTACGAGGCGTCCGCCCCATACGCCACTGCGGCTTCTAGCCGATCTGCCTGGGCAGCCTCATCGGACGGCAGGTTCTGAGACGTGAGGAGTTGTTGCACCCAAAGGAGACTAGCCCGCTGGGCAAGCGAACTGCACATCACCGCCCGCATACCCAGAGCGGAGACCTCGAAAACCCGCTTAAGGAAAACTTCCAACTTACGATCCTGTGTGTCCCGCAACGCCGCACCTCCCGTCACTGGGATAGTCGTCCTCTTCGTGACCGCCGACACTGCGGAGTCCACCTTTGGGACCTTGATGAGGTCCAGAAAATCTTCGGGGAGCGGGTACAGCTTTTCCATAGCCCGGCTGCTCTTCAGGGAGGCCTCCGGGGTGTCCCATTCCCTGGTGAGAAGTTGTAAAAACGAGTCATGAATGGGAAAAGCCCGAGCCCTCGGCCGGAGTGCCGCCAGGACAGGATCTCCCTTCCTTGAAGAAGTGATGACAGCGGGAGCTACTGGGGCAGGCGGGTCTGGTGGCGGATCCAAATCTAATTCTTGGATGATCTGCGGGATGAGGTCGTCCAGCTCTTCCCTCTGGAAGAGGCGTAGGGTACGCGGATCATCCCCCTCCTGTGTGCCGTCCCCTTGTCCCCCGTCCGGGAAGTCAAGTCCATGTCCCGCTGGGTCTGGCACCGCCCCCACTGCCGCGGGCGTGGATCGGACCCGGGTAGGAAGGCGGGAGGCCCCCACTCCCGGAGGGTCGGGGGGGGCCGGCGTCGAGGGCGACATCCGAGGGATCTTAGGAGGGGGGGGGGGTCCCACAGGTGCTTCCAGCCCCTGCAGATAAGCGGTATGCATGAGCAGGATAAACTCCGGAGAGAACCCCGGCCTGCTCGGGTGCGCTTCGGGGGCGGCGTGGTTCCTGCTCCCTGGCTCTGGGTGCTTGGTTCCTGCACCAAAATCGGGGGAACACCCCCGCTGGTAGAGTCCTCCAGGGATCCGTTCTCCCTCGTGGCCTCCAGGGATCCGTTCCCCCTCGTGGCCTGCGCCTCAGGGCGCTCAGAATGTAAAATGGCCGCCGTTCCCGCCAAAAATGGCGGAGTGGCCGGCCCGCACCGCCCGGGCAAAAAAGAGAAATCAGTCAGGGACTGTGAGGTACCTTCCCCCCCGGGAAGGCATCGTGCACAGATGCCCTCCCGGGAAATCCGGGACCCTGGGTCTCCGCAGGCCGCACAGCGGGACGGCCGCGGCATCGGGATCGCTGCAGGAGAAAAGAAAAAGCCACGGGGGGGGCCACGCGCACAAAGGCGCCGCTGCGGGGGGGCCCGGTCGGCCCGCACTGCCCGCTGTCTGAAAATAGAGGAGGGTGCCGCGGGGGGGCCTTCCTGGCCACACGACCCGCCCCAGACATCTTTCCCTAAATGGCTCAGCAGCCCATGAGGAGCTGTAAAATGGCCGCGGGTGAGGGAGTAAAGAGCGAAGAGGCCGGCTCCACCGGCTTTCGCGGGCCCCGGGGGCTGAGCTGTAAAGGAAAAAACTACAAAGGAAAAACAAACTTACCCCTGGCTGTAACGAGAAATAAACAGCAAGGCCACAGAGAAGAGACAAGGAAGATAAGCCACTCCCCAGAAGTTGAAAGAACTCTGCCTTTTTTTTTTTTTTTTTTTAAACTTAATACAAACTTGATACAAACTTGATCCACAGAAAAAGACAACAACAAGCCATAATCAAGCAAGAAAGTGAAGGAAAAGGAGGGGAAGCCTGATTCCCCTACTCGCATCTGCTGGAGTCAGAAGATACTGAACTCCTGCAGAGGGGGTAGTAGTATATATGGATACGCCCCCTCAAAGCTTGTGCTGACTCCATCTGCTGGATTGGGGACATAACCCACTGTCTGGACTGATCCAGGTACGTACAGGGAACTTGAGATTACAAGTTCAGTCTTCACTCGGTCCTTTACATTGCATCTCTTCATTTGTGGTAAATCTGTGATTCTGTTAGTCTTTCAACTAGTTGAATTTCTAAACTGGATCTGTTCCCATTTTGAGTGGCAGTTTTGAAGCTTCCTCCAAAACTTGGATATACTACTGGATGGCCTGGATTAGTGCTTCTCAAACTTTATTCGGCCGGAACACACCTGACAGATAATTCTTACATAAACATGTGACCGTCACGGGGCTAAATATAAACAAGCACTCTGCATTCACAGGAACCCCCTCGACCCCCAACAATGAGTGCAGAGCAGATCTAGAACATTCCCCATACAACTTACCATATAAAAAAGATATTCTGGTTCTGGTGACATCCCAGTAAAAGCAAAACAAACTCCCTTTACTACCAGGCACAATACCCCTCCTTATGAAAAGACAGTAATTTACCACTAATGCATGTCCTATTGAGAAAACACAACAAATAAGATTGATACAAATGCCTACACGCTAGTAAAATACCTCACCTCGATCACACGCCCAGAACTGACCTTCACCAAGTACAGAAAGACCACAAATTATAAATATGGAGACAGAAACTGGAATGGAAAACCAAAAAAGCCACTCTGCATGCAGTGCGAACCTGGAGAAATGGAAAGAGAAATATAGCACCTAACAGTCCCAGGATCTGCAATAATGCACACAAACTAACCCACACAAAGTTACACCTGTATTATGGAATGCACTCAAACAGTAACAACCCTAAGAAATACAACTATTAAACCAGGCCCTAAACACTAATACATTTCCTATTGGGAAAACAGAATAAGCCAAGCTGCTATAGATCCCCACTCAGAAATAATTGTAAAGCCATACTAATAAATGTTTCAAAACAGCTGATGAACAGATAACATCCAACAACTGAAAACTCATAAAAATTATTAAAACATGTCCAAATATCAATAAAATATTTCAAAACAGCAGCAACATCACTTAATACCCAATAATTAAAATGGCAGTCAGTCTAGAAAAATAAACTTAAAAAGCCACCTTTACTTACCCTCTCCAGCAACTCTCCTACTCCTTTCCCTTGCAGGCCAATAGCACTCACCAGAAGCAGCAAGGGCTGCTGAAGCTCTGTCCTCACAGTCCTCTTCCTTAGCGCCCACAACCATCTCTGTCTCACACACACAAGACACCTCCCTGACCAGTGTCTGCTTGAATCACTATCACCCTCTCCCTTTAGTAAATCATGAGTTTGTTCCCTTAGTAAAGATAAGAAAGGCATTGTTGTCTTTTTCTGTCTCTCCACGGCAGACCATGAACCTGCATCCATCTGCTATTACTGTCTTTGGAAGCCATAGGTGGTGCTATCCTGTGGAGGGTCATTTTCAGAGGAAGTTCTGTGGGAAAAATAATGCTTTACCCTTAGAAACGGTCCTTTAGAAAATGTCGGCTGCTGTAAAATTATGCGCATACACACTGATTGCTGGACTTTTATGCACATAGGGGAGAGGCATTTCAAGGGGTAGAGTCTGTGTGGGCTTGGGACTTTCACTCACGTTTAAAAAAAATCTGCACATAAATTCTCTCAGCAAAACTATGCACTCCAACTAGCAAGTGAAATTGAGTGTGCGTAGTATTGCCGGGATCATTTTCACAGCAGATTTATGAGCAGGAGTCCACTTTGAAAATTGGCGCAGGTTTTTTTTTGGGGGGGAGGGGTTAGATTTAACGCATGACTTTTCACTGGTAGCTAAAGGCCAGAGGGTTTACAAATCTGAGGGGGTCATTTATCAAGCCAGGGTAAGCAGCATTTGCCATGTGGTAAGCATGCTATCATAATAACCTAGCAAATTGCAACAGATAAAGACCCAAATGGTTCATCCAATCTCCCCAGCAGGTTGTTTAGGATTGAAATTGCCATGAAAGTTACCAAAAGGTTTCCCCATTTGTTCATTTCCATCCTCTTGCCTCTAGATTCTCATGTCCTGATGCTCCTGCAGGCCCCAGAGCCCGCCCCGCCCCCATCTGTAGTGTAAAAATCCCTTGGGATCCCTACTTCTGCTGCAGCACCAATGTAAAAACAACTAATTAAATCGATACATCTTGGGCAGCGCTGGCCCTGGTCCCACCCACCGTATCAGACTCCTGCCCCATACAACTCCAAAAGTGATCCCCCACCCTCCAACCCCCCTCAGAGCACGTATTTTCAATCCCTGTAGGCAGGGCCGCCATCAGGAATTTTGAGGCCCCATACAGCCAAAATGTCTGGGCCACAAGCATTCAGTGGATAAAGTATATGCAACAATGTTTATACCTATGTGTAAACTCCACCATAGGACGTCCCCCCAGTAATAAATAGATAATGCACCGGCAAAACAAACTTGTTACTTACCCTTTGCGCTCCGGGGACTCCGCGGCTCCTCGGCCTCCAGCTAGCAAGCAGACAGCGACGGCCCGCGCGCTTTGCCAGCGCATACTGTCTGACGCGGCGTTGACGTCACAGCCGCGTCAGACAGTGAACGCTGGCAGGACAGAGCGCGCGGACGAGTCTCTGTCTGCGGTGCTCTGTAAATCAATGCTATGCGTGTCTAAAAGACACGCATAGCATTGATTCTCTCCCTTCTCTGGGGCCCGCACCCAGGGCCGGCTCCAGGTTTCAGTAGGCCCCTGGGCGACAGACTGTCGCCTCAGTGGGCCTCTTTGCCATGAACTAATACATCCCCCAAGCGCACCTGCCGCCTGGCGGCTGCGGGCCCCCATATGTGGCAGTAGATCCTGGGGCCCCATACTGCAGGCCCAAGAATACTGCCCTGATGGCGGCCCTGCCTGTAGGTCCAGCAGTGCTCAGAGTACCACCTAGGGCTGCAGATCTGGGGGTGCCATTTTAAAAATAGTGCCGGCTGGCCTCAGACGACCTTTGCTCCAGTCATGCGGCACGGCTGGACCGAGAGCCTTGGGGGTGCTTCACGCACTGCTGGACCAACAGGGATTTAAAATAAGTGTTGCGGGGGGGGATCAGCAGCTCAGGAAGGAGGTCCAGAGGAGTGGATGGGGTTGCACCCTCTATTGCTTACCTTTTTCCTGCCTGACTCGGTTCCTTTTGGGAAGATGACTGCCTCCGCTTCTCCACGCTGACCCCTTCGGCGTCCCCGGTCCGGCATGGGCGACTGCATTCGTCATCTTTCTCCCAGAGTCACCTAGGGCGCGCAGCCCTGTCCTTTACGTGCGTCATGGCAGGAACCTTGGGGGCGTCCCCACCGCATGACGTCACAAGCTCGATTCTTAATACGAGTTAGCAAGGAATCCTCCATGCTGATCCCTCTATGTTACCAGACACTGCCGCTCTGTGTACTCCCGCTGCAGGACGACTTAGGTACCTGCTCCATGGGGAGCTTGCCTCACTCCTCTACACCCTTCGGGGTTATCTGCTACCAACAAGGACGCCTAAGTTACCCACTCCTCACAGGCCTTGCCTCGCTCCTGTCTACCCTGTGGGGTTGCCTACCATCTACAAGGACGCCTAAAGTACCCCCTCCTCGGGGGCCTTATTTCGTCCCGGACCTCCTTTCCTCGGGGATTCTCTCCTACTACAACTGTCAGCATCAGAGTGAGTGCTACCGCTCCAGTTCTGTCTCTGCATTGTCTCACCTCTCTCTTCATAGATCCTCGGCCTACCCCGCACCGCGGACCACTACCGGATCTACTCTCACTGGCCTTCCATCTAGGCCTGGGTTCTCGGCCTACCCTTCGCAGACCACTACCGGACCCATCTCCCTCTCGGAACCTGGTGAGACTGTGGAACTACCTTTTCCACGTTGCAGCCCTCAGAACGGAACATTGCAATCAGACATCTCCCCTTCTGGCTGGTATCACTGCCCATTCCTCGGGTTACCATCTACGTTGCAGTATAATAAAAACTATTCTTCTCTGTGTCCATCTCTGCTCGGAGCTAGCCTATCGCTGCAAGTCCCCGCAGGGCTCCGCCCTGTAGGAGGTGCCATCTCTTGCACCGACCAAGGGCCCACGCCTCAGTGTCCAAAGTACAACAGGTGGGATCACTCAGGATGGAGGGGATTGGGCTGCCTGCGCCTCAGGGTTTCATTTATTTATTTATTTACATTGGTGCCACTTAAAGGTGCAGCAGGAGGGGGTGGGAGAATGAATCACACTAGACCGCAGGGGCTTTTGTACTAAAAATATAGGGAACAGTCTTGGGGCAGCACAACTGCGGTATTTTTTTTGCTGCAGTATTTTAGCACAGGATTCACAAACTTGGTGAATCCCACACTATATTTCCCTCTGGAGTAAATCTCCTCCTAAGTTAGCACCTGAGGCAATGGAGGATGAAGCCAACTTTCCCAAGGTCATAAACTGCATCTTTGGGATTAGAATCCTGGCTTCCCTGCTTCTCAGCCCACGGCTCTAACCTCTCGGCAATATTTGCTGGATAACATGCGTGTGATGTGACAGAATGACCCCCGTCATTTTCCACATTCTCAGGGAGCGCTCTCATGGGCTCTGGCAGTCACCCGGGAGACCTTGCACAGAATTGTAATTAAAAAGCTGAGTTGTATCTGGAGACGCATCTCCAATCTCCTATGACCATTACCAGTACTGATGAGAGAAAAACAAGCCTGATCTGCTGCATAACTTAGGCTGGTTCTGCTTAATGGGCTTAACCTAACTTCGGCGGCGTGTTCAGGCTGGGAACCCTGTGCAGAGCTGGCTCACCTTAATCATTTTGTATATTATATGGCAACACATCTAAAACCGTCATGCCAATTACATTACCTGAGTCCGGGACAGCGTACAAGCCACCACCGTGAAGTGTGAAAAGCTTGAATCACGATAGAAACATTTCTGAAGAGAGAAGCACCAAGAGCAAAGAAATCCCTGCGCCAAATAATACAGAGGGCTTCAGGCCCCCAGAGGAAGCCTGGCTCCTGCAGTGCCCTGAGCATGGCCTGTACCTCATGCTGCAGAGAGAAATCCCTACAGCGCAGGGCATGAGGTGCCCTGATACAGCTGGAGCAGAAAACTGCACGCGCAGGTACAGAGTCACAGAGACAGGCAGGTTCAGCCTGTCCCCGTCAGTCAGCCCACAAGATACAGCAGGGGAGCAGAGCGATTTTGTTTTTCTTTGCTGTGCGCTTTCTAGTCGCACTTCTCCTCTCAGATTCCCAGAGTTTCCTGAATCCGATTTGGGAGGAAACAAGGGGGGGAGGGACTGGAGAAGGCAGACTTTGGTGGGGGTGGGGGAGGAGAGAAGGGAGCTGGAGCAGAACCCCTGCGATGACAGGACTGAGGGCAGAGTAGGGGGAGAGCTGGAAGGAGCAATGGCACAGGTAGGCCAGGAGGATCGGATAGGCAGTACCAGAATCCCGCCCAGGCTGTAGAGCGGGGAAATCTGCAATATTGCTGAGAGCCAGCAGGCATCAGGGCGGGGGCAGGGCAGGTGGGGCAGCTGCCCTGGCACAGAAAGCCTGCCCTTCCCCGCCACTTTCCGTCTGTTCCCACGGTTGCTGCTGCCATGTGCGGTGCTCTAACAGGGTCATTCATCAAAATGCATTATGGCGCCATAACGCGTGCGATAATAGTACTATCGCATGGCGCAAATGCACATTTTTGGAAGGGGCGGGATTAGGGAAGGATCAATTTAATCGAGGGGCAGTATTGCATGGTGTGATGGCATAATGCGTGCTATCGCATGGTTTTAACTATGCCTTTTTTCCTGGTGTTAAGCTGTGCAATAGGCCTGAAATGGCCAAAACCACAATTTGTGATAAATTTTGCAAATTGTGTGTTGGCCATTTCTGGGGAGGCCTTCACAGTATTCAACTATTTAGATCTCTATAGGAGGGTCAGCTAATAGCTCGAGGTCAGGTGTTGTGGTGGTTTAGGGTTTAGGGGCCAGTTTGACATGCAGAGTGAGACCTCGGTGAAGATTTGATGTCATTTGGGGTGAGGAAAGTCTCACAATGATGAGATTTCTACTGTGTTATCTTGCCCTAGCTTGATGGTACCCTGTTACAGAGTCTGTTCTGTTCAGTTTAACATCCTCCACTTCTGCAGATTTGTCATGTAAACTGTAGATTGCGTTATGTGGCAGGGGATTGTCTGAGCTGGTATGATAAAGGGCTTTGTGCGGGATGAATTATAAAGGCAGACAGAACACGAAATCTCCATACAACTTCCTGGCTAGGGACAGGCAATGAAATGCTTGCTAGTCCTGAAACTGAGCAGACTTCTAAGCCTTGTTTCTTCTAAATTACTCTGTTCTGTTAATAACCAGTTAACAATCATTCCTTTCCCAGTTTGTCATGAAAGCTGTGGACAGTCTTATAGGGAGCTTGTATGAGAAAGTTGCTAATAGTAATTGAAAAAGCTCTGTGACATTCAAATTGGTCTACTGTACGTACTTCCTCCCCTCTCCTCACTCAGGCACCCATCTTCTGCTTTTCCTGTATAGATTGCATCTGGGGCACTTTTAATTCTTGGCTGATTCAGCAATTAGGTAAACCGTTGATTCTTTACCCCTTCTTAATGGGAGTAGGGACTGTGCATTACGTGTCTCTGATCGTCTGATATGTGCTATACAGATGAATGGCCACTCACTTGCATAAAGGTAGTGAAAGCAGAATGCTATTTTTATAACACAAAATTACTCTCGGGGAAGCAAGAACGCTATGGTAAGCACCAGGCTTTGAGGAGCCAGTTCCTACAGGACCAATTCTGTTTTTTTTTAATTAGATATTCTGTATTTATAGTCTCTGCTTTTACTGTTTGGAATCGGCACTGCAGGTACCAGAATGCATCAGGATGAAGTTTGTCAGGACCGGTCCTGCCCTAATATCTCCCTCCAGGAATTGGGTGAACTGGCAGCTATGAACAACTTTTGTTCTGTGTGCACGCTATCCGGCTGCAAATAGATCTGATAATAATAATCTTAAACAATTCTATATGAATATCAGGCTCTATGCCAGTGAAAAACTATTTTTTATAGTTACACAGTAAATGATATAAAGTAGTGTGGTTGCCGTGTTAGCCTACTTGAATACACAAAAATGAAGGTTAAAAAATAAAAATAAGACAACAAAAAATATATAGGATGATACCTCCTTTAGTGGACTCACTTAATATATTTCTTGATCGGCTTTTACAAGCTCAGAATAGAATCTATGAAAAGTTATCACCCTATATATTTTTTGTTTGTACTTGTTAACCTTTATTACCGTAGAGTAACTGACGGCAGGTATAGGGCAACTTTCCCATTCAGTCTTCCCAGGGGCTGGGATCGTACAGTACTGGTAAGAATTAAAATCTGTTTGCACTCCCCTCTCATTTTACTCCAGCTCTTGAGCTGCAGTTTTGCTGTTGTCTACAGGTGTGGCTTAAGCAACTCTTATTTTTCTCTTCTATTGTTTTTTTTTTAATTTCCAGCTTGATCTTCTTTCATCAAAGTCCTTACACAGGCATATTGACAGTGCGTGGCTCCCTCGGGAATTTGATGGAAGCTTTCCTTATTGCCACCGTGACTGGCTAAATTTCCGCATGGTGAGTGAGTCACAGTCAGTTTAAAGTTGTCATCTGAAGTCTGAGCTTGGTTTTCTCACTCAAAGGAGAGTGTACGGCTTGTACTGGACACGCGGCATACAGAAAAATGGTTGAATTAACTCCAGTTTGAAATATGTGTGCAGTAACACCTTGCTGAGGCGTCAAACTAAGTGACTGGAGATTCCCTCTACTTATTTATTATTTATTTATTTGCTTAAAACCCTTGTGCCCCACATTATCAAAAAATATCTAAGCAGGTTACCTAGTAAAACACGCATAATAAAACACGCATAATAAAACACAAAACTGACCAATCACACGTTATTAAATCATGAGAATTGCATAAAAACTGCAGGCACCATTCATCCTACATACTGCTGAGAGCAGACATACTCCACTGACCTCCAAATATAAATACAAGCCAATCATCCAATACTTGCCATAGACCTCAGCTAACTCCTGATAAGTCGGGGCAATAGATGTGCCTTTACCAATTTCCGAAAGACTGCAACCCAGGCCTCGGCTGTGAATTTCTCAGGCAGTGCGTTCTGGAAGAGTGGCCCAGCAACACAAAATGGCCACTCCATAGATTCATGGAGCCTAAGATGCTGAAAAGAAATGGACATCTAACAAATTGTGATATGAAGGATCTTGGAGACCACATGGATTGATAAAATCTTGAGCACCGAGTTAAAACACCTCGGAGTTAAACTGTGTAAAAGCCTTGAAGATTAACATTGGAACCTTTAAATCTGAGCCAATGCCAATTAAAGAGAATGGGGTAATGTGATCCCAAGTGTGCTTACCTGAAACCACCCAGGCGGCGGCAGCAGCAGCAGCAGCAGCACTGTGCGCCGATTGAAGCCTTGTCAGTGCTGCTTGTGGTAGGACCAAATAAAGCGAGTTACAATAATCGCCTGTGGAAATTCACCAGAGCATAAGTAACAGCTTTCAAATCCTCAGACACAGAAAAGTTTGCGGGTGTTGCAATAACTGAAGTTTCAAAAAAGAACCTTCTCAACAACAGCTTTTACATGTGGTCGAAAAGACAGAGTAGAGTCGATATATACTCCCCCAATTCTGAGCTTGTGCAAGGATCGGATCCTGGCCCCATCAAAAGACAAAGTAGATGGGAGATCTTTAGGAAGAAAATGGGCTAAAAAAAACCCATCTGTTTTTTTTTTTTCTATTTAAAAGCAACCCTTTTCTAGACATCCAATTTCTAATAGCACCTTCCCCAAGTCTTCTCTGTTTCTGCATCCAGTTCCCCACAGGGATGCAGTCCTGTAGTATCCTCTATCGAAATGTAAATTCACTAATTCAGTACTGTAGAGCAGAATCTTACCTCCCATTCCTTGGCGTTCTTTCCAAGCTCGAGTCCCTCTTATGAGAGTCACAGGTAGAAATATACATGACTCGACATTTATGAGCGACTATATTAATGTTTTATCAAAGACTGTTGCACACAGATTTCAAGTCTCTGCCTGCACAGGTACAGTGCAGTTTTGCTGGAATGCTTTGTACTTTTGATGTTCCCGCTTGAGTGGCCAGCATGATGCTTCATCTTGTCACACACCTATAAGCCTCCTGGGACGCATTGTGCTGCAGTTGTTGGCAAGAGCCACAGGAGGTGATGCCTTGCTATAGATAGAGGGCATTTCCTGATTCTGTGCATCTGTGCTGCTTGTATTCTCCGTACACAAACAGGACAAATCAGCTCCACCAGTGGATGACATCACCCGATGGAACTGACATGGAGCATTTTGTAACAAGCTGTAGAAATGCATAAAAATATTTTTGTGACCTGCACTGGACTTCCTGCCCTGCCGCTTATGTATGTGGATCCCATAGTATTTTTTAATCCATGGATCTAACTGGATGGGTTGCTCTCCTCTCTACAGATATAGGGGCAGATTTTAAAACCTGCGCGCGGGTGCAGATTTGTTCGCGCAACCCGGCGCAAACAAATCTACGCCCGATTTTATAACATGCGCGCGCAGCCGCGCGCATGTTATAAAATCCAGGGTCGGCATGTGCAAAGGGTGCACAATTGTGCAACTTGCGTGCGCCGAGCCGTGCAGCCTGCCTCCGTTCCCTCCGAGGCCGCTCCAAAAAGTCACATTGTCCAAATATTTTGGGAAATCCTGCACTACAGGTTTGTGTGCATTTGGTCAGCTTTGTCTTCCAGGGCTGGTGGCAGCAGTTAGCGAACTAGGCAACTGCCTAGAGCTCCACAGGTTTGGGTGTGGCAGCCTTGTGCTTTCACTGGCCCTTTTCCTATATAGAAGCAGCACTCCGACTTTTCTTGGTAATCAGACTACAGAGATTGGCCTCCTCCTTTCTGCCCACAGAAGCCGGAAGAGGAAGTATGTCATGAGCTCGCGCAGGTGGGAAGAAGTAAGCACAATTGTGCACTCAAAGGAGCAGGAGGAATTGGCCCCGCAGGCAACAGAGCACCATCGGATAGGCCCACACAGCTCAGAGGCACAGGAACAGCATTGGCACTTGGCAGGCCTGTGCAGCTTTAGAGAGGAGCAGGAATAGTGACTAGGCCCACATGGCCTTGCATAGGAGCAGAAATGGCCTGCCCGCATGGCCGAAGAGAAGAGGAGGTAAACCTGTGGAAGAGAGAGCAGTATCCGACCCAGACGGAATGCCAATAATGAGGTCATCATCCAGCACCTCAGCGTGATCGGCGCCATGCTGGATGGAAGCAGGCAGCGGGGTTCTGAGATCTGGCGGGCTGAGGGAGACTTCCCCAGGCGAGAGCAAAGTTCCTCTCTCTGCTCCACCAATGGGGCTCAAGGCCCACAAATCTGGGGAAGGGACAGCGAAACCTGAGATCAAACTCTGGGCCAACCGGAGAGAGGATTTGAAAGGGAAAATCCTCACTCTCCCCTTTTCCCTTATGTGGCATAATTCAAGGAAACGGCAAAAAAAAAAGTAAGTGTCGGAGCAGGAAAAACATGTGTCCGCTCACGCTGCCATATTATATTCCCCCCCCCCCCCCCCACACACACCAACTGTTTTATCTTAAATTTTGGAGTTTAACAATAATGTGGCTTTTTATTACTGTTTGACTTTTATTATTGCATCTAAGTAAGGTCCAATTTATTTTAATAGATTGTACTGATTAGTTATGTGCCATTAGACTTTATGGATTTGTATTATTTATTGATCCTTATTGTGAAGGATAATTTTAATCATATTGATTTTATATATTGATTTTATTTATTTAAAAATTTGTATAAACTGTACCTCCAATCCCTAAAAGGGCACCCAAAGCAGTATACAAAAAAACAGCACACAGTGTTATGTAGACATTATATGTTCTTTTTTTCTTGGTTTTTATGAGTTTTATTATTGATGCATTTTGTAATTATATTTGTATCACATTTTTCTATTTGTAATTAAGTTGTTAGTCACCTTGAACAATAATGGAAAGGCAGGCTACCAATGTGAAATAAATAAATTTAAAAACACTGACCCTGGTAGCACATGGTCTCTTACTGATTCTCCTCTATCTCTATTAAGTATAGCACTCTCTGTCTCTCATTGGCTCTGCCCTCTCTCTCTGTACTTAATCTTATCTTGCACTTGTTGTTTCTTTTAAATTTTATATTTTACTTGTGTTATTTTTAATTATGTTAATTTTAGAACTATGTATCGTTTACTATTGTGTTATTGACAATCTTTTGTATTTTATTTCTTGTTATTGTAAACTGTTGTGATGGACATTCCGATACGACGGTATATAAAACCTAATAAACTAGAAACTTATACATAATGCTCTGCCTGTCTCTTTTTTTTCTCTGCATTATTTCTGTTACATCTAGCACTCTGTCTTTTGTTTCTCTTTGACTGCATTGTTTCTGTGTTACAGAAACTGGAACATTTGCAGCAGAACTGTGAAAGAGCATCCACCTTCCTTCAACATGCAATCGAGAACCTAAAATCCAACAAGTTACTACACAGAGCTGAGGTTAGTGCTTGTCTTTGGGTCTTTTAACATAAGAGACCCTTTTTTAAAAAACATTAGCTCAAGTTTTTTTTTCCTATATTTAAAGTCTGAGGAACCGGATCATTATCATGCGCAATACAGACTGAGTTATGTGCTCTGTGACACATGATTCCCGCTGACAAATAAAACGTGTGTGACACGCCCAGCAAAGACTGTGTCATCTTACACATGGGTATGCCCCACACAGCATCTTCCTAGGGTTATTAGCTTGCCGTAAATTGACTCAGACCAAAAAAAAAAAAGTGAACACAAATTGAAATGTCCATAAATATAATTTCAGTAGAAACTTCATGAGCCATAGGCCCTGTCTCTTGTGCGCTGGGCTCGGGGTCCACTCTTCAGGAATGAGAATTATATCTCAGTGCATAAAGGATTGGATATTGGCATAGTAAATCCAGTTTTCTACTAAATGGCAATGATAAAATGTAAGGCCACAGTAAACTTAGATTGTCAGTAAAAAAAAACCCCCAAAACATTTGAATGTGTTGACAGCTAGCTATATACACTCATTTCAAATGAATTTATTGTTTATAACAATAAGTTGTGGTTTGTTCTGAATGGAACAAACCCAAAGTAGACTTACTGGGAAATATCTGAAAATGTTCAGATTTTTGGTTTGTTACAAAAAAAGGAGACTTTCCCAGCCCTCCCCCAATCCGCTACTGCTTATCATGACCAGGCTCCCTCCCCCCAAATAAGCTAAGGCCCTTCCTCCCCCTGCAAATGAGCTGGTAGTGGGGGCTCAGCCACCCCCCACTCACTTCTTCCACGGGGTTGTTGGCTGCAGAAATGGTCTGGGAAAAATCCCCAGTTATTCCTGCCTCACTGAATCCCTTTCAGAAAATGCTGCTGACTTCATAGCCAGTCAGCGTCATATTGTTTTATGATTGTAGAGTAATATGGTCATCAAGCAAGCTTTATGGCTGTCAGCAGGCTTGGGTGTGTGGCCATATTGCTTCATGTCCCTATTACTTTATGGCCATAAAACAATATGGCAGTGGCCGGCTGTGAGGCCAGTGCCGTTTTTGAAAGGGAGTTCACGAGGCAGGAATGACTGGGGATCTCTCCAGCCCCTTTCTGCAGCCACCAACCTCGTAGGAAATGTAAGTGACCGGGTAGGCCCAGAGCCTGGAATATGAGCAGCAGGTGGATGGGCCTGGGGAGACTTCGGTTTATTGGTGGGGGTGGGGGTGGCGGAGGCCACAGCTTGTTTGCAGAGGATGGAAGCCCGGACATGTTAGGCCATAGCACAGGGGGTCCTGAGGAGGCCCTTTTTTGATTCACTTTTTTTGTTTTAGTTTTTTTCAAATGTAATATTTATTTCAGTTTGGCAAATGAACCAAACCAAAATAAACATTAAACGAATCGAAAATCAAATATTCCCCGAAACAAAATGTTGTCGACAAAATGTTGTCGACAACATTCCCCGAAACGAATGTTGTCGCTCAGACAACATTCCTCCTCCAGACCCATTAGAGAAGCATACAGAGGATCACTTCATGTACCACATACCAAAACTACACAACACCTAACACTCAGAGACCGGGCCTTCTCTACAGCAGGACCACCGATATGGAATTCCATTCCTCCGGATCTGCGACAGGAGCCCTGCCTCCCAACTTTCAGAAAAAGGCTTAAGACTTGGTTATTCAAACAAGCCTTTCCAGACCCTGCCTAAATCTCAAATCAACATTATCTTCAATCAGACACTCCAGAATAGAGTACATTCTGTAAATAATTACGCCTCATTCTGTTAATTCTCTCTAGCTTTCCACCTTCTCCCAGTTGAACAGCCTTGTTTTATTGTAACTTCTTGGTTTCTTTGCACTACGTTCCATGTTCTTGTTTTCATCCACCCCCCTTGTTAATTGTAAACCAGCATGATGTGATTCTTTCATGAATGCCGGTATATAAAAACCCAAAATAAATAAAATAAAATAAATAAAAAAATGAACCAAAATGAAATTTTCCCCCTGTACCTCCCTGACTGATTCTTCAGACTGATAGAGGAGTGTGTCACACACCACACAGACTCTAATCTATTGCATTTTGCATGCTGTGCTGTACATGGACATATAATATATGCTGTATATGAACATTCTCCTATTTACTAGCAATATGAAACATGGCATAGACAATATACATTAGTATATGCTATCAATGAAGTACTTTCATAAGAACATAAGAACATGCCATACTGGGTAAGATCAAGGGTCCATCAAGCTCAGCATCCTGTTTCCAACAGTGGCCAAGTAAGACTACAAATACCTGGCAGGTATCCAAACACAGAAGATCCCATGCTACTGATGCCAGTAATAGCAGTGGCTATTCCCTAAATCAGCTTGATTAATAGCAGTTAATGGACTTCTCCTCTAAGAACTTATCCAAACCTTTTTTTAAACCCAGCTACCCTAACTGCACTAACCACATTCTCTGGTAAAAAAATTCCAAAGCTTAATTGTGCATTGAGTGAAAAAGAATTTTCTTCGATTAATTTTAAATGTGCTACATCCTAACTTCATGGAATGCCCCTAGCCTTCTATTATCCGAAAGAGTAAATAACAGATTCACATTTACCCGTTCTACACCTCTCATGATCTTAAAGACCTCTTTCATACCCCCCCTCCACCGTCTCTTTTCCAAGCTGAACAGCCCTAACCTCCTTAGCCTTTCCTCTCAGGGGAGCTGTTCCATCCCCTTTATCATTTCATGATAATTGTGGAATTATATACAGTGCTTCACATTGATAATTAAATATGTAAGCTGTCTGACACCTTGTGCTTCATACTGACAAATTATTTGAATGGGTTGCACACAGACCAGATTGAGTATATTATGCAATGTTCCTGCTAATTGCACAGTAGCTCTCCGACTCTCTTCTACTTGCTGGAACTACTCCATCTTGCAGTTTGAACCATACATGGCTGGTAAGTCCCACAAGACAATGGGACACTGTACAGTTTAAACTGTGAGATGGCTGCAGCTGCACTAGGTGGGTAGAAGGGAGTCAAAGGTCCTTGCCTAAATTAGCAGAAATATTAATATTATGCATAGCAATAACTGATGGTGTACAATACTATGCCAATAATTTTATACGGAATTAAAATAAATGTATGTAATAAGTGACCTCACTATTGAAAACTGGCTCTCCATAGGAAGTAATCTTAATGTGACTGCACAGCTTTGTTTCCATTACCATCCACTTAGACAGCAGGTCTGTTAATAATGCTGCAGTCAGAAACTTGGGATTAAGGAATGCTTTTCTCATGTTAGAGTCTAGGGAAAGTCTTCCATTATCCCCTTATTTAGACTGTGTAGTCTGTATAATTATAGTCAAATTTCTCACTATTAAAAGAGGAGAAATTTTGATAAAGGAGAAAAGCTGGAGAATGGGTTTCCACAGCAGATGCATTGCTTTGTGCGCATTAGTAATGGTTAAGAACCAAGCGTGCCGAGAATCCCTGAGGACTGAGGCCACTTCACATTATCAGCACTCGCAATAGCTTGCAGAAGTGAGGCTCTAATGAGTGACTGATTTTGGTAGGAAAGCAAGAATCGCTGGCTGCCCACCATGGAGACAGCACCAAAGGGAGAAAGTGAAACAGGAGAGAAGATGCCTCTGGTAGATAAATGATTGTCCAGCTGGTGTGATGTTTCCTTTAAGGCATAAAGGCCCCTGATGCCTTTTCACTCATGTGGCAGAGATGACCTGACAAAGCGGTTAAAGCAGTGAACTCTGTGACTCGGGAACAATCCTGGGACATGAGTTCAGGACTTGGCAGTGACTTTGGGCAAGTCATGTGATCTCCCCCATGACTCCAGAACCTAGTTGAAAATAACATATTTTCACTTTATAAATGAAATTATTTATATGTGAGCTGATTTAGATGAAAGAGTCTGAGGCGGAACCTGCTGGCATTCTGAAACTTCATAGTCTGTAAGTGCAGAATAAGGGAGGTGCAGACAGCCTGCTCGGTTAATTACCGTGACTGCCACATGCAGATGCCAGAGCTCCTCCACTGCTGCCCCCATCCCGCTCGGAATAAGTCTCATCCAGTGTGCAGTGCACGTGCTCTCTACCTCACTCAGCCTGGGAATAAGACAGAGGCTGAAAGGATTCAAAGGGAGGGGGAAGATGAGGACGTGCTGTGTGCACTGCATGTGCCACAAACCCCCGCAGGCTGTTTAATTCCCCACCCCAGGGCTCATGTTGTAGTTCTGAAGGAGAGGCCTGCATGGCCATGCTTGTTCCAAGAAAAGGACCCCCACATGTTCAAAAGCCACCAATAGTGTTTCTCGTTGCTGTGAGGTGCTGAGAGCAGAGCCCAGATGTGGATCTGGAGCTGAGCATCATGCAGTGGTGACGTTTCCGTGGCACACCTGCACAGATCTGAAGGCTCACCAATGTACTATGGCAAACTGATCAGAAAACACTGCCTACATTACTAAGGACTTGCTGGTAAAAAAATTGCCAGAAGGTAAATATTCAAAAGCTCTCTGAAGGGATAAGATGATTGGCCAATTTTAGTTGGTTATCTTTAGGTGAATTTTCTGCTGATCCTAACCAGCTAGGTTTTCAGCTGAAAATGTGACCAGCTAGATTTATCTGATTTATAGGTGGATTCAGTAAGCTGTGATATGGCGATATCATAAGTTAAACAGCACGTGACGTGCGATATCGCCATATCTCGGCACTATCGCACAATATAACAGAAGATGTCCTCCCCCTATGGAAATAAGCTGCTTTGCATTCATAAAATTGCCCAAAGCATGCAAAGCAGCTTATGTATAGGCAATCCTATGGTAATAAAATAACTTTGAAAAAAGTCAACCCTGTTGTAATGTGTTTGAGGAAGGGGTAATTATTTTCCCAAGGGAACATTGGGCTGCTAACATGGCTCCCTGATGCTCCCACAGGAGAATGAAAGGGCCAAACTCACCTTGGGGTCTTCAGAGACCCCCACCCACCCTTCTGCCACCTTCCGAGGCAGTACTGACCCCCCTTAAATAAAAGATTAAGTTGATTCCAACCACGTGACGATGGCCCACTCGCCTTACAGTGGGAAACAGCCCCCTTAGCTAAATGCCTTTTCCCCTGCCCCGGCCTGTCCCTTCACCTCCCCCCCCCCCCCCCCCCCATCCAAATAAATTACAATTCCTGGTGTCTAGGGGTTTCCTTGCACCCAATCTAAAAATAGGTACCTGGTGGTCTGGGGGGCGGGGGGGCTGCCCAACCCGGTGCCTCCCCTAGGCTCACCCATGCTGCTTGAATTTAGGTGCTCAGATTGGGCATACATTCAGTTTTCCAGTTTTAACTCTTAAAGCTAAGCATGTAGGTCCTTTGGATGTCAGCTCATCACTGATTGGTAACTTCTGATGCAGTCTAAAGATAGAAGCCAAAGGAATATTTTCACTTTTGTTTTTGCCATTCTCCATTAATATTCTACTTTGCATTACATACAGGTCGATCCAGTAAAGTGTGCTCCGTCGGAGCGCACTGTCAGCCTGCTCTGGACGCGTGTTTTCCCTTACCACTTATTCAGTAAGGGGAGGAAAACACGCGGCCCACCCGCGGCACCTAATAGCGCCCTCAACATGCAAATGCATGTTGATGGCCCTATTAGGTATTCCCGAGCGATCCAGTAAGTAAAATGTGCAGCCAAGCCGCACATTTTACTCTAAGAAATTAGCGCCGCCCAAAGGTCGGCGCTAATTTCTTCCGGCGCCAGGGAAGTGCACAGAAAAGCAGTAAAAACTGCTTTTCTGTGCACCCTCCGACTTAATATCATAGCGATATTAAGTCGGAGGTCCCCAAAAGTAAAAAAAAGTAAAAAAAAAAAAATTTTGAATTCGGCCCGCGGCTGTCGGGCCGAAAACCGGATGCTCAATTTTGCCGGCGTCCGGTTTCCGAGCCCGTGGCTGTCAGCGGGCTCGAGAACCGACGCCGGCAAAATTGAGCGTCGGCTGTCAAACCCGCTGACAGCCGCCGCTCCAGGCCAAAAGGAGGCGCTAGGGACGCGCTAGTGTCCCTAGCGCCTCCTTTTCCTCGTTTGCACCGCGTCGCCTCATTTAAATACTGGATCGCTCGCACCGGCGAGGGGCCGGTGCGCGCGCCGGGAGAGCGGGCGT
This sequence comes from Rhinatrema bivittatum, assembly GCF_901001135.1. NCBI lineage: Eukaryota > Metazoa > Chordata > Amphibia > Gymnophiona > Rhinatrematidae > Rhinatrema > Rhinatrema bivittatum. The sequence goes on from NC_042621.1 coordinate 97,986,591, forward strand.
TAGTCCGCTCTCCCACGGACTTTACTGGATCGGGCTGTTAGAAAGGTAAAATGTCAAAAGGGTTCACTGTCCAACAGATCTCTCAACAACGGCAAACTCCTTCTTAAAGAAGGGGAATCAAATACGCAGGCAAGGTTCGTTGCTGAAAGGTAAAAAACCTGTGTGAGCGGATTTTGTACACTGGTCGGCTTAGGAGACCTAACAGATGGGGACCCACAGGAAAACACTGCACTGGTCAGCGTGATTTTTTGGCTGAGTGCCCAAAATCAGGCAACGTGTCCTTGTGAAATCTTCAGGTACTCAGGGTAGGGGTGAAGGGGAGCATTAAGCGGCCACCAGAATCCTGAGACATCCATCCAGGGGCTTCATTTGGCCGCCAGCGTGTTGTTCCTCCCACTGGCAGGACGCCAGCCCTGCAAACGTTACATAACTTGCAGGCAAGGCGGGTGCAAGGGTATAATGTGCCCCAGTCAGTCTTCGGGCTTACACCCCTCTGCCCCGAGAATTATTTACTGGTGGCAGCTCCTGCACTCTTCCTCTGCCAGCAGCCACGGGTCTCCTTCCGCATTCTCCTCCCACAACATCACTGTGGACAATACATGGAAGCCCTCGGCTCAGTGTGCAGCGGCTGCCAAAAAAAAGGCAAACGGAACGTTAGGAATGATTCAGAAAGAAATGGGGAAAAAACACAGAGATTATCATGCTGCCTTTGTGTCGATCCAAGGTGCGACTGCACCTTGAGCACTGTGTACACTTTCTGGTTTCTTTATCTCAAAAACAGAGAGCGGAACCGGAAAAGGTGCATAGAAGGGCAACACAAATAATGGAACGGCTGCCTTGTGAAGAAAGGCCAAAAAGGTTAGGGCTCTGGAGCTTGCAGAAGGGGTGACAGAGGTTTATAAAATCATGAGTGGGATAGAATAGGTAAATAGGGAACCGTTATTTTCCCTTTCAAATAATATTAGGACTAAGGGACAGTCCATGAAAGTAACCGGTAGAAAATGTAAAAATACTTTGGGGAAAGTATTGTTTTCACTTAGCGCACAATGAAGCTGTGAAATTTGGTGTGGTCAAGACATCTAGCACAGCTGGGCTTAAAAGAGGTTTGGACAAGTTACTGATAGAAAATTCTGTAAACCATTACTGGCCAGTTAGACTTGGGAAAACCGCTGGTTATCCTTGGGTGTGAGCAACCAGGAGTGGATCTTCTCTTTAGAATGTGCTGGTTACGTGGAAACAGGATGCTGGGTTCTGTGGACCTTGCCCTGACTCAGCATGGCAATTCTTATGTTCTTATGAACTGTGTGCTTTAAAGCAGTAACACTGGGAACACCACCACTGCATAGTTTGCCATCTTAGAAAAGTCTAATAGGTTTTGGACACAGCTTCTTCTTTGTGCGTAAAATTGTTTTGATTGAGAAACAAAGAATAAAACCAAATAGCATACATAGAGCTTTCCATTCACCTTACAGACTAGCCAGTTGCAATGTTTATATATATATACATCACAAGAAAACAATTTCTCCATTTTCATATAACTCTAAATAAAAATAACCAGATTAACATCTAAATCCATAGCCCGATTGAATGGCTGCTTCTTGAAGAAGGTGTGTTTTGTGATTTGTTTTCCTGCTGCTTGGGGTCCATACACCACACGATTGATTTACTACTATGAGTACCCACAAGGCCATGTCAAAGAACCTGCCGCTGTTAGCAAGGAGAAGAGCCTGATGTTGCCTTTGTACCCAGAGCCAGTAGACTAAACTCCTTTATCTGAAAGCTGATCATATACTGTATAAGATGACATTATGTGTTTACTCAGTGTTCTAATTTAACACTGGTAGAAAGAGAGTGATAGGGAAGAGGATGGATAGTGTGAGGCTGACGAGAGAGGGAAACCAAGGGAGATGTTTCAAAAATCGTGTACAGGCACAGCGAGAGAGAGAGAGAGAGAGGCAGACGCAGAGGAAGTGATGACAGGGCAGGAAAAGGAGGGATGAGGCTAAAGGTGGCATAGTGATGATTGGGCCTAGGGAATTGGAGAAAGAATGAGGCAGACACAGCACTGGCTGGAGCCTGAAGCAATTATGGATCCTGATAAACAGAGAAACTGATATGAGTATTGCTGGGCCTGGGGAGGTGGATGGAGGCTGAGACTGAAGGCTGGGCTCAGGGAGAGAGAGACACAGGCTGAGGCAAGGGCAATGATGACTGGATTTTGAATGAGGAAGGGAGGCTGTGGCAGAAACTCTGATGACTTGCTCCAAGAAGAGAGGAAGGATCGGATATGGCTGCAGCGTTTGGCCAGATTATGGGAATGAATGTTGGAAATGATTGGGCATCGGTAGGAGATGAGACTGAGTAGCTTCTCTTGAGATCACACTGCACTGCTGAGGATCTTGAAGTTAAAGGCTGCGCTCTCCTTCCTATCCCACTTTCTTTCAGAATCCGGTCTGCTAGTGATAAATTGCAGGCCTGCAGGATGGCTGTGTGCCATGTCATTCTTTGGGGCTGGCAGTGGCACCAGATAAGACCTGCAGAGTTACGGGGTGAGCACTGTGTATTCTGTATTTTGTCTTCATTCTTTTCTATTTGCATGTTTATTCAGGAGGCCAGATCGCTGCTTGTGAGCTACACCCAGCTAATGAAGAATGTTCTGGAGGATGTGCAGCTGGTCAGATTGCAGCTAGAAGGAGGAGCTATTCTTGCAAGGCTAAAGAAAGAAGAGTCCTGCGTCACCTTGACTGAGGATTATAGGTACGGATGCACAAATGTGCCATGGACGAGTGCTGTCTGCATGGTAAGACAGAATAAGGGGCTTCACAGGGGGCATCAATAGGACTTAGAATCTTCAACCAGTGGTAGGGTAAGGCAACACAGCCTGGTGTACTTAAAAAATATCCCTTTTTATAAACGAGCATTAAGACTTTTGAGAGGCTTTGCCAATTATCTCAGCAGGAACATGCTGGACCCAGGAGAATGGGCACTGCATTCAAAAGCATTTCAGATGATAGTGAGTCGATGGGGGTTCCACACATGCGGACCTAATGACAACTCATACGAATGCCAAAGCCAAGTCGCAGAGCAGAGCCAGAGTCCAGAGGCATAGCTGTACTCTTGTGTCTGTGGCTGAGGCTCAGACTGATGCATGTCTTCCGATCATGTCCTCTGATAGGCCGGACAATAAAGAAAGTGAAGAACCATCCATTCCTGATCATCCTAGTGGCCCCAGATTGGTCTGTGGGTCTGGTGAGACTCCTGGATGGTGAGCCGTTGGCAAGATCCGTCTCCATTCTCTCTTATGGCTTGGCCCTTGTAAGGACCCACCTATGAAAGGTTATTTGGCTTCCATAATTTCAACTATGTTAAAGGCACAGAAGGTTTCCACTTCCTTAGCATATGTCACAGTTTGGAGAATGTTTGAGCATTAGTGCCCCAAGCAGGACCTTTCTCCTTGGAAAGCAGATATCCCACAGATTCTAGATTTCTTACAAGCGGGCCTGAACACGGGGCTGGCATTTGGTTCTTTGAAAGTCCAGGTAGCAGCCATGCTGTGCTATAGGGGTTAAATTAAAGGTACCCTAGTAGCCACGCATCCAGCCATAGGGTGTTTCCCGAAAGGGGTAAAAGCCACTGTTTCTCCCAGTTATACCCCACTGGGATCTCAGCTTGGTGCTAAGAGCTTGGTCAGGCCACCCTTTGAAGCAATACAATAGCTATCCATTAAGGACTTATCTTTGAAAACTTCTTTTCTTGTAGCAACATGCTCAGCTTGACGCATCTGTCCTGCAGAGATCCTTATTAAGTAATTTCACAAGATTCAATTATCTTTCTCCTGGTCCCGTCTTTCCTGCTCATGGTAGTATCTGCATTTCATGTGAACCAATCTATATCCTTTCCAGCCTTCAGCAATAGTGACTGTCAGGGAAAAGATAAGAGCCTACGACTGTGAAATGTTTATAGGTGGTGTTTTGGTGGCTTTCAAGGCCACCATGGCTAGATGGAGCAAGGAGGCAATCTTGTCAGCCTGCCTACTGTCAGGTAAGCAGCCCCTGATAGCACTCCAGGCCCACTCTACAAGGGCGCAAGCATCATCCTGGTCAGAGGCAGCTCAGGCCTCTCTGAAGGAAATTTGCAAAGCAGCTGTCTGGTCTTTCTTGCACTCTTTTTTTTGTAAAAAATTACAGACTGGGCATACAGGCCAAGATAGATGCTGCCTTTGGGGCATGAATCATTAAGACAGCCATGTCCTTCTTCCTGCCCCAGCAAGGAGTAGCTTTGGTAACTCCCATACGTAAAGACTGATCATGAAGGAAGAAAAGGAAGGTTAAATTATTCTTACATGATAACTCTTTTCCTTAAGTCCTGCCAGACTATTCAGAAACCCATCCAGGAGCACAGGTTTTAATAGGGTATGATTGTGTAACACCTTTGTGTTTCTAAGGGTGCTTGTTCTCTCTTTTGGTAATGGCACCTCTTTTCTCACTCGAATCAGTCATATGGGCCCTACGACAAACTACAAAAGGAAAAAAAGAAGAGGTGTATTGTGGATAGTCACAGTGGTGCTCTGAATTGGACTAGGACCACACCCCTCTTAGAGCCCAACATGAGGTCATAAAAGAAGTGGGTTCTATGGTCTCTGTCAAGTGTGGATGAGGGAAATGCCATCTGTAATGACTGGTCTAGTAGGATTCAAGGAAAGAAAATTATCAGGTCAGAATAATGTATCCTTTGTTCTGTCCCAGTTCTCTATACCTATTATAATTTCTCTCAGAATAGTGGTATTGTAAGTGGTGTAGCTAGGGTTGGCATCTGACCCAAGTCAACCTGGAGAGGCTGATCTAGTTGTTGATTTGCCCCATTGCATCTGTGGACTTGAGGTCATGCCTTTTATAAAAGAAAATTGGACTATAAGTCCATAGATACAGTGGGCAAAATCAGAACTGGAGCAGCCTTTCATGGTTGACCTGGGTCATGTGACAACCCTAGCTATAGTAAGGCCATGGAGAGTCTAGGGTCATTCCCTCTTCTTGGGTCAGCCAATCTCTTTTGCTATCTTTCTCTTCTATCACCTTCCAGTCCCCACCCCTTAAAAGAAACCACATTAACACATCATGTTAACATGCTCACTTTTCTAAAAAAAAAAAAAAAAAAATGCCATCCAGTAGTCATTTGCTATTACTGCATGTACAAACATTGAAACATTTCCCAACCATGATAAACCCCTGGTCTCTCCCACCCAGAGCATCTTGTGCAACTAGAGACCAAAGAGGGTTAAATTTAGGGATCTCCCCACACATCTGTTCTCCAGTCATCCATCTTTCCCCCACCTAAGTTGTCAATCTGCCTCTGTATACCTCCTCCAGTGCTCCATATCCCCTCAACTTTCCATCTCTCTTTGCTTATGTCTTCCTTATCCCTTTGTTCCCTATAGCCCTCCATCAAACCTTCCTACTGAGGGTCCAAGAAGTTTTCTCTTCCTCATGTGTGGGCAGATCTGAACTGGCTGGCTGCCACATTTTCTTCCATGTCGAACTGCCAGATCTGAAGCCTCCTCCTCTTCTGCACCTCTGCTTCCCAGCTCCCTTCTTGTCTCTTGCACCTCTGAGGCCCAGAGCTGACTCTTCTTCAGCGCCTTCACCACTGGGCCAATTCCCTATGTTCTTTTCCATGTGGAGCCGTCAAGTCTAGAACAGTCTCCTTTCTCACTATTAGTTGCCAGGCTCAGAGCTGCCTCATTTTCCAAGCCACCACTGCTGTGTCTGCTCCCTCCTGTCTTGTTCAAGGCTGCCAGGCCTGGATCCTCCTTTTCATCTGGGCTGATATGGCTGGATCCTCATCCTATCTTGCAAAGGGCTGCCAGGCCAAACTCTCCTCTTCTCCCATGAGGGTCATGAGGCCTGCAGCCTCCTTTTCCCTGGCACTAGGTGTTGCGGCTAGACTTCTGTGAGGGTAGATGGTGGACCCTTGGGCCGGCCTACCGGTGACCACAGGGCAGGCCGGGAGGCGGAGGCACGATCTGGCAAGGTTTCACCCGGAGCCTGGGGTCCCCCCGGGAGGAGCCCGTAGGGACCCAGGCCCTTGGGACTTGGGCACTGCAGAGAATGTCCAGAAGAGCTATTGCTTAGGAAGGCAGGAGGCCCACTAGGAGCTGAGCCGGCTAGAGGTTTGCCAGAGAGTCAGAGAGACAGGCCGGGTCAGGAAACGGGCCCAGAAGGGAACACTCGGGGCCTGAGCAGGCGGGCAGTGGTAAAGAAGTCCGTGGCAACCCGGGTCAGGGCAGGCAGCGGGCTGTAGCGAAGTCAGAAGCAAACCGGAGTCAAGGCTGGTAGCAGGCTGTAGCGAAGTCAGAAGCAAACCGGAGTCAAGGCAGGTAGCAGGCTGTAGCGAAGTCAGAAGCAAACCGGAGTCAAGGCAGGCAGCAGGCTGTAGCGAAGTCAGAGGCAAACCGGAGTCAAGGCAGGTAGCAGGCTGTAGCGAAGTCAGAGGCAAACCGGAGTCAAGGCAGGCACCAGGCTGTAGCGAAGTCAGAAGCAAACCGGAGTCAAGGCAGGCAGCAGGCTGTAGCGAAGTCAGAGGCAAACCGGAGTCAAGGCAGGTAGCAGGGTGTAGCGAAGTCAGAGGCAAACCGGAGTCAAGGCAGGCACCAGGCTGTAGCGAAGTCAGAAGCAAACCGGAGTCAAGGCAGGCAGCAGGCTGTAGCGAAGTCAGAGGCAAACCGGAGTCAAGGCAGGTAGCAGGCTGTAGCGAAGTCAGAGGCAAACCGGAGTCAAGGCAGGCACCAGGCTGTAGCGAAGTCAGAAGCAAACCTGAGTCAAGGCAGGCAGCAGGCTGTAGCGAAGTCAGAGGCAAACCGGAGTCAAGGCAGGCACCAGGCTGTAGCGAAGTCAGAAGCAAACCGGAGTCAAGGCAGGCAGCAGGCTGTAGCGAAGTCAGAGGCAAACCGGAGTCAAGGCAGGCAGCAGGCTGTAGCGAAGTCAGAGGCAAACCGGAGTCAAGGCAGGCACCAGGCTGTAGCGAAGTCAGAAGCAAACCGGAGTCAAGGCAGGCAGCAGGCTGTAGCGAAGTCAGAGGCAAACCGGAGTCAAGGCAGGCACCAGGCTGTAGCGAAGTCAGAAGCAAACCGGAGTCAAGGCAGGCAGCAGGCTGTAGCGAAGTCAGAGGCAAACCGGAGTCAAGGCAGGCACCAGGCTGTAGCGAAGTCAGAGGCAAACCGGAGTCAAGGCAGGTAGCAGGCTGTAGCGAAGTCAGAGGCAAACCGGAGTCAAGGCAGGCAGCAGGCTGTAGCGAAGTCAGAGGCAAACCGGAGTCAAGGCAGGTATCAGGGAGTCAACAGGAAACGCGAACAGGAAGCAACTAGTCAGCTCGGGACCTCGTTGCAAGGCGTTTAGTGAACGACTGAACGCCGGTTATATCGGGAGCAGAGCATGACGTCAGCTGAGGAGACGGAGCCGGGCTTCCGGGAGCTGGACGCACAAGAGGAGCCTCTTCGCGCGCGCGAGGCCGGAGGAGAACAGGCCTGCAATGGCGTCCGCCACGTGGGAACCGCACGGACGGAGGGCCTCCCGGGACCTGGGCTGGGCGGAATCCCGCGGCTGCTGGAGCGGAGGTAGGCGGGCCTGAGCCCGATCAGGAGAGGATCAGTCGGGACCACAACACCAGGATTGCTTTTCTGGAGGTCCCATCTTCCCTGTGCTCCTCACATCTCCTAATTCTATACCATAGGCATACCGTACCCACACTGATTTGCTAGCCTTATTACCTTTATGTAGGATTAACATTTTTTTTTTTCGGTGTATGGTTCAGCTGCCCAGAGTGGGGAGGGATTGGGCTGCTGGAGTTGTATTTTTGGGCTGAGGAGTGCATTTTTACAAACTGCAGTTTCCATTTGTTTTTACCATTTTGTATCATCTGTAAAGTTCAGAAATCAACTTTTAGTCCTCTCTTTCAATTCAATTCAATTCATAAAGCACAGTCATTATAATGATTTTATTCTAGTGTTTGCCCCTCCTCCGTGAACCCTGAGATAAAAATCAAGTCACCTCTTTCTGGCCAGAAACTCTTCCCGTTTCAGGTGCTGGCTGGATTCTGGTCTTTTCCAGAGACATAAATAATCCTCCTGTTCTGTGCATTTGTAACAAGTTCCTTTTAAAGCTGGCAAGTAGAATTTAATGGTCTGGGGAAAGGAAGTGCAAAATGCTTAAAAGTCACTTTACAAGGCAGAATCTTTTATCCACAGATTTAATTTGTTGCAGCTCCTAGAAGGGGAAAAAAAAAGTCACATAAGCAAAATCTTGTGGAGGAGAAAGAACTGTAGCGCTTTTATAGGTTTCCTAAGTTCAGCACTTTCAAGGAACGTTGATTACAATTCTTTTTGCACAAGCTTTTGCTTGCGTGGTTTTTTTTTTTCTGTCTTCCCCTTCTTGGAGTTGTAGTAAATTAAATGCTTGGGAAAAAGGTTTACTATTTTAAAATTGTGGAAACACACTGACTTGAAGACATTTTAACCTTGCTTTTTGCTCTGCATTTGCCTGAAACTTAAGTGCAGCCCTAAATCTAAGCATTATCCTGTTCTCTGGCTGCTGTATTATGTAAATGACTTCTTTACATACCCTTTGTTGGGCAAAACAGTTGTAACCCTCTCTTTGGAGATCATCCAGAATGCATAGGGGTACTCCGAGTCCTGGGTACACACTTCACACTCACAGTTCAGAACAGGCCCCAGGGGCTGGGTCATTTCTGGCAGGGAGGAGGATTCAACCTCCAGGGCCCAAGGCACCTGAGGCGGCTCATCTTTTCTCATTCTCTCTAACTTGCTCACTGTAGTACTCACAGTTAGTTGTCTTGCTATGTGATGCCCCTTCCAGTACCTAAAAATGCATGCCGGACTTGTTGCTAGGGTGTTGCACTCAAAACTTTATTGTAACCAGATCTCAAACAGAGAAATCGATCATCAGCCAGCCTCCAAATGATCTTCCAAAGCAGATTCAAAAGTCTGTTTGTCACAGGCCTGCTTCTCTGTACAAGTGTCCTTTTAGCTGGCAGGCCCCTGGGTAACCCTTTCTTTCCAGGGGTAATGATGGGCTTCAATACGGTCACTGGGTTCTCCTTAATCCTCTCTGATGGTACAGGGGCCTCTCAAGTAGAGAGTGCCAAAAAAGCACACAGTTCTTTAGCATCTCCTATGGGCAGGAATGGTGACCCAAACGATTCCTCCTCAACAAACCTTCTCCAACAGCGTAACACTTCTGAGAGCCAAGACAGCGCAGTCCTCCTTGTGTGGTCGGCAGAAACGCAGAGCTCTGTCTACCTCCTGGCAGGGGAAGGTCCCCCTGGAAGCAGGACACATCTTCTCTCAGAAGGAACATGCCCACCAAACAATCTTCCTCTCCTTCCTACCCTTCAAGGCAAGTCCCTTTCAGACTGTGGGGTGCTAGACGGGGGACATGCCTCTTCTTCATGCTGACTCTTCTCAGGCTGTGAGACCCCCCCAAAATGGCAGGAAACACAGCTCTCCTCCTCCTCCAAATCAACTGGAAATGGCCACTTCACACTGCCTGCATATTATCCGTCTGAATAGCCAATCCCTGCAGCCTGGAAGGAGGTGCTGGGGTCTGCTGTGATTACCTCTTCCTCCCTCGCGACACTGACTCTAAGGACAAACAGGGTGTAGGGTCATAAGGGGTCCCTTACACTTACACAGTGATTAAAAACAAACCTTTTATGCTATGGGGTCAATTGGCAAAGGGATCTTGCCAGCTAAGTAAAAGAATTAGCCAGGTAATCCAAAGCCTTGAAAACTGACCAAGCTAACTGACCAAGTTTAGCGTGCTAAATTTCACCAGGCAGCCAAATTCTGGGTGGCCAAGAGTCAGGTTTAGACTGGGGGGAGAAAGGCGGCCTAAATCTGGCTGACCAGATCCTTCCTCTCTTCTACTTGATTGTGAAAGTCTGCCCGGGAGGCTGAGAGCATCCTTCTCCCTCCTGCCCAATCCTATTTTTTCAAAAAATCCCCCTCCCCCCACCCCCACACAAAGCTGCTTTGATCCTGTCTGAGCCTCAGCCACCTCAGCCTCTCCTCCCTCATGCTGAAAACAAACTAGAGGTAAGTTTCTGGGATGGAAGGGCGTCTAAGGGGTCGGGGTTGGAAGGAGATTACTGATTTTCATATGGAGTGAGAGATTGTGGGAACTGTTGCCTCCCCCCCCCCCAAAACTTTGACCGGCTAAATTTATCCAGATATTCAACCACACTTTTAGTTGACTATCTGGCTAGAGAGAACTGAGTAAATGTAGCTGATTATCTTTATGAATATAACAACATGGTCCCCAGCATAGGTGAAGAAGATAATGTCGAAACACACCTACTGCTCAGAAATATTATGTACTAATGTGAGCTGCCTCAGGCACAGCAAGGAAAAAACTCTCGGTGCATCCTGATCTTTTGGATATGCAGTGGCATTGGTTGTACACCTGCCGAAGAGTGGTGAACCTCTTCTGCCGTGCTGGTCATTCCGTCTACAAATCAGCATAGTCCACCTGGAATACAACAAAGGTGAAACAACTTTCATTCACAGAGAGCAACAAAAAAAACCCAGGATCCTTCAACTTGGAAACAAGCTGAGTGAGGATAGACCTACAGGGGTCTATATTCAGCCGCTGAGCGGCTAGTTAACTTAGCTGGATACACCTAACCGAGATATTCAGCAGTGAGGCAGTGCTGCTGAATATACCCGGATATCTTAAAGTTAGCCTGGCAGAGGTATTTGGCTAACTTTAGACCAGCCCTATGGTGTGGCTAGAGTTGGCCAGTTAGGTTAACCGCATAACTCCAAATATCAACTCACCTAACCGGCTAACTCTAGCCGCAACGTAGGGCTGGTCGACAGTTAGCTGGAGTTAACTGGTTAACCTAACCAGCTAACTCTGCTCCTCCCAGGAACGCACCCAACTCAGCCAGCTATATTCTAGCCGGCTACCTCTTTACCCAGCTACAGTATAGGTGGTTAACCTTTTAAAATAGCAGCTTAGCCATTTAGATGGATAACATTTTATCCTTTTTGTTCTGTTTACAGAGATGCCATGGAGAGGGTGACAGCGATGTATAACAAGGTGGATGAGGAGGTTCACCAGCTTGTGATGCTCTCCAATAAACGTACGCAGGAGCTGGAATTAATGATAGAATTCCAGGCGATTGAAGACGATATGTGTGAGGTAAGGTCAGGCCATCCTTGATTGTGGCACCGTTAAATGTGAGCATTCAGCTGATCCTATGACTGCATGCCCTGGCTCAGGAAGCTTGAGTCGGAGTCTTCTGGCCATGGTCTCAGGGGTGGCATGGTAACGTTTACAGGTCCCAGGAGAAGGAAGAAGCTGCTCTGTGGCCTGCAGGGAGGTGATCATTGGCGAGCACTAAAGAAGTAGGATATGGTTCAGTTCTAACCATGCATTTATTTATTTATTTAAAAAAACCAAAAAAATTATCTCTCATTCTGTCCCCAATTCCAGATGGGTAACAAACTATGCACATAATCGAATATTACATAAGCTCAAAACAATATATACAATGAAAAGCTAGAACCATTTAAAACGAGCAAAAAATCCAAATGCTGACAGTTCTAGCTTGAGGGAATTTTAGCAGCTCGGTATCAGGAAGGGGGGCATGTGTGTGTGTGTGTGGGGGGGGGGGGGGGCTGATCCCCTGAACATTTGTTCTGGAAAAAGAGTAGGAAAAAGGAAGAAGAGTGTAAAACAACAATTAGAAAACGAGTGTAAGTGTAAATTAGGAGGGCCAGATTCCAGCATAGGCAGCATAACATGTACCTAGAGTAGCGTATTCTAAGGGTGCCCAAAAACTGGGACTCCTCCCACTGCTGCTTGATTTCCAGGGGAAGGTGAATTCATCCCCTCCCCCCTACCTCCCTCCGCGCCTGGTCCTTTGCCTATGAGGGCCATAATCTTAAATCCAGCTCTGTAAAGGAGAAGTCCATCTCCTTCCAGGATAGATGGTGGAAAAAGAACTTCCTGCCAGAGGGGAAGTGTGAGGAGAAGATGTCTGAGATGGTGGGGCGAGGGGGCCTTAGTTTATATACTGCCCATTGCACTATTCACCAGGCTGTCTCTTCCATCACCCACATTTTCAAGGCTAAATAACTGAGACTATCCCAGTTGTGCGAGGCACTTACTGATGATCTTTTTTTTTTTTAACTCTTTATTTAAAGATTTTTTTCCGGCATGCAGTAATAAAATAATTACAATCACAATCGCCAGGGGTTATGCTGAGGACAAACCTACACATCTAGTTACAAACTGGAGGCCTAGATGGAGCAAACAAGAAGAAAACATGAAGAACAAAAAAAAACGAAAGAGGAAGAGAGACTCTCCCAAGAGTAAATCTCTCCTGTAAACGGGCAATGACGGGGGCTCATGAAAACAATGCACTCCCCCCCAGACTGATTCACATTGGAGGTTTTCCAGGTCAGCCACATTTTGCGACTGCACTCTCCAATGAACCATGCTAGGTTGAAATTTCCAAAAAGTGGCTCTGGTAAACAGCGCCGCGAGCAGTAACTGACCCACCGACTTACAGTGTTTCCGAGGCATAAGTGATCCCGTCCATCCACGCAGGAGACTCAAGAGGCATGACACATACAGGGATAGCAAGAATATCTGTGACCAGAACCGCCCCCACCACCGGACAGTACCACCACATATGCCTCTAAGTACCTTGCTCTCCACAGCCTCTCCAACACAACAGGCTAGAGCCTGGGAAAGCCTTGGAATAAAATACAGGGGTTCGGTAGGTTCTGTGCACCCTAACCATGAGCTCAGGTCTTCCAGCACACGTGGTGACATGGTGCACACCGCCTTCCAAACTGTTGCATCCAGATCAATTCCCAGGTCTGCGTTCCAGGCAGCAATTAAAAGGAGGAGAAGTATCCCTGCTGTTTCCCTGCAAGAAATCTCCTGTATGTAACCCTTTTTGGGGGAAGTTCAGTTTCCCCAAGGGCACACAAACTCATTTTCTATTCCTGAGGCTGCTCTGGTTCGCGCTTCTCCCATCATTCTTTGTCCCAAGGGCTGGGTCCTTTCTGTGGGGGAAAGCTTACGCTTATGGCCCAGGTGGTGGTGCACTTCCAGCTCCTTCTTCCTTAGTAACTATAATGCTGTTCCTGGGATAAACAGGCAGGACAAGGTGCTGGATGTTCAAAATAAAAGTTTACTGATTCTTTAACGTTAAATCAAAGTCCAGTTTATCCCAATGTGAGAGGTTACGGGCGCCTGATTTTCAGATGTTAATCTTCCCTTCTCTCAGGTTCCTGGGGTTGAGTTTATCACGTGCTCTTTAAGTCCCAGAGAGCCAGGGAAACCTGATTGGTGGAGGAATCCCCCTTAGAACCGGAAAAATCCTGCCTGAGTCCCCTTGTTAGATGTCGGTTGCCCAGCCTGTGTCCTGGTCCCTTTGGATGGAGATCCTGTGGAGGGTCTCCATGATCTTGGTCCTTGATCCTGAATTTCAGCGCTCTGTGACTTCTCTGCAGGAAAGGTCTGTGGTGAATGGGAACCTGGCGGTCTCAGTCCTGTTTCCCAGTGAGGAGGGGGTGGGTGAAAAAAAAAAAACCAACCCTCCCCACAAACAAAACGGGAATAGCTCATGTATTTCCCCAAATCTGTCTGTGGTGAATGTCACGCTGTCACTGGCGCTTGCCTCGTCTAGGGAGTATTAAAAGGCTCACAGGTCTCCAGCTCTTGTCCTTTGGATAAGGGGGGTTGCCTTCTCCAAAAGGGTTCAAGATTTAAACAGCAGTCCCAATCTCAAAACCTAGGATAAATTCTGGCCGTCAGACGCCTTCATGGTGGGTAGTGCTGTCACTGGTGCTTGCCTCCCCTAGAGAACAGAGAGATGGCTCGCAGGTCTTCAGCCCCCTGGTCCCAGGTTTTCCCCAGAATGAAAATCCAAAAGGAATCTGGCAAAAATCTATTTCTCGTCCAAAAACGGAGACAGGGAGTGTACTGAGGGGAACCTCCTCTTAAAAAAAAAAAAAAAAAAAAGTCCTTACATTGTGCTAGGGACCCAAATTAGTAGGGGAACAGAAAGGAGCCACTTGCCTCTCCAAGGGCTAACTACAAAATGACCACCCAGAACTTACCGATCACCTCACTAAGTACCTGTACCCTGAGACAACCAATCTCAGCCCTCCAGGCTGGGAGGGGCTGAAAAGGATGGCAGTCTCACTGAGCTGTAGGACTGGTCCTAGAGATTTTATGGCTCAGTGGGGAGTCGCATGGCAAGATTAACCATGTCTGCCTGTTCCCTCTCCAAGGCTAACCATGAAACATCTCTACCATTGAGCCAGTCATGTAAACAGGTCAGCCTAGCTGCCCAGTAATACAATATATACACATACTAGGGATGATGATCTTTTCGGGGGCAATTTTCGAATAGCCCATGCAGGTGCAAACTATGCGGGTGGCTTTATTGTATGTACTTTAAGTGATTTTTCAAAGAGAATCATATAGTCGTGTTCACTTTGAAAATGTTTATATTAAAACCACCCGCATACTTTGCAGCTGCTATTGTGTGTGAGCAGCTGAGAGAGAGAGAGAGAACATAGCACATTGTCCTTTTGAATCTGTCATTTATGCCCGCTATTTTACACCCCCAAGTAAATGGCTTTGAAAATTGCCCTCCCATTATATCCGTGTGTTGAGGTGCTTGGTTGCAGCAAAGATGTTGCTGCAGAGCCTCTGCTGGCATTGCAGTGGTTTTGCACTGCTGGGATGGAAGTGGGGGCCAATGCGCTGTGGGCCCCCTGCTGTTACTGAGTGCCAGGAGACTGTGCAGAGGCTCAGCTGTTACCGCAGGGCTGGGAGGGCCCCCTGCTGGGGTTGAGATGATGTTGCAGCCATCACTGGGGGACAAGGTGCAAGTTCTGAAGACCTTTTTTTTTTTCCTTTAATAGGTCAGTGAGTGGATTGAAAATGTTGGGAAAAAGCAACTACAGAAACTGAGTGAATTAGAAGATTCTTTGGAGGTGCTGCATCGAGCAGAAAAAGAGTTTACGGCATTGGAAACTGTTGCATGTGTAAGTACCGCACTGTAATAAAAAGTCATACGCGTGATGAGAAAACATGGGAGAAAGGAGTTCCAGCCTATGATTTAATTTTCCCAAGCCTAAGCCTTGTCCTTGATCTCCCATTACCAAGCTCCTAAGATCTACCCCTGCCTCATGTTCTGCCTCTGATTCTCCAACCCCGGATCTAAGCTCTGTCCTAGATTTCACCATAGCCCCCGTGATCTGTCTCTCGTCTACCAAGCATAGACCCAAGTTCTGCTCCTGATCTGCCAAATCCCAGCCATAAACTCTGTCCTAGATCTCCCAACCCAAACTCCCTGGTCTTCTGTGATCTAGTCTTAGCTACAGCTTTTTTTCCCTGATCTCTTAACCACCAGCCCCAGATATCTTTGGACTGCCATTCCCCAGTCTTAGTCTGTCCTTAATCTCTCAACTTTTGTTACTGCCACTTGTATGGCCCTGCGCACTTCACCCAAGCCTCAACCTCTATACACGATCCTTCCTCCACCCCCCCACCCCCCCTTCCACTTAACAATTCAAGAATCCTATTTCAAAAGCTGTTCAGAATATCTCTGGTGCTTGATATTTCATGCTGCACTTGTACAGTGACAGAGAGCCAAAATGTCCATGGTGGGGAAAAAGGCATGTAGATTGCTGGTTCCCTTGTTTACCTGGTAGCAAAGTTGCTTTTTATTACCAGAACTTTGGAAGCTTCATTGAAAGAAACCTGAAAAATTTTGGCAGTTTTATTGAATAATGAGAGGGCCACTGGGGATTAGGGAAACTGGGCCTTTAACTCTGTGGAAGAGCCCTTGCTTTGGAGATAGATGGTTACAAGCTCAAATCCTGATATTCCTGCAGGTGGAACATTCCTGTGAGGTTTAGATTGTGTCCATACACTGAGGTGAATTTTTTTTTTTTTTTTTTTACTATTTATTTATTGAATTTTTAATAATGCTACAAAGCCCTTGCATAAGGAATAGTTGGAAATTGATACAAAGGAATACAAAGGCATAAATAACAGATCATGGAAAACGTTTTCCGTGCCAAAGCCAAAAAAAACAAGAACAAAAGAGGAAAAGCGGTAAGAAAAGGAAGAACAAAGCAACATATTAACATGAGGTGAATTTTAAAAGCCCAGTGCATGCATACATTAGGGAACGCGCAAACAAGTAGGGTTCGTGTGCGCGCCCCCATATTTTGAAAGCTGCCCAGATTCGCGTGCATCTCCCGCGGCATGCACCTCGCTCAGATTCAAAAAGGGGGCGTGGCCTGGGCAGGAGACGGGCGTTCTAGGGCGGAGCTAAAAGATGTGCTTGCAAATACTTACGTGCCTGGACGTGTGCCCAAGTCTAGTGCAATGTACTGTAAATGTATTTCTGCTATGGAGGAGGTGTAAGTTTAAAAAAACTGAACTGGGTGACCTAGCGGAAGAACTGGTGAAACTGGCAATGGCGTAGGCACTTTGAAAATTCCCCAACGTACGCTGTAGAAGTGGTATTTTGCATGCCCATGCCCGCACCCACTTAAAATTTGATGCACATGTGAGATATTTTGTAACATGCATGCACGTACATGTGCAAGTAATAAAATGGCGGTGTCCCTGGCCACGCACCGATGCACGCCTGCCCATGTGCCCTCGCACGCTAGTAGGAAAGTTACTGACCCTGGTAACAAAATGTTCTCTTCCCAGGAATACCTCAAGCGGGGACAGGAAGTGATGAGCAGGATGGATCGGTGGAAAGACTTTACATCAGCCGAAGTGTTTACGTATGTGGTGAAGCTACAGACATACAGGAACCAACTTCAAGGGTTTGCCAGAAGACTGGATGAATCCCGGAAAAGAGTTGAAAAAACATTAATCTTGTATCAGTTCTTCGATCAGGTTAGTGAGAAAACAATAAAATGCTTTCCGTTAGGGAAAATAGCAGAGTATTTCATTAAGAAAAGGAAACGCTTCAGAGCTCTTGCAAGGGAACCTAATCTATGCTGAGAAAAGTGGTTGAGTGGCCCCAGAGATAAAACTGGGTGGAAGATTGCAGGAGCATTATGTACATTTTCTGCAGGTCTAGGGGGTTCCGCTACCTTAGACCCAGTAGCAAGGCTGCCACATGAGAATTGTAGGTCTGAGTCTCAGGCCCGGCTTCTGCCCAGGGGATTGGCAGGTGCTGGCGGTGATGCAGTATGTGTGGGTGTAATTCAGAATGTAGGCAGCTTTACTGAATTTTCAAGGGAGTTGTCACGTGTTGCCCACGACTGACCACAATGGCTGGGTAATGGAGGAGGATGGGGCTTTTAATCAAGGGCAGTTATCTGGGGAATGGAAGGTACTAAGGATGCACATGAACCAAACTGTTGCAGCTGGAAAGAAAGCTGTAGAACTAGGGGCTCATGATGCAAAACTCCAAGGGGGTACACCCAGGAAATATTTTTTCAGGGAAGAGGTGGTGGATTCATGGAATGTTCTCCCGGAAGAGGTGCTGATGACAAGAATGATAATGGAAATGAAAAGGGCATGGGATAACACAGAGGATCCCTTGTAGCTAAAAGATGTAAATGAAGCAATGGGGTAACCTGTGTTAACTGAGGTAATCTGCACAGAGCAGCAGTTATTACCCTTAATAAAAGGCATGGGGTAACCTGCATGGAGCTGCAGACATTACCCTTAATAAAAGGCATGGGGTAACCTGCATGGAGAGGCAGACATTACTGTTAATAAAAGGCATGGGGTAACCTGCATGGAGCGGCAGACATTACTGTTAATAAAAGGCATGGGGTAACCTGCATGGAGCGGCAGACATTACTGTTAATAAAAGGCATGGGGTAACCTGCATGGAGAGGCAGACATTACTGTTAATAAAAGGCATGGGGTAACCTGCTTGGAGTGGCAAACATTACCCTTAATAAAAGGCATGGGGTAACCTGCATGGAGCGGCAGACATTACTGTTAATAAAAGGCATGGGGTAACCTGCTTGGAGTGGCAAACATTACCCTTAATAAAAGGCATGGGGTAACCTGCACGGAGCGGCAGATAATACCCTTAATAACATGGGGCAACCCCGCTGTCTCCAGTAGACATCAAGGAGAGGAGAAATATGTGATTGCTGAGATCCTAGACTCCAAGATGATTTAGGGACAGTTGAATTACCTGGTGGGCTTGGAGTGAGGGATGGTCTCAAAGAGTATTCTTAGGAGCCAGTAGTCATTGTCAGTGCACCACACTTGATTCAAGCTATTCACAGACTGCATCCAGCAAAACTAGTTTCTAGAGCTTCAAGAGTCACTGCTGAAAAAGCAAAGGGACTATTGATAGACCTGTCTAATTTTTAGCTGGCACTCTAAGGCTTTTCAACCGAGAGACTGGTGCAGTAAGTTATCCTGGTAGCAGATGCTGGATGTTACCTAGCACTATTTTATTTTTTGTGTCAGCACATTGGACTTGCTAATATTAGCACTGACTGGACCACTTCATTTCCCATTCAGCTCTGCTGACAGTACATCAAATTGGATCGACTCTCATTACTGACCAACTGCGTTCCTGTTCATCCTGCTTTACCTGCATTCCTATTTGTTCCTGCAGGGCACTGTTTTCTTCCTGTTCCCGTGTTGGCCTTCTTGCCTTTGTCTTGTTCCATAGATACTCTGGTTTGGATCTGTAGTGAATTGGTCATTCCTTTTCTGAAGCTGTGGCACTTTTGCTACTAGGAGAGCTCTAGAGGGTTTAGTGAAGGCCAGGAGAAAGCAAGATCACATTAATAGGAGCCTCTTGAGATGCACAGCATTCAAATGTTCTGAGCTGACAGGAAGTGAGGCCACATTTGAGAGGAGCCCCCTGGGACGTAAGACAATTGAAGACAAATAACTGGCTGAAGTCAGTTAGAGATGATTTCTGCAGGATTTTAAAAAAGCCAAACTGCCAGAAACAGAAAGGAGCCAGACTAGAACAATGTCATGGAGACATAGCCTTCGGTGTGGCTAAGAGTTTGAAAGTAAATGACAGCAGTAGGATCTGCATTTATTTGGAAAGCGGAATAACAAGCTGCTGGAAAGCTGGTCTCCGGCAGGTTAAAGTGGAAAGGCATAGTCCAGAAGTGTCTTTAACTGCCTGTTTAAAAATATCCTATTATGTTAAGCCACAAATAAATTGAAAGCTAGAGATTCTAAGAGGAAGTTGCGAAGATTTGACTTGTAATTGAAAATAAAGAGGATAACTTTCAAACAGATCCATACGGTGACATATTTGTGTGTATATGGCCACAAGCAGATTTACTCTAATATTTTATAACCCGCACGTATGATATACGCACGTTTTATAAAATATGTGAATTTTCAGACATTGCACATATAAAAATGAGCACTTACACTATAGCATATTCACAAGTGCATGCTATTTTAAAAACCATAACATGCATGCACAAATTGAGGTCCACGAGCAATTTTGTGCATGTAAAGCCAGGGGCGTTCTGGGGATGGACCAACATTTACGTGCATAAATTGCTATTTTTCAGCTTGCCAAAGTGACATATGCAAGTCTTTTGCTTGCCTATATTTACTCCTGATCAATAGATGGTATAAACAATTGTAAACATCTTAAAAGTGAAAAAATGACTCGGTAGGGCGTCTGGGTGAAATAGGGGTACTAGGCTGAAGAGCCAAGAGGCTATTCACAGGCTTCAGATGGACTGGGTGAACTGGTAGACTAATTGGTAAAACTGGTTATTTCATTGCCATGTGCATATTATACAGTCCCCTGACTTATGCAAGTAAAAGCCGATTTAAGGGGAGTAAATTATTCTAATTAATGTGAATAAAATCTATTTGTGTATCCTTTTAAAATCTGAAATACAAATATGCCAGTATATAATTTGCTCACACTTATCTGGCTAAATTCAAACTTATCCAGCTAAGTAGTGCTTTTCAGACATATCCAGCTAACTGCCGCTACTTAGCCAGATAAATCGGCATTTATTTGCATGGCTCATGATTTTTACATAAGCGAGCATATGCCCATGCATATGTATATGTGTTTTACAACTTGAACATATCGTTTCTGCCGAGGTTATAAAATAACTTTGCATGCACCCATATACATGCGTAAATAGGTGCACGTGAGCAGTTTTGAAAGTTATCCTCTAAACGCATATGTACGCTTATGCGCAATTACATACAGGGGCAGATTTTTAAAAAGTACGCCCGTGCGTACTTTTGTTCGCGTGACCGGCACAAACAAAAGTATGCCGGATTTTAATAGATACGCGCGTATCTTTTAAAATCCAGGGTTGGCACGTGCAAGGCTGCGCAAAATCGGCAGCATGCATGAGCCGAGCCGCGCAGCCTGCCTCCATTTCCTCCAAGGCCGCTCCGATTTCAGATTTTTGTTTGAAAAGTTACACCTGCCGACCCTGCTGCTGGTGTGCGATTCCCCAGCCTGGGAGCAGTTTTGGAGGCCTCAGCCACACCCACGAAACGCCCCCGGGCCGGAATCACGCCCGTGGCCCCGCCCCGGATGACGCGCCGCCGCGACACGCCCTCGACATGCCCCCGACACGCCCCCCCCCAGGAAAGCCCCGGGACCTACGCGCGCATCCCAGGGCTTGCGCGCGCCATCGAGCCTATTCAGCAAAGGCTTGGCGCGCGCAGGGGGAGGTTGGGGTAGGTTTTCGGGGGGGGGGGGGTACGCGCGTATCCCTTTGAAAATCTGCCCCACAGTGTACTGAAAGAAGGTATATCAGTGCATTGAATGCGCTTACTTTTCCTTCCTATTTTAAAAATATATGCACATATATTTTATGCGTGAAAATACGATAGCACTGCTCGTGTAGATCGGGATTTGTGCGCATAAGTCGGTGTATTTTAAAATGTGAATGTCATTGAAATTACCAGTCTTACCAATTAGTCCAGCAGTTTGCCCAGTCCTTCTCCACGTCATTGATACCCTCCTGGTTCTTCAGCCTGAATTCTCCCCAGACATTCTCCAGACCTTCCACCCAGTCAACTGTATAATAATAAACACGTATAATATTACTCATACCAGATAATTAGCAGGTGTAAAATTTCACAACTTGGCAAATCTACATGCATGTCTTTTAAAATAGAAATTTATGCATGCACATGTTGGCTCCACCCCAGAATATCCCTAGACTGTCACTTTTTTTCTGTGTGTATATGGGTACGAAAATGAAAATATGCACATATTTTCAATGTTTATAAAATATGGATTAATTATTTATTCAAAACATTTATATGCCGTTATATCATTAAATTCAATGCGACTTACATAAAACATTCACAGTAATATATAAAAACAAATCATAATAAGCTAACGACAGAACCTGAGCTGTTGTAATATATTCATTAGTCATCCCAAATCTCTCGCCAGGAAAGCCTTTTCAAATAAAGGCCCTTATTTTCCAAATGTATCGCACGCGGTAAGGGATGTTTCGCACGCGCGATACCAAAATGGGGGTGGAGTCGGCCCCGGAAGAGGAGGAGTCGGGGCGTCACCGGGACCGACTCCGCGACGACGGTGCGCACAATGAAAAGGTAAGTGCCTTTTCGCCGCCTATTTCGCTCCCAATAGCTACACCTCCTATGGTGGCGCTATTGGGTGCGAAACCGGCAGCGCAGGCCCGCCCCCTGTTTCGGCCCCCCGCCCCTCATCTTCTAAAGTATCGCAGGCCTGCGATACTTTAGAAGATGAGGCCCAAAAAGGTTTAAAATTTCTTTTTAAAAGATTTTATGCAAACTTTCATGCGGCATATCATTGGAGGAATATTCCAGGCTGTTGCATCTGCTACTGAGAGCAACTTTTCTCGAATTAGCAAGTTTTACCTGGCAAACAGAGGGAATTTCAAGAAAACATTTTCCTGTCAATCATAACAATTTCTCCCACCTATAAACTTGAAGGGCCCAATAGATCTGCCTATCTACAGATATAACTTATCTGGCTAACTTAAAGTGATATTCAGTGGCATACCTGGATAAGTTTCTAGTTAGCTGGTTAATTATATCCTGCTAACTTTAGACCTGCTATTGAGCTCAATAGCAGGTCTAAAGCTAACTTGGGCTCTGGCCTGGCCTTTCACAATGTCTTTTTGCCTACTGCATCTGGTTGGGGTACTATCTTGGACTGCTCTAACTGATCTTGGCTCAGTTTTGATTACTCTTATGGGGCTGTCTAGCATAGTACTTGCTCACCTCTAACCTCAGCTAAACCTAATTTCCTGTGTCAGAGAGACAGACGTGATATTTGCAGAACTGAAGGTCAGAGAAAAAGCAGGATGGGTATTTGACACCCTCTGCATCAGTTAGACAGGAGGGATTTTTGTGGGTTAGAAGGAGATAGAGCTCATGTTTATAGCAATGGTTTTCAATCCAGGCTTCAGGACATACCTAGCCAGGCAGCTCGTCATAATATCCACAATGAATATGCATTAGATAGATTTGTATGCACTGCCTCCATTTTATATGCAAATCTATCTTGCATACTTGTGGATATCCAAGAACCTCTGCAATCAAGAAAACCACTCTCAGAAAATTGGGACGGTGGTAACAACCGTATCAAAAACCACCAAAATAAAACTGTTAAGCCACACAAAATTTAGAATAGGTATGAACACCAAGGGCAAAAAGTATTTGTTATCTCTCATTTAGCAGACCTCATACGTGGGCATATTATAATGCTAAATAGCATGAGAATTAATGCACCAACCAGTATAATCATAGGTCGTGGATGAGTTTTTTGTGGCTTAACAGTTTTATTTTGGTGTTTTATCCTAAGAACCTGACAGGCTAGCTGTATCCTCAGGACTTGGTTGAGGACCCCTGATTTTGTGTCAGAGAGAGACAGGAGGAATATTTTCTTGACTTTTCATGTCAGCGAGCAGGGCTGGCCTTTGGGGAGGGCAAGCTGGGTGGTTGCTCGGAATGCCATGAGATGAGGGACATCTTGGTATTTGCCAGCATCAAACATAAGATTGGTCAGCAGCAATGATCATAGCCAACCAGTATAAGATGAGGCTTGAGGAGGCTAAGCCCTTCCTGAAGGCTGGTGGGCCAGGTCTGCCTCCATGCACCCCCTGGCATGCCCAGCTGGCAGGACAAGCACGAGCAGTGCTTAATAGAGCGTCAGCTGCTTCTACCATGCTGGGCCAGTCTCACTTTATGAGCCATGAGATCATGGGATCTTGCAGCTCAAACCGTGAGAGGAAGGTGATGTGCTAGTAAGTGCCTCTCCTGCTGAACACAACCAAACAAGAGCAAAACGTACAGCTGTGGGGGAGGGGAAGGATTGAAAGTACTGGGAATTGGAGGCACAGAGCAGAAGATCCACATCATATGGGGTGATGGGGGCAGGAAGAGGGAGACTGTACATGAGATGCTGGGGGGGGGGTTGGGTCAGGGAGAACTAGAAAGGGTGGTGGTGGAGGAACAGGAAGTCTGAAATTGGGTGGGCAGCAGGGAGAGGAAGGGAGGACTTGGTATGAGAGAGAGGATCCAAGTTTGATGGGTGGAAAAGAGGAGAAAGGAGCATGGAGAGAGGACTGGGACTGGTGGTGCATAGAGAGACAGAAGACCACATATAGATGGAGGGACTATTGAGAATGTACAGGGGATCAGGGTGGAGCACACTGAAGTATGGAGAGGAAGGGGGAGACAGACAGAGAGAGTGAGAGAGAATATGGGGATTAAAGATGGGAGGATGAAGAGGGAACGAGGAGCTGAGATAGCAGAAGCAAGGGCCTGGAACCAGGGGAGAGGGTGGGCGACAAGGAAGGAGCTGGAGTTGGTTGAGGGGATGAGAAGCAGAAGAAAGTCGATGAAGGCTGGGGGTGGGGGACCAGAGAGCGGGAAACAGGAGCCTGGGGAAAGAATGAGAACTGGGGAAAAGGAGAGGTGAGGTATAGAAAGGGGATTAGAAAGAAGGCTGAAACTGGGAGAGAGAATGTTGGTAGGTAGGTGAGAGATGAAAATAGGGAGACTGAGGGGAACCGGGAAGGACAACGGAGTAAGAGATAAGAGTGGTAGGAGTGGAAGAGGTGAGGGAGGAGGCAAAACAATAGAGAATGTGAAATGGCAAGGAGAAAAAGCTAAAGAGATGGGTATAGGAGAGTGTGAAGGGGATGGCCGGAGAGAGAGTCAGCTTGGGGATGGTGAGCGACAAGGGGTCAGAAAGGAGGCAGAAGTTGTGGGGGAAGGACAGCAGAGTTAGATATTGGGAGAACGGTGAGGAGGAGATGGCAGGCTGAGAAGGGGCAATGGGAAGCAGAATTAGACAGGTGAAAAGCAGGGGGTAGCAAGAATTGGAGGGGGGATGACAGATTGAAATGTAGCTATGAACAAACAGAGGCAGATAAATTAGATGAAAGGAAAAGATCAATGTTAGAGTGAGAATAAGTGGAGGGAGGGGAGGGAGAAAGGAAGAATGCCTGAAGGGAGAGAGGAGAGAATGTCTGGAGGGAGGGAGAAAATGCCTGGAGGGAGGAGGAGAAAGGGATAAAGTGCTTAGAGGGAGAGGAGATGGGGGATGGAAGAAGAAAGTGCATGGAAGAAGGGGAAGTGGAGATAGGGAGGGCAGAATGTCTGGTGGAGAGAGAGAATGCTGTGAGGTAGGAGAGATTGTCTTTAGGGAGGAGGAGAAGAGAAAGAGATTGCCTAAAGAGAAGGGGAAAAGATGGCGAGAATCCTTGCAGGGAGGGAGAAGGGGGAGGAGACTGTTTGGAAGGGGAGGGCCCAATTTACAGTTCTCATCCAGTGCACCATTTGCCTTGGAGCTGGCCCTGTCAGAGAGGTGAGAGAGGCATTTATGGGATTCTGTGTGTCAGAGAGAGAGAGAGAGATGGGGATACTTATGGCACTCTGTCAGGGACAGGAGGGACGCTCTATGGCAGACAGACAAGCAAGATGTTTTTGGGCTCCATGTGTCAGAGAGAGAGACAATAATGGTATTTTGGGTGTCCCTTTGTCAGAACCAAGAGGGGTGGTTGTGGTGGGCCACAAATAGAAGCAGGAAGGATGGACTTCTCTTGACTAACATGACGGTATAAACCCTTGCTGTGATAATGAAGAGTGTGTTTTCTCTTTTCAGATGGATAACATTTATCTTAGTAATATTGGGAGTGAAACTATCCCATTGGGAAGGTGTGTTGTCTATCTTTTAATATATATTTTGCAGAGCTGCCAAATCACCCAGTTCCAGGAGAGAGAGTTTAAGCCAGTCCTGGATTTCTGACAATCCCATTATGATGGGACCTGCAGTACTGCTTTGGGATGTAAACCAGGACTGAACAAAATCTCCCTCCTGCTATTGGATGACTTGAGCAACTCTGATTTTGCTTTTCATGCAGAAAATGAAGTGATGAGGAAAGGAGTGGGGGAGAGGAACTCAGAGATGTTCTGGCAGGTCCACTGAAGGTCCAGTATATCGCTGGAGCCAGGAGTGGTGCCACAAGATTGGAGACGTAGCAAAGAGAAGGTTGGAAACTTCAGGCTGGTTAGCCTTACCTCAGTGGTGGGGACATTAATGGAGGCTGTAGATAGTGCGCTATCTTTTTTTTCAGCAATCTGCTGGGTTGCTGGATCTGAGGCAACATGGTTTTACCAAAGGAAGATCATGCCAAATGAATCTGATTGATTTTTCTTTGACTGGGTGACTGGAAAATTAGATCAAGGATGAGTAGTTGATGTGATTTACCTGCACTGTATTCCAGCAAAGCTTTTGATATGTTCCCACATAGGAAGCTCATGGACAAAATGAAAAGCCTGGTAATGGGTCTAGAGGTACTCTGAGGCGATAAGTGTGGAGTGCCTCAAGGATTGGTTCTGGGACTGGCTCTGTTCAATATCCTTTTGAGCAGTATTGCAGAAGTGTTTATCTTTTGGTGGATAATGCTAAGATCTGCAACCGAGCAGATGCATCTGAAGGAGTAGAGAGAATGAAAAGCGATTTAACAAAGCTCAAGCAGTGGTCAAAGGTTTGGCAGCTGGGCTTCAATGTCAAAAAATGCAAAATCGTGCATTTGGGGTACAGAAATCTAAAGGAGTTATATTTGATAAGTGGCACGGACTGGGAAAAGGACCTCAAAGTAATTGTGTCTGACAATTTGAAGCCAGCGAATCAATGTGACAGGGTGGTGGCTGGGTCCAGAGAGGTGCTGAGCGGCATCGAGAAAAGCATCATCAGCAGAAGCATGGAGGTGATAATGCCCTTGTACATGTTCTGGGTGAGGTCTCACCCGGAGTACTGGGTTCAGTTCTGGAGGTCATCTCTCATAAAGGATAGACAGGATGCAAGCGGTCAAGAGAGAGGCAACCCAAATCGTGAGGGGTCTGAATCAAGAGCCATGTGAAATGAGACTGAAGGGCCCGAATAGGCATTACTCTGAAGGAGAGAAGAGATGGGGAGATATCATACAGACTTGGAAATATCTAAAAGTATGAATGATGCAAAAGAATCAAACCCTTTCCAATGGAAAGAAAGCTGTAGATCTAGGGGGTCATGATAAGAAATTCCAAAGGGGTAGATTCAAGAATAATGTTGGAAAATATTTCTTCACAGAAAGGGTGGTGGATCCATAGGGAATGCCTTCCTGGAAGAGGTAGTGAATGAATATAGGAACAGTAAGGAAATTCAAAAGAGCGTGGGATAAACCCAGAGGATTCCTAGTGGCCAAAGGATGGAAATGAAGATAAGGGGTAACCTGTGTTAACTGGAGTAACCTGTGTATGGAGCGGCAGTTCTTACCCTAAAAAAAGATGCTGGGCAGATGGAAGGGATCACTTGAGTCTTTTTCTGCCGACATTTACTATGTTGCTATCCTAATGAGGTCTCTTGTTCGACTGTCATTGGAGAGATGCATTTTCTTGCTTTTCTTTTGGGGGGCAGAACCAAAGCCTAAAGGTTTGGTTTGGGAAGAAGCGAGTGTAGTTGAAATCCCTTCAGGACTGCCCATTTGTGTGCGCCTGACAATAGCAATGGCCAGTGATACCCAGAAGCGCCAGGCTTGATGTTGCACACACACATATACATATGTATGTGTATAATATCACACATACAAATGGTTATGCCAATAAAGCTTGTAATGGTGTATCTTCTGTAGCTCAAACACAAACAGGATATGAGAGTGCAATAATCCCGAAAGGTGCAAGATTCATCTATCTAATAAGGGTGTCAGCAAGCTGGGAAGTCAGGATAAGACCACCTCTAGGGTGGCTGACCGGTCCTCTCTATCATCCACCCAAAAGAAGTTTTAGAAACAGTGGAAAGAAATATGTATTTTTTAACTATGCATTTAAAAATCAACAATTAGAAGAAACAACAATGTTCACTGTCAGTCCCATATAGATGTAATGGAAATGCTCTGTAATATGCAGCGTGAACCCCGACATCAGCTGATGTTTCGGTTTCCCTGTATCACGGGGTAAGGGACTTATCTGAAATCCGAAATCTTCCAAATATAATGAAGCGCACTTCTGTAGGATCTTCTGGTCTCATCTTCTTCACTAAAGAACAACGTGAGCCCAACTGTGGTCTTATACTGGCTTGCTGACACCCTTATTAGATAGATTAATCTTGCGCTTTTCAGAATTATTGTACTCTTATATCCTGTTAGTGTTTGACCTTATTTTGGGGTTCATTTGGTTATGTACATAGCTAGATGGTGTTACTTTACTCCGTTAGCAATACAGAGATGATTTGCTTGGGGATGCACAAGACATTTCTCATACTTATTATTACATTTTTTTTCTGTGAAACTGTATACTTATGTTTCCAAATCATGTCTCAGGTCAAGTTTATAGATCAAATAATGCTAAAAGCCTGCAAGATCACTTGCTTGTACAATTTTAAACAGTGCATATTTTTTCCAAGCTGAAAGGCAATTTTAAACAGTGCATATTTTTCCAAGCTGAAAGGCACATACAAACATATGTGCATAAAAAAACTTGTACAAAAATCACAAGCTATAAACTGATCTATTAAGGGCTTGATTCGCTAAGGAGTGAATTTTCAAAAATGTATGTGCATAAAATTTAGCATATACGCGTATACATAGCTTTTTCATGCGTGTTCCTTATTTTATAAAAGTAGAAAATATATTCACTTTCGCTTGACATATACACACATAAAAGAGGGGGCAGGCCCCATATTTTAAAAGACACGCGTGAACATTTGGCTACTTATTCGTGTACTTTTAAACCTGCTAGTTATCTGGCATAAGTGCTATTAAATGTGTTTATTGTGTACTATCAGCCAGGTGGGTGGTATAGGGAATTGGGAAGAGTTCAGGCTGAAGAATCAGAAGGGTCAAGTTGACCTGAAGGACTGTGCAAACTGGTGTTCTAATTGTTGAACCAATAATTTCCTTGATGCACACGTTTTAAAATTAGCCAGCTTGCACACGTACATTAAATACACACCCACGTATTTTCTAAATAAGTAGGAAAAGTATGCTTGTTTAGTGCATTGCATGTATCTGTGTGTTAAGTCTACATACACGCATATGATGGGGCTAGTGAAAAGCGTATTTTATAAAATACGCACATATATAATACGAACATAAAAATTGTCATACTTGGTCAGACCGAGAGCCCATAAACCTAGCATCCTGTTTCCAACAGTGGCCAATCCAGGTCCCAAGTACCTGGCAGGATCCCAAATAGTAAACAGATCCCATGCTGCTATATGCATGGGTTATAAAATACTGTAGTAAAACCACGCGCAGCAATACACGTGTGTGCACGCCGCTGTTCGCATTTGTTTGAAAGTTACCCTCTCTAGATTTTTTTGCCCATTCTCTGTCTACGGGGAAAAATGTTTAAGAACTCAAGCCCTACTTGCATACATCTCCCAGGGCTTTTAGAACACGTTTTTTGCTTCCACAAGTTTTCCTTAAGAATTCCTTGCTTTTCAGTTCCCGTTCTCTTTCGGCACTTGGAATTCTCCATTCTCAGTTTTTCTAAGTAGCAGCAGTAGGGTTCCTTTTCAGCACTTATTGGATGCAAAACCAAAGTCTCTTGATATCTGTTGCTTGCCAAAGATTTCAGAAATGTTTTTCATCCTCTTGTCCTATCCATAACGGTGTCTGACTGGTGCTTTCATCCTTCCAGGATGGCCCTGCCTCATTTATTCTTTCATTCTATGTCAAAACACTACATCAAGCTGCCCCCTGTTGATTGTTATTGCAAGAGTATAAACCTTGCAAATAGCCTAACATACTGTACTTGCAAAGCACAAAATATTTCAAGAAATATCTCCAACAGATACCATATTGGGTAAAAAATGAACTGTTGCACATCTCTACAAGGAGCTAGAGCTCCGGACTGGAAAGATGATCTCTGTATCCGTGTTTGCCATCCACATTTGAACAAAGCTCTTGAGACACAACAGCCCAAGTCAAGGCAGATGGCAAGGAGCTGTCTTTATCCAGGACTCTCCTGCCCCTGATGTACCCGCAAAGAAAAACACTTTAGCGCCAGACACCAGACAAGTCTTTCCGACATCCTTGGTTCTTCTCTGGTGTAAAATATTAAGTTAAGGGGGGTTCACATAAAGGAGGAAAGCAACCTCGATTGGAAAAAAAAATACAATCATACCTATAAGGGAGTCCGGACCGACGTGCCGCAAATGCGCAGTAGAGAGCAGCTCTGCTGAGCATGTGCGGACAAGCATCAGTGGAAAAAAAAAAACATGGCGGCGTCGAATGGCAGCGGCGGCAGCGAGCGGCAGCGGCGGCGAATGGCAGCGGTGGGCGGCAGCGAGCGGCGGCGGCGGGCGGCAGCGGCGAGCGGCGACGATGAGGAGCGGCGGCAGCAGCCGCCAGTAGCGAGGGAGGGACTGAGTGAGAGGGAGGGACGGACTGAGTGAGAGGGAGGGAGTGAGAGGGAGGGATTGAGTGAGGGGGAGGGAGGGACTGAGTGGGAAGGAGGGACTGAGGGAGGGACTGAGTGAGAGGGAGGGACTGAGTGAGAGGGAGGGACTGAGGGAGGGGGAGGGAGGGAGTGAGAGGGAGGGAGGGGGAGGGACTGAGTGAGGGGGGGGGACTGAGTGAGGGGGAGGGAGGGGGAGGGATCATACCTATAAGGGAGCCCGGACCGACGTGCCGCAAATGCGCAGTAGAGAGCAGCTCTACTGCGCATGTGCGGACAAGCATCAGTGGAAAAAAAAAACATGGCGGCGTCGAATGGCAGCGGCGGCGGGCGGCAGCGAGCGGCGGCGAACGGCAGCGGGCGGCAGCGAACGGCAGCAGCGGCGGCGAGCGGTGATGATGAGGAGCGGCGGCAGCGGCCGCCAGTAGCGAGGGAGGGACTGAGTGAGAGGGAGGGACGGACTGAGTGAGAGGGACGGACTGAGTGAGAGGGAGGGAGTGAGAGGGAGGGACTGAGTGAGGGGGAGGGAGGGACTGAGTGGGAAGGAGGGACTGAGGGAGGGGGAGGGAGGGACTGAGTGAGAGGGAGGGAGGGAGAGGGACTGAGGGAGGGGGAGGGAGGGGGAGGGACTGAGTGGGAGGGAGGGAGGAGAGGGTGAGTTTGTGGGAGGGAGGGAGGTAGGGGGTGGGGAAGAGTGAGGGGAGAGGGAGAATGAGGGAGAGGTGAGAGACAGGGATGTGAGTAAGTGGAAGGGTAAGAAGTTGTGGAGCAGAGAAAAAGGGAGTGGAGGAGGGCTGAGGGAGAGGGGGTGGGGAGTGACTGAGGGAAGGGGGAGAGAGGTGGGAGTGACTGAGGGAAGGGGAGGGAGGTGAGAGTGAGGGGAAGGAGGCAGTGGGAGACAGAGGGTGAGTAAGACTGAGTGGAGGGAAGGGGAGGAGTGAACGAGGGGAAGGGGGAGTGAGGGAGAAAAAGTGTAGAAGGGTGCTGTGTTAGAAAATGGACTGAAAAATGTAATGTAGCCCGTTATTACGGGCTTAAAGGCTTGTATAGAAATAAAAAACAGGAAAAATCCTGGGAAAAAGTTGTCCTGTTTATAAAATTTCAAACCAAGCAACATTAGGCTTTTGCTTTTCTTTGTTTTGCCCTACCTTTGCCCAGTCCTTACATCTAGTCCTAAGTTTTCTCTGACCCCTGAGAGCTTATTGTAGGCAGCAGTCGGTTGTAAACAGAGAAGAGGCTTTTGCTCTTGGCCTGGCACCCCCCTTGCACTGCTTGAAACAGCAGCAGCGAGGGGGGAATCCCCTTGCAGCAGGTCTCAGGATAACAATGAACCTTGCAGCAGCCCCGCAGGAGGATGGAAGTGAGTTTTCGGAGCCAGGTGGTGGTGCGCCCCTCGCCCCCCCTAGCTGGTTCTCCCTGCACACTGGAGCAGCTTTGGCGTGAAGCTCGGCCCCCTTCCCTTCCCCCTTCCCCTTTCATGCAGTTACCCGGGAAGGCCCAGCTGGTATTTGACTGCATTTGCCTGTGAATAGCAGGAGTTGGTAGGGAAGCTGTAGCTGGGCGCCATAGCCTCAGTCTGGCAAGGAGGGATGAAAGAAAAGGCAGAATACGAGAAGTTAGACTCGGCCGGGGGATGGAGCCTGCCTGCCCAAATATAAAGGTAGGAGCCTTCATTTTAACACTTCAATTGCTACAAGTGCTCTGAAATGCATTGCCTGAGAATGGCTTTCATGGTCACTCTTTTTAGACATTATCTGCCTTCTGGAAACAGGATTTGCTGTGGTGTGCACAGTCCACAACAGAGACAAAAAAACAAAGCAAGAGTCTGCAGAGAACACGATGGGAAATTGTCCAGCAGTAACTGTTTAAAACTCTTCATATTTTAAAATAACTGGGTGATAACTCAAGACTGAAGTTCAGGTTTCAGTCTATTACACTGAAACATGTCGGCAGAAAAAGACCCTGTGGCCCATCCATCCAGTCTGCCCATTCGCCTGATTAATTTAGCATTACAATTCCCATTATTTCCTTAGAGATGCCCCGGTACGTATCCCATGCTTTCTTGTATTCAGACAGAAGCAAGGGTGAAATCGTTCTCCCGCATTTTGTTTCTCGTGTGGGTGTTTGGTTTGCTTCTAATAGTAATGGTAGGCTTTGGAGTTGAGGTTTATGGAGAGAAAAGTGATGGGTTGCACATGGATCGCCTCGGATCACTTCCATCACCTAACGGAAAGAGTGTATCTGGGCAGTGCTGTCAGACTGCGGTTCTGCCAGCTGCTGCCTTCTTGTACATTCTAAAGACATTAAATTCACAACAAACGGTTGGTTTTATAATAATGGGTTTTTAGCAGCCTTCAGCCATTAAGTTGACGCTTATTGTGACAGACTGTAGAGCAGAGCAGGGAAGGCAGAGAGAGAAAGAAGAAACGAGAGGCAAAGAGGATGAGGTTAAACCGACTGGGGGGAAGGGAAAGAGAGACTGGAGGAGGGAGCGATGTAGATGAAGGGGAGGGAGCAGCAACTACTTAGGAGAGAGGGACACAAGTTGGGGACAGAAAAGACAAAGTATTGAGACCACGATGGGAAATGGATTCAGAGGGTGCCAGCTCCATCTGTCAGGCTTTCAGCAGCACATTGTACAGTCACACAGTGCCAATGTTGGACCCAACTCCACCTGACAGACATTCGGTGGTTCTCATGTGCACACTGCCAAAAAATGGAGCTGTCATGCAATTGTGATACAGAAATCCACAGGAACTATACGTGGTGGTGGGGGGGAGAGGAGGGATGTTAGAGAGGGGATGAGAGACTGATGTGCAAGGACCAGGGAAGAGACCCGGGGTGATAATGTTTGATGATCTCAAGGTAGCGAGTCAGTCTGAGTATGCGGTGACTATGGCCAGACAGATGCTGCGCAGAAAGACCTCCTCCTGTGTGGCACATGGATTTATTCCTGCTTGCCACCGTATTCTTTAACTGCCACTTTTAGATGCCTATAGCAGCGGGCTACTTGTTCTCCAGTCCTCGATGCCGCTGCGTCACAATATGGTCTGTGCCATGGTCCACCAGTCTATGCCTTGGAAGCCCTGTTGCCAAACAGCAGGTGGTAATTCTAAAGGGCACTGGCAATGAGCTGCTCATTGTCCTCTACGCTGAACTTGTAGGCGTGTAGACATGGCCGAGCTGCTGCCTAGTTGATGAAACATTAGGTTGCCACTTTCACTTCCAGAGAGGTATCACTGTCCTCATTCTCACTGCTCTCCTCTTCTCCCTCTCCTGTACCTGCTTTGACAACTACCCCCACTCTCTCTGTCTAGCCTTACCCTTCCGCCCTCCTCCTGCCACACTCACCTGCCTAGAACCTTCTCCTTTCTCCCTCCCGCCTCCTATCCCTTCCCTCGTCCCTATCTCTACTCCTACTGTTCCTACTCCTCCTTCCACTTTTGCCTTCTTCCTTCCTCCTCCTCTCCTCTCCTCCCTCCTGCTCTCCTCTTCTCACCCATGCCTTCCATGCTCCATCCTCTTCTGTTCCTCACTGTTCCTCCACTCCTCCACACAAAGGGCCAGACAGACAAATGCACAAAAAACTTCCACACACGGATAAAGAGAAGAGACAAAGGAAAAGGAAAATAGATGAGAACACTAAACAGGACAACTCACTCGAGTAATCACAAGAAAAAGCTCCCAAACTCCAACTAACCACTAACCACCAACTCACCTCCTTTTCTCTCTCTCTCCATCCCTTGACACACCCTCAAAGAGGCAGCTGCAGGAAGCCAGTATATATAAACACAGAAAATAACATGCCAGACGAAAAATGACATATATCGCGTAAAATGCCATGTTAGACATGAAATATGTGATGTGATAATGCTGTAAGTGATGCAATATTTACATACGCAGTGTGGAATGTCAATAATTTCCCTAACCACACCCATCTTTTTATCGCAGCTGGCGAACACTATATTTTTCATCTTTATCGCAATTTGATGAATCTAGGCCTTAGCGCGGAATTTATTATACTGCTATATTTTACCATGGGAAAGATGAAATGTTATAGGGGTGGCCTTCTTGTAATATTGGGCCCCTCTGCAGTGAAATATTGCAGCTGTTTCCCCAAAATATGTTTTATAATGGCCCAAATATAAGTCCGGCATTCCAAAATCTATCTGTAAGTCTGATGAGACTCTCATCCATACCCCAATCACCTATGGAAGTGGCCCTGCAATAAAAAATGTTGTGATTCTGCTTGCGGAGCTAACCACAAGCAGCCTCTCACATCTGTTGGGCTGCTGCTCCCCGACACGGCTTGGAAGCCGCTGAAGCTCCTGCCACCTT
Organism: Rhinatrema bivittatum; assembly: GCF_901001135.1. Classification (NCBI taxonomy): domain Eukaryota; kingdom Metazoa; phylum Chordata; class Amphibia; order Gymnophiona; family Rhinatrematidae; genus Rhinatrema; species Rhinatrema bivittatum. The sequence goes on from NC_042621.1 coordinate 98,020,871, forward strand.
GATTTCCAGCGGCAGGGCCACCGAGATCATTGCTTCTCTGCGGCCTGGACCGCCACACTGCTGCCCATCCAAGCGGCCAGGAGGCTGCCGTTTCCTTGATCCTGAACCTTGATCCTGAATTTCCTCGTTCCAAGTTCGTTGTCTGAGTCTCCATGTTCCAAGTTCCTCGTCTGAGTCTCCACGTTCCAAGTTCCTCATCTGAGCCTTCCATGTTCCAAGGCCTTTGTCTGTCCATGGTCTCCGTCCGGCCTGCCGCTTATTGCCATTACCCAACAGCAGGTCCGAAAGGGCTTGGAACGGTTGTAGGACCGTTCAAAGACCACCATTGCATGGTTGGTCTTCCTGAAGTATGCAGGTCCGGTGAAGAATTCGAACCATCAGTTTCCACCCATGCTTGGACATGTCTTGCCTACCTCGGTACCGCCTTGGAGCCCTCTGGGGTTGTGCCGTGGCCCAAGAACACACATTTCCCTCAAATGGGACCGCTCTCCTAGCGTTCCCTAACAGAAATCAAGGCCATGTGTCTGGTGACCGTGTTCTGTGATGGGACTTGCCTTGTTCCTGGAGTCCTGTTGCGAGTTTTTGTCCCGAGTTTGTTCCTGGACTTGTATCTGGTCCCAGAAAAAATTTTTTTGACTGGGGACGTCCTTTCTTACGACCTGCTGGAGGCGCCAGCTGTCTGAATTCCATGACCTGCAGGAGGCGCCTGCATCCAGACATTCTTTTTCCACTCTTTTCCATGTTGAGGTTTTATGACCTGCAGGAGGCGCCTGCACCCTATCTGGCTTGCTGGTTTAGCCTGTTTCCACCCTGGATTCCTCCCGGGTCTTTCCTGAAGTTCCTGTGTTCCTTGTCTTGTTACCTGGTTTCCTTGCTCCTCGTCTGTTTTTTTTTTTTTTTTTTGCTTTGTTCCTTGTCTTGTTTTTTTGCTCCTTGACTTGTTTCTTGGTGCTGTGTTGTTTGCTTGTTTGTGCTGTTGTTGTTTGCTTGTTTTTTGCTGTTAGTTTGTTTTTGCTGTTTGTTTTGCTGTTTGTTTGCTTCGCTTGTCCCTTGTTTTGTTGTTTGCTCCGTTTGTTTGTGCCCTGTTTTGCTGTTTGTTTGTGCGCAGTTTTGTTCCTTGTTTGTGTTGTTTTGCTCCTTGTTTGTGCAGTTTTGCTCCTTGTTTGTGCGGTTTTGCTCCTTGTTTGTGTTGTTTTGTTCCCTTGTTTTGTGCTGTTTTGTTGCTTGTTTTGCTGCTGTTCCTCCCTTGTTTTGTTCGCTTGTTTCTTGTTTTGTGTTTCTCGTTCTATCTCTGGCAGTTTCTTGGGCTTTTGTTCCTTCTGTTCCCAGAAATTCCAGCTTCCATTCTTGGACCCTTGTTCTCCCCCTGACGGTATGGACTGATACCTTCGTCCCCTCTAAGCTGTTAAGAGGCTTGAGGAGGGGGTCTTTGAGGAGGGGGTACTGTTGTGATTCTGCTTGCGAGGCCAACCGCAAGCAGCCTCTCAGCTCTGTTGCGCTGCCACTCCCCGACGCGGCTTGGAAGCCGCCAAAGCTCCTGCCACCTTGGTTTCCCGCAGCAGAGCCGCCAAGATCGCCACTCCTCCATGGCCTGGACTGCCGCACTGCTGCCCTTCCAAGCGGCCAGGAGGCTGCTGTTTCTGCCGCGCTTGCGTGGCCCAGATCGCCACACTGGGAGACTCAAGTCAGCTTTCCTTGAGTGGCAGGGAGCCGCCGGTATTTCTTAGACCCTGCTCTGCGGTCTGGTGACACCCCTGGACTTTTCCTCGCGGCATGGACGCCGTCATCGGGCTGTCCTGCTTCATTTCTGCTTCTCTAGGCACGGGGCCGTGCCTCCTTATAAGATTTAAAGGGCTCGCGGCCGGATATGTCCCGACCCCACCTGATGATATCATCTTGGGCATCTCCTGGTTCAGCCCTGTAAAAGGGCTTCATCTTCAGTCCAGCCTTACCTTGCATCGGAGTTCTTTGCTCCCTGGAAGTCCCGTCTTCCAGTGCTCCATTAGGTCTTTGTTCTTCGTTGGAGCTCCATGTCCTGTCTTGGTCTTTGATTCTTGTTGCTTGTCCTGATGCTCCATGTTCCTGTCCTGATGTCTGTGATCCAGTCTTCATGTTCCTGATGTTCTGTGATCCAGTCCTGATGTTCCGTGATGATCCTGCTTTAATGTCCTGAGCCCCTGTTCCTCATCGTCACCTTTCCTGGTGTGCCATGTCCTGGCACAAGCCTGCCTCCTCGTCTGCAGCAAAAGCCTCCAGAGGGTCATAGCCAAGTCCCATCTTGGTTCGGTTCCCTGAGGCTCGTTCCAGCCCTCAGATTGTCTTGTGGCTGCTCCGTCCATGCCTAAGAATCTGTTGGAACCTGCTCCACTTCAGGGTGGTCCGTGACCAGCTGTGTAGGGCGTGTCTCAGTGCAGGCTTCTTCTAAATCTTCGCCTTGTTCCAGCTTCAACTTCCATGTATCCATCTGGAGTCTGCCTTGCACTCAAGCATGGTCCGCTACCAGTCTCGTGGTTCCGCCCTGTGGTGGGCTGTGTAGGGCACGCTGTGTCGCAGCCTCAACCTAGTCCTTGATCCTGACATCGATCCTGAACTTCCTCGTTCAGAGTTCCTCGTCTGAGTTTCCACATTCCAAGTTCCTTGTCTGAGTCTCCACATTCCAAGTTCCTCGTCTGAGCCTTCCATGTTCCAAGGCCTTTGTCTGTCCTTGGCCTCCGTCCGGCCTGCCGCTTGTTGCCGTTACCCAGCGGCAGGTCCGAAAGGGCTTGGAACGGTCGGAGGACAGTTTAAAGATCACCATTGTGTTGTTGGTCTTCCTGAAGTGTGCAGGTCCAGTGGAGAGTTCGAACCATCAGTTTCCACCCATGCTTGGACGCGTCTCGCCTGCCTCGGTACTGCCGTGGAGCCCTCTGCGGTTGTGCCGTTGCCCAAGGTCACACATTTCCCTCAAATAGGACCGCTCTCCTAGCATTCCCTAACAAAAAATATAAAAATGTTTAATGCCATGTGATGGTGACACCCCACCCCTTCAAAGACCCCTCCCCTTTAAATAAATATCCCTCCCTGGTTACAAACTCAACCCACAAGACATCCTGCCCTCCCAGCCCCTCCAACATTAGTAGTTCTTGGTGTCTGGTGGCTCCCCCATCCTTGAAACGTCCCTTGTATCTAGTTACCTCCCCAGACTCTTCACCATACCTTGGGAAGGTTGTCTAGTGGGGTCTAGAGTGCTCCCTAGGCTCCAGACTGGTCAACATCATTACTCAAAATGGCACCGAGCGACCTTTGCCCCTATCTTTGAAATAGAGACATGTTTTGGCCCAAACTAATGTACAATATTTTGAATATCACACGATATTACCATGATATGCCATTATCGTGAGATACACAGTATTTATAGCATGATAAATTATGTTTTTTGTATGTTAATAGCATATTGGATCTCACTAAATCTCCCTATTAGTGAGCGTTTAATTAACAAGCTCTCGATGGGACATACATTTGGCCAGATCTGACCTATCTGATGTTTCAGTTTTCAGATGATGAAGTGCTTGCAGGATACTGTAGTGTGACATGTCAGATTGCTCTCTCACTGCAGCACTTCTAAGCATTGTGGTAGTGCTAGGTTGATCACAGCGGCTGGTTTATGTGGAGACCATGTGGCATATGTTTTTGCTGGTGACACACTTTCAGCCATGTCTTGAACCCAATTTGTATAAGATGCTAGGTGTAGGCTTAAAGCAGAGTGTCTCTTTGCACATGCATACTTGAATCATGAGCCATTTGTATTGCATCTGTAAGCGTACAAGTGTGTGGATCACTGCAGTGGTGAGTAACATATATGGTAGCATGGGCATTGAATTGATTTCTGTTAGGTGTAAATTTACCGAATCGACAGGCTGCATTTTCTCAGCATCTGTTGTTTCTCTTAGCTGCGAGTATGAGAGTGAGTCGTCATACTTAGAGGGCAAGCACTACGACACAGTTTCTAGTAGACTAAACAGGATCCTCTGAGGGAACCTTATCAGAATGGATCTCCCTGCTTTCCTATCCCACAGCGGCTTCAAGGCTTTTAGTCTGTGCTTCTGCAGATGCAGCTTTCTTCTCTTGATGCAGCATTTCTAGCTTATCATCTAGTTCAGCTTTTCCTGCATGTGGCTACTGCTGCAGCAGCAGTAGCTGCTGTTCTTTCTTCAATTCTAGCTCTGGCTAGCTTTATAGCAGCTTCTTGTTTACTAAAAGAAGCATGTGCCTGTGCTGAAGTCAGGTTTGAAAGGGCTGATTTCAGTGACTTCAAAGACCTGGCAGAATGTCTGGAAAGGTTAGATTACTAGGATGCAGTTTCCTTTAAGTTCATAATTTTTTGTTGTGCTTGTACAATAGTATGTACCTTGCACTAAATTGTTAAGTTTTAGATCAATGTCTCTGTCCCTTGCTTCAGTATTGGTTCTTGTTAGGAATGCAAGATATCTGTCCAATTGATATTAATAATATTTCCAGATGTACTGGAATTGACCTGTGGCTTGCTAAATTTCTTCTATACCTATGGTGCTAGCAAGTTTATACATATCTATGAGATTCTGTTTCTTCCCATGCCGTGTTAACCCTTCTTAGGTAACCAGCCTTTTGGATTCATAATTTTCTAAGGCTTTGGCTGTCAGTACATGTTTTCTCTTAGCAGCAGCCTTAGCTGGTAGGGCAGCCTTATTTATATCTTCACAAAGCACTGTGATTTCTAAAGGAGAGTATTTTGCCATTGTGAAAACAGTAACACTGACAAGATCAGATTATAGCTCTGTACCTAACACTCTTCTCTTAGATTACTGATGTAATCACTATTGGGTGCAGATGGGAACAGCAGGATCAGAACTTCTGCTTCCTGGTGGAGCAACAGTCTTGCACAGTTGAAAGATTCTGGATAGATGCAATTAGTAACACAGAAAAGCTCAAGTTTGCAGATTGAGGGTTTCTTCCTTCTTCCTTTTCTTACATGGTTTATAAAGCCAGACTCTTAGTACATCCTTGATTAATATCCCCTTTACTTATTCATAAGTTCTTTCACTGTACTGTTCTCACAAATCATCTGCTTTATTTGAATTGCTAAACAGTTAAACCTTCTTTTTATCAACTTCCAAATAGAGAACTCACATCTTGAATGCCAAACAATACTTATTAGAATCAAGAAAACAGTTCAACACACTGACAGTAGTCACTGTGACTTGCAAGGTGATAAGAATAGCCATACAGACAGCAGACTCTGGAAGCCCAGTAATAAGACAAAGACACCTGCAGCTGATATAAATATTTATTTAGTTAGTTAGTTAGTTACGTCTTTTATATACCGTCATTCGTATGTACATCATGCCGGTTTACATATAACATTGATAACTGTAAAAATGGAGTTAAAAGGAACTGGTTCAGGGTTAACAAAGGAGATGGGAACTTAAGAAATTAACAAAGGTGTTAGGAACTAGTAGAGGATGGAAATAGAGGTGAAAGAGTGATTCTTCTAGGAGCTTGCAGAAAACACAGGAGAGCTGTTAGTTTGCCAAGAGCCTTTTTCTAACTTAAAACCCCACAGAAAATAAGTCACTCCCAGGCTGCTTTTGGTTACGGGACCAATAGGAAGAGGAGAGAGAATACAGACTGAGAAAGGGAATATAACAAGACTAGATCCATAGGGAGCTCAGAAATATTAAAATAATTATTCATCAAGAAAAAAAGCTCTACACACTGTGATAAGATGACACAGGGGGGCAGTGTAACAAAGAAATATTTAAATACACTGTGGAGGCAGAACAAAGAAATACAATACTGAGGGGCATTCCCTTTTGTGCTTATATTTAGCTATGAAGGAGCACAGCTAAATATAAGCTTAACACCACTTATCTGATTTAGAAGAATGTTTGGACAGAGTTGCAAAGATGACAAGAAAATCTAGATTGATTAGAATCTTAGATTCCCCTGCAAGATTGGGATAGATTGAGGCTACACCTGAGATGAAGGCAAGTGGATAGAAGAAAGTGCTTAAAACTCTTCTGAACAATCAGGGCAAGAAATGGAGTTGTCAGTCTATGGTTAAAGAGAACAAGTCCTGGTTGAAAATAAAGTCCGTGATTTTCTGTCCATTGAATTTAAGAAAAAATTAAGCTCCCCTGATGATTTTAGTTTCTTTATTTCTGCTACACAAGTCTAGAATGCTTCTTCTCTTTTAAACATTTTTTGCATTGAAAAGGTTTTGATGAATTAACATTTTAAAGTTCTCAAGTTTATGGCATGCACGAACATTTTACAATGAGCTTTGATAGAGGAATACTAGCTTAACTGGTTGCATCATAGGATAAGTAGTAGTAATGATGTCATTTAAAAAAAACAACCCACTGCCTCCATCGGCTAGAACAGGGCAAACCCAAGTGTTCTAGACTGGTGACAGGAAAGACAAGGAAGGGGGGCATTTATCCTATTGGCCTCCAGCTGTTAAGTGCTACTTAGTGCATATTTATATTTCTCTTTTTTGCTTGTTTGTATAAGTCCAGTTTGACTTTATTTTGAGGGTAAATTATATTGCCAAGGTCTGAAAGTTTTAGTATTACTTTGTTCTGTGTTCCATTCTGTTTGGTGTGTTGCTGGGGATTATGAAGCCCATTTATTTGCTCCTGTTCTGTTTTTATTCTTGCCTCTCTTTCAACCTGCATAGCTTTTGAGAGTGTGGGTAAGATTTTGTGAGTTGGAGCTAAAGTAGATCTGGGATTCTGTTACCCAGTTCTTGGTTATACTCTGGAGTTGCTCTAAGGCTATGGAGGTTTGATTGATGGATTATACTTTTATGATTTCGATGTAGTTCATGATGTGTATAATGTTTTTCAAAGTGCCACTGCCCAGGTGTTGTAGCATGTGGGTAAAGGGTAAAGTGAAAAGACAGTCTTGAATTTAAAGCTAAGAAATTCAGTAATGACTTCCTATGCACCTCTATGAATATAAATGGCCTTCGCTCTCCCTCTAAGAGAATTAAGTTATTTAGTTAGAGAATTTTCAAAACTAAAATCAGTAGTTTATTTTATACAGCAAACTTATCTTAAGAGGGGCAGAACATTTGTACTTAAGAATAGATATATTTCTGAATCATTCTTTTTGCTAGCAAGTTTCAAAAAAGAGGTGTGGGAATACTATTGGCTAATAGTTGTCCATTCTTTTCTGAGAAGACTAGAAAAGATTCCTCAGGTAGATAACATTTGTATAAAAGGCGAACTGACTGGCCTCCATCTACTACCTGAACATTACTCATGTTCAGTTTATTTCATGATGCCTGACAGATTTATTGTCTTTATTAAACAGTTCAATGTATATGAGATATTTTAACAAAGTGTTTGCATCTGAAGTTGATAGAACTGGTCCAGTCCTAATGACAAGAGAAAAAGCTCAGAATCTGGTTCTTTGAATAGCTGCCCTGATGCAGCTTTCTGCAAAACGTTGCCAACGTTGGCGTTTATTGGAATGAAAACTGAGGCAAAAACAAATAGTCATAAAAGATAAGTGCATTTGAACATTACTTACAATAAGGGGCAGATTTTAAAAGTTACGCACGCAGCCTACATTTGTGCGCGCTACCCAGCACGCACAAATATACGCCCGATTTTATAACGTGCATGTGCAGCCGCGCGCATGTTATAAAATCAGGGGTCAGCGTGCGCAAGGGGGTGCACACTGGTGCAACTTGCGCTCCGAGCCCTTGGGGAGACCAGCTGTCTTTCCCCAATCCCTCCCCACTTTCCCCCTTTCCCTATCTGTCCTGTCCCCCCCAGCCTGAAACCCCCCCGTACCTTTGATGTGCAAGTTACGCCTGCCAGAGGCAGGCGTAACTTGCGCGCACCATCCGAGTGCCGGCGCACGATCCCCCGGCCCAGTGGCCATACAGAGGCCTCTGGCCACGCCCCCTCCCCACCCCCGGACCACCCATTTTTTCAAGCCCCGGGACTTACATGCGTCCTGGGGCTTTACGCGCACCGCCAAGCCTTTTGAACATAGGCCCGGAGCGCGTAGGGCTTTGAAAATCTGCCCCTTGTGTATAGCTGAACCTTTTAAGTGATCATGGGGTTCATTGGAATGATCAATTCAAAAATGTCTAGCATAATTCTGCTCTGTTAGAAAAAGATAAAAAAAATTATATATTGTTAATAAAAAGAAGAACTTGTTTATAAAATAAGAAAGAGAGGTTTTTTAGACCTGAGATATGAAGATATGAAAATCAGATTTCTTCACAGAGGATATCCATCTAAAGTTATTAAAAAAGCTTACAAAAGAGCCAGATGGGCCAACAGGGACCTCTTACTTCAGCCAACAACTTTACATAAGGAAGACAAGATGGTTTGCGTTTTGTCTTTTACACCTCGTACACAATGTCTTAAATTCAGTATTATTAAACATTGGTCACTTTTATGGATACATCCGGTTTTTCAGGAGATGCCCATTTTTGCCTTTAAAAGAGCTAGAAATCTGAGAGATTTTATGGTACATTCATACCTGCCAGCTCCCCAACAAAAACAAGATAGCTCTTCCATCCCTGGGCATTATAGATGCAGGCAGTGTAACATCTGTAGGCTTATGTACCAAGGTCAACCATTAGACAACCCAGGACGCTGTCCATTTTAATTTTTGTCAACATCTTACATGTGTTTCTGAAAATATAATATATGCACTTTGTTGCCCGTGCAACCTTGTGTATATCGGGAAAACTACGCATAAGTTTTTCGCTTACAAGAACATTTAAGCCATATTAAAACACAAAGGGAGGGGGCGCCCTTGTTGAACATTGACGGACCGCCACACATCAAATAGAAGATCTCACCACAGTCACACTCTTTCAACTTCCTCGTTCTCCATGAGGAGGAGACTACACTTTGAAATTGATGCAAATGGAACACCGATTCATCTTTTCTTGGAACACAGTGGTTCCGAATGGTTTCAATCAAGAAATAGAATGGTCAATATTCTATTGACTTTGGAAATAATGTCAAGGAGCAGAAATGATATGAGATCAATCAAAAACTTAAAATCCAGGATTTCTGTATTCACAGTAAGATCATATGTGTAAACGAATAATACCTTTGCAAGGAGACCAGAAACTACATAAGCATCGGAAAGTAGACATTTTACATTTTGTAGCTAAAGTGGACTTGGTAGAACATTTTTGAGAGAAATCTCGAGTTTTAGAATGGACGTGTTTGAGAATTGTAGTAAGTGCCAGGTCCGATTCCACAGAAAAGGCTTTCAATTACGTCACGGCCTCACTTTGATTCGATAAGGGTGTTTGGTTCATTAGAGTTTAAAAACCTTCATGGACAACACACATGCCGTCCAACATAATAAATGGCAATTAGAAGTAACCACGACTCTACACAAGTAAGTAAATAAGAAAAAGGGAATGTGACTCTGGGGTAGGTGAATTTTTAAATGTTTGGCTTATTTTCTACACAGCTCTCCCAGTCCCTGAAGCAGACAGTTCTTTTTGAAACACTGCCAGGGTCGGGCAGACAGCCCCATTTCTCGCTGGAATTCATCATATGTAATGAGTGATAGTTTTATACTGCATCATAGAAGATAAGTAAAGAAGACTTTTGCAAATGCAAATAAAAGCGAGTTGGGTTGATCGTTAAGGAGAGACTTGGTATAATAACACCCAATCAATTTTTTTAAGGCAATTAAAAAAAAAAACACTAAAAAAAGCCAAAGACTAATAAAATATATTTAAAACATTTTTGAAAGTATTTACACTTTGCACTTTTTTGACTAAATTAAAAACGGTAAACACTTGAACTTGAGTTATAACCAATACATGGTTATTACTTATTATTTCTCATGTTCTTATTAATGCTACCGGACACCATAGTGCATCACATAGTTCCCTGATTTGTTTTTTTCGAGTATATTTAGGGGGTGTGTGCGAGGTCACGTTTTTTGTGGTTTATTTTGATAACATACAATTTATTATTAAATGTGAGAGCAAGAGTTATTCATCATAATTACACTGGCTATTTGTTGGACTTCAAGCAAACGGTGCCATTTTTATAAGCGAGCTGAAGAAAGAAGACATCGGGAGGCCTGATCCTAGGCCTCTGGATCAGACCCCAGATGTCGGGGTTGGCTGCTATACTTTTGGACTCTTGTAAATAAATCCTTCTTCTGTTTTGGAACAAACCCTCTTGTTGTGGGCTACTGCTTTTTTCATTGTTGGTGCAAGTCTCCCATTGTGCCTTACAGTTTAGCTGTTCCCCACTGGACTTAATCCTGATTCCAGTCTTGCCAAAAGTTCTTTTCCCACTCCTACAGCTACTGAAGGTGACTTCCAATGAAGGGAGTGTGGTTAGATATATAGTTATATAGGGGCAGATTTTAAAACCTGCGCGCGGGCGCAGATTTGTTCGCGCAACCCGGCGCAAACAAATCTATGCCCGATTTTATAACATGCGTGCGCAGCCACGCATGTTATAAAATCCAGGGTCGGCGCGCGCAAGGGGGTGCACAATTTGCAACTTGTGCGCGCCGAGCCAAATGGCCGCTGTGCCTGGAGGCTCGGGCCCTGCCCCGCTCCCGCCCCGAACTGCCCACTCCCCACCCCTTTTTGCAAGCCCCGGGACATACACGCGTCCCAGGGCTTGCGCGCGCCGCCGAGCCTATGCAAGATAGGCTCGGCGCACTCAGGAGCAGGCAGGGGCAGCTTTTCGGGGGTTACGCGCGTAACCCTTTGAAAATCTGCCCCATAGTTAAGAAATCTAAAAATATTAAAATGTATCACTGTTTAAATAAAGGTATATACAGTAGGTAGAAGGTACGTGTGCTATATCTAGCATAAAGGCTCAGTTCAGTTGTAAATAACACCTTTTAGAGGGCAGTTAAAAAAAAACAACTAAGGCCGAAAATTGCAGGATGTGATGTCATCAGCCAACGCCACAGGTATTCCCGACTGGAAGATCTATAAAAGGAGTTCAGAGCTACAGGAAGTTCACCCATGTTCTTTTGATGTAGCATAATGCCTGAGATGATTCAGATTAGAAGTTACAGCAGTTTGGCATATGTATGTGCCTGCTGGGGTTTTCTCTATGGGCTCCCTATAGAGATGGGGTGAATAAATAACATAGTAACGTAATAGATGCTGGCCCATCTTTTCCTGCCTATGCTTCTCTAGCTGAGGGTATCTCTCAAATGTCAGCACACACATTTAACCACCTGCAATGTTTTAGCTGTGGTTTTATCATTCCTTAAACTTACCCCACCTACTGCACTAAGGAAATATCCTAGTTGCCAGCCCTACAGGCTTGACTGCCTGCAGGATTACACTTCTTCCAGACTGGGACGTATAGCCAAGTCAGCATGCAGCTCATATTACAAAACCTGCTGCTTCTTTTGATCATAGTTAAGTAAGTATCAAAACTTTGCTTCCATTTTATGTTGGTTGAACTTGCTTTCTCTTCCTGGGAGCTTATTGCAGCTGTTCCACCACTCTGTAAAAGATAGCTTTGTCTTCTCCTTTTGGCCTTATACTGTTTCTTGTAATTGAGCGTATAGGTTTTTGTAACTCTTTGTCAGGGGGGTAGGAGATTGTTTCCCCTAGGGCCATAAAAATATTTTTTGTTAGGCGCTACTCTCTCCATCCTACCCCCTTCTCTCTGCAGATCTCAGGGAGTGAGCTCTTTCTATGGGGTAAAAGGAAATCCTTTGTGGCCCAGACGATGGCGCGTCTCTCCCGATGTGTGTGTGTGTATATCTTATAGCTGCAGTATTCTCCTCAGGGACAAACAGGCTAGACTCAGGCTGGGAGTTCAAATAAAGTTTACTGATTATTTCCGAAATGTCAAACGCTCTCCCTCTAACTCTCCACAAATAAAACTGTACAGTCAAACTATTTACACAGTCTCTCTGCCGGGGCGCTTGGGTCCATCTCTCCAGCTCCTGGGAGGGAGCCTGCCACTGTTTCCTCGTCTGTGCACAAACAGCCCAGTAAGACAGGGAACGCCGCAGAAAGATCTTACCTGAGACCATAGTTCTGTCTTTTGCCCACAGCCTGTGTCCTGATCCTTTTTGGGTGGAGATCCGGTTGGGATTCCCCAGATCTTGATAATTTCATTCCCTTCTCTCCTTCCACTCTGTGTGGCTTCTCTGGGTGAAAAGAGTCGTGTTTCCAATCTTGTCCACAGCTCTTCCTCCAAGTTGGGAAGAGGGGTGGGGGAAAATACCTCCACACTAACAAAAAGGGGAAAAATCCAAATGTTTCTAAGTCCAAAAGTATCTCACGCTGGGCAGTGCTGTCACTGGTCTTGCATCCTCCAGGGAGTAGAAGGATTATCTTACAGGCCTCCAGCCCCTGCCATCAGGATTTGGGGGGGGGCTCCCTTCAAAGCACAGTGTTCCCCAGAACAAGAAAAACATCCAAAACCTTACCAAAATCTCCAAAAATCTCTCTCTCTCCCAAAATTGAGGCAGCCCCTATACCAAATTGAGTTAGAGGGCCCAACTCAACAGGGTGAAAGAAAAATAGCTCCTTACTCTTCAAGGGCCAACTCAAAATGCCCCACTCTCTCTACCTTGTGCTCTTGGGATAGCCAATCACAGTCAGCTCTTTGGAGAGACTGAAAAGGGAATGGAAAATCCCACTATGCTGTTAAGACCTGATGGTAAGGGACCTTGGGCCATCTAGTGGCTAACTAAAGGGTTGGCCACATTTACATAACTAGTCCAACATCCAGATTCCTCCTCCCAAGTGTTAGAAAGAGTATGCAAATGATACAGGCTTACGAATGAAGTATGATTGACCATATTTGGATCTTGCCCTTATTTTATATTGACTTCACATCCTGCACATATTCAGTGTAATTTCCTTGACATTATCTGTAGGGGCAGACATCACCAGAGTGACTTTATATGTTCAAAAAGATATAGGGCCTAATTTAGTAAGCTTTTTTTTTCTTAAAGACACAGAATGGGAGAAGAGCTTTGATAAATCAGGCTTGTAATGAAACATGGAAACATAACAGAAAGACTGTATGGCCCATCTAGTCTGCCATCTACCCAATTAATTTAACTTTAAATTCCCATCAGTCCCTTAGAGATTCCCTGTATTTATGCCATCCTTTCTTGAATTCTGATACTGTTTTTGTCTTCACCATCTCCACTAGGAAGTGGCTGTTCCATGCATCATAAGAAATTGCCATGCTGGGTCAAACCAAGGGTCCATCAAGCCCAGCATCCTGTTTCCAACAGAGGCCAAACCAGGCCACATGAACACCAAGAGGATCCCATGCTACTGATGCCAATAATAGCAGAGGCCATTCCCTAAGTCAACTTGATTAATAGCAATTAATGGACTTCTCCTCCAAAAACTTATCCAAACCTTTTTTAAACCCAGCTACACTAACTTCACTAACCACATCCTCTGGCAACAAATTCCAGAGCTTAATTGTGCGTTGAGTGAAAAAACATTTTCTCCGATTAGTCTTAAATGTGCTACTTGCTAATTTATGGAGTGCCCCCTAGTCCTATTATCTGAAAGAGTAAATAACCGATTCACATCTACTTGTTCAAGACCTCTCATAATTTTAAAGACCTCTATCATATCCCCCCTCAGTCATCTCTTCTCCAAGCTGAACAGCCCTAACCTCTTTAGCCTTTCCTAATAGGAGAGCTGTTCCGTCCCCTTTATCATTTTGGTCGCCCTTCTCTGTACCTTCTCCAGTGCAACTATATCTTTTTTGAGATGCAGCGACCAGAATTGAACAGTACTCAAGGTGTGGTCTCACCATGGAGCGATATAGAGGCATTATGACATTTTCCTTTTTATTCACTATTCCCTTCCTAATAATTCCTAACATTCTGTTTGCTTTTTTGACTGCTGAAGCAGACTGAGCTGACGATTTCAATGTATTATCCACTATGATGCCTAGATCTGTTTCCTAGGTGGTAGCTCCTAATATGGAACCTAACATCGTGTAACTACAGCAAGGGTTATTTTTCCCTATATGCAACTCTTTGTACTTGTCTACATTAAATTTCATCTGCCATTTCGATGCCCAATCTTCCAGTCTTGCAAGGTCTGCAATGTATCACAATCTGCTTGCGATTTAACTAAGCTGAATAATTTTGTATCATCTGCAAATTTGATAACCTCACTTGTCATGTTCCTTTCCAGATTATTTATAAATATATTGAAAAGCACCGGTCCAAGTATAGATTCCTGAAGCACTCCACTGTTTACCCTTTTCCACTGAGAAAATTGACCATTTAATCCTACTCTCTGTTTCCTGTCTTTTAGCCAGTTTGTAATCCACGAAAGGACATCGCCTCCTATCCCATGACTTTTTAGTTTTCTTAGAAGCCTCTCATGAGGGACTTTGTCAAATGCCTTTTGAAAATCCAAATACACTACATCTACCAGTTCACCTTTATCCACATGTTTATCTCTATCTTTTTATCTCTATCTATTTATCTCTATCTTTCTTTACACTCTTACTTCTCAAAACTACACCTGAAACTAGCTCCTTGACTGTCTTACTAAAAAGTCGTCCTTCCTCTCTCAAAATGCACCATTTCAACATACCTACTATCAATAATTATCATAGAAATATGGAAAAAATACCTCAATCTCACACTTTCCAACCGAAGAGAGTTATCCCTATTATAATTACTCCTTTCACTCAATTTCTTGGTCTCTCCCTCTTCACCCTAACCTTATTTAATGCCCAATCACTCTCTAAAAAAGCTCACATACTCAATGACTATCTCTCTGAGGCCAACCCTGATATCTGTGCAATTACAGAGACTTGGTTAAAATCTTCAGATTCAGTAATTATTAATCAACTGCCCACACAAACTTACGACGTCATCTCGATCCCCAGACCTAAAAAAAGAGGAGGTGGACTCTTACTTGCAACTAAGAAAGGCCTTAAAATAACTCTGCAACATTCAAGTGTAATTTCTAACATAGAATGTGCTTACTTCAAATCTAAACAACTACAGATATGCCTTATCTACGCACCACCTGGTATTCTTGAAACCGACCCTTCCCCTCTCATTGAATACATTGCCAAACACATCAACTATGATTCTCCTGCAGTACTTTTGGGAGACTTCAATCTTCACGTAGACTTGGTCACACACTCTTCCAACTGTGAAACTCTCTTATCGTCTCTTAATAACATGGGCTTCAATCAGATCATCAATAACGCAACTCATAAAGCTGGCCACACTCTGGATCTGATCTTCATTAACGAAGGTATCTCTATTTCTTCAGTCCCGACTTGTACTCCAGTTCCTTGGTCAGATCACCAAATCATCTCTACAGTTCTCAAGACAGATACCACCCTTCCCCCTCCCTTCCCAAAAACCACCATTCATTTCAGAAAACCATGCTCATCAGAAATACTTACTAATCACCTGGATAAAGAACTACTTCAACTGGACCTTTCAGATGCAAACTCTGCCTTTAACTCCTGGCACTCTATCACAAATAAAGTCGCAGACCAAACCTGCCCCATCACTACCAAGAGGATTCACAAGGCCCAAGATAACAGAAAACCCTGGTTCACCCCTGAACTAAAAGCGATCAAAATATGCCTCAGAAATAAAGAACATATATGGCGTAAAAATCCTACCACCTCTACTCTTGCAAGTTACAAATCCACCCTTAATATCTACAGGAACACCATTTTCAAAACTAAGAAAGAATTTTTTGCAAAAAAAATTCACCACTTCATATTCGATTCAAAAGCTCTTTTTTCATACATCTCTGCCCTCACCAAACCCCTTCCTCCTTCCATTCCAGACGACCAGGCTCTCATGAAAGCTACTGAACTGGCCACCTTCTTTGAAAACAAAATTATCAATCTTACCAAAAGGTTTTCGTCTTCCAATCCCTTTTTCCCCCTGCATAGTAATCTTACTCCTCAGCAGACCACAAAATTAGACTCTTTTGAGACCACTTCTTCCCTAGAAGTGGAAAATATTTTAAAAAAACTCAAGCCTTCTTCACATCCCCTGGACTCCATCCCTGCAAACCTTCTCATCTCAATACCAAATACAATAGCTAAGCCCATTGCAAAAATCATTAATTGTTCGTTAACCCAAGGATTAGTACCTGATTCTCTTAAACAAGCCATTCTGAAACCTCTCCTAAAAAAACCCAACTTATCAACATCAGACCCAGCAAATTTCCGACCCATCGCCAATCTTCCATTCATTGCTAAGATCATGGAGAAAATTGTGAATAAACAACTCACTGAATTTCTGGAGGAACATAATATCCTAGCATCTTCACAATATGGTTTCCGTAAATATCGTAATACAGAATCACTTTTGATATCTCTTACGGACTACATTATTGTAAACTCAGATAAAAAACAATCACACCTTCTGATCCTCCTTGATCTTTCGGCTGCCTTTGATACGGTCAACCACTCAATTATGCTGGACCGACTCAAAGATATTGGTATTGCTGGTTCTGCCCTTGACTGGTTCCGTTCTTTCCTTAGCAATAGATCATTCAAAGTTAAAATCAACAATAAACAATCACATCCAATTAGATCCAACTTGGGTGTCCCACAGGGCTCCGCCCTTTCACCAACTCTTTTCAACATTTATCTACTTCCCCTCTGTTTCCTCCTTACCAAGTTGAAAATCAAGCATTACATCTATGCGGATGATATCCAAATTCTCATTCCAATTAGGGAATCATTACAAAAATCTCTTATGTTTTGGGATAATTGCTTTAAGGAAATCAGTTCACTCCTTTTCCAGCTTAACTTAGTTATCAACTCAGACAAAACTGAATTCATAATCATATCTCAAGATGAAAACCTCATGTCCAGCGAGACAATTTTTCACCAAGATGATCAATCTCAAATTGACAACCAAGCCCTTCCTAACTTCCCCTCAACAAAACTAGATAACATCAAAAAGACCTCTCATGTAAGAGATCTAGGCACCCTCCTGGACAACCAGTTGAACTTCAAAAGGTTTGTCAACAATACAACAAAGGAGGGCTTCTTCAAACTTCAGGTCCTTAAGAAGCTTAAACCTCTCCTGCTCTTTTATGATTTCCGTTTGGTTCTACAAGCAATCATACTCACAAAAATCGATTACTGTAACTCATTATTACTTGGACTCCCGGCTATCACCACTAAGCCGCTTCAGATGTTACAGAATTCAGCCGCCAGGATTCTAACCAATTCAAAAAAGAGGGACCATATCACTCCCATTCTCTACAACCTTCACTGGCTCCCTATCAAATATAGAATCCGTTACAAAGTTTTGACCATCATGCACAAATCTGTACACAATCTTGCCCCAATCGATTTAACTCATCAAGTTCGCCCTAATATTCCCACCAGGCCAATGAGAAGAGCTTATCAAGGCACTCTCTTCGTCCCTCAAGCAAAAACATCACGAAAGATCAGAGCCTTCTCTACCTCAGGACCCACTGAATGGAACAATCTCCCACCGGACCTTAGACAAGATCCTTGCCCAATATCCTTTAAGAAAAAATTAAAAACATGGTTATTCAACCTTGCATTTCCAGATTCTGCATTTAACTAATCACTCATTTCTCTTGGAATGCTTTAGGACATTTATTACTATGCATTGTAATTATTTTTCTCTCTGTTCAGTTAAATTTTAAAGTTTAACTATGTTTGCCATGTTTACCATTTGTTCTTAGTTCTATGTATCGCCGTTCAGGCAGTTTCTTGTTCCTTGTAAACCGGTTTGATTTGTATTTAATGCAGGAAGATCGGTATATAA
The DNA here is from genome assembly GCF_901001135.1 of Rhinatrema bivittatum. Lineage (NCBI taxonomy): Eukaryota > Metazoa > Chordata > Amphibia > Gymnophiona > Rhinatrematidae > Rhinatrema > Rhinatrema bivittatum. Next base: position 98,038,652 of record NC_042621.1, read on the forward strand.
AAACCAAAAATAAATAAATAAATAAATGTTTATTAACCCCTTCAAAAAAATGAAGCAGATTTGTGGGGCAAGTCTTTCTATATGCTCTGTGATTTTGATCTTTAGAATAGTTTCCACTATTTTTCCCGGCACTGAAGTCAGGCTCATTGGTCCACTACCCTCTCCGTAAAGAAATATTTCCTAAGATTCCCTCTGAGTCTACCCCCTTTCACCCTCATCCCATGATGAGAGTCAATACTATTGTAATCCATCTGACATTTCAGTCTGTGTACCAGAGTGGTGACTAGAGCAAGTAGAATGGTAGGTGCATAAGAAGAGACATAACCAGTAGAAGAAAGGTAATAATGCATCTGTATAGGTCATTGGTGAGATCTCATGTGTAATACTGTGTTCAGATTCATAGACTGTACCTTCGAAAGATATAGGCAGACTAGAGGTAGTACAGAGCAGGGTTAACCAAAATGGTGCAGGGTCTGAACCAACAACTAGAGATGAGATGGGGAGGGTAATTTTCAAAACATTTAGATGAGTAAATAGGTATTTACCTGGGTAAAATGATTTGATTCTAAATATTCCTTTTCAAATGCTGCTAAAAATATGCATAATTCCATAGCACATGTACTTTTAGCTGAATTAGAAAGTATTCCTGTAGGCATGTATAGATCATGGGAAGAAAACTGTTTGCATATATTTGATTTTCAAATGTAAGGGTATTATTCTAGCCTCCCTCCTCTGCTACCCACACAAATAGCAGGTGCAGCTATGATTTTAACATGTTACTATCTACTTGCTAATTTTCAAAGACAAACAATGCGGGTAGTATCTCTTTAGAAACCTAAAATACACATGTGAGAACCATGCTCGTAGCTTGCAATTATACAGGCCGTCTGAAATATGTGACAGGAAACGCAGTTTGACTTGATATTGGGAATTTAACTTTTGATCAGTTTTTGCTATTGACAAAAATTAACAATAATTTAAGAAACATCCCTTAGAAACAGACACATTCTGGGTCTTAAAATGTAATACATTAATGCCTGATGGATTAAATGATGGAATTTACATCATTTTTATAAGGCTTCAGACTTTTCATAATTTGGAGTGAACTTTTTAATTTTACATTTTTTAGCCTTCTTTTCCTTTGGGATGCCGGCCAGAATGTCTGGTGTCTTAGCCACACTAAGGACTGAATTTTAAAAGCGATGCTTGCTCTAAAAATTCCATATATGCGAGTATGTAGGCAAGCAGCATGTATTTTAAAGGCTGGAAGTTACGCATGTATATATGTGTGCGATTTACAAAAAAGGGGCGGAGTTGGGGCAGGGCTTGGGCGTTCTGGGGCGGGGCCAACTGTTGCACACACAACTCTGTATTTTAAAACCGGAGGCCGCAGCGTACAGCAGCTTGTAGGCCATGTAACTTTACTGCTGCTCCTGATGAGGAGCAGGTCTGTAGATTTCACGTTTTAGAGCTTACAAGACAGGGTGAGGAGTCTGGGTCAACTGGGGGGGGGCGTGCAGGATGAAAAACCAGAGGGTCTGGATGCCCTCGAGATTAAATGGGCAAACTGGTGGACTAATTTGAAAAACCGGGCATGTTGCTCACGCAACCATGTTAAAGCTGGCAAAGTCCTATGGAAGATACGCGAAGTAAGTTTACTTGAGTAACCTCTTAAAATTAAGAGCATACTTACACACGCTAGCTGTATTTTAAATCATATGCGGGCAAGTGTGCACATGATTTAAAATTCCAGGGTATTTCTGCTTGCGCACCAGTACACGCGTATATGGACGCATGCGTACTTGTTTTACAATTAGCCTGTAAAATTTTCAGGACATGTCAGGAGGAGCACGGGGACTTCAGCAAGGGCTTGTCTTCTGGATCCACATGTATGCATATTCCCCAGACACACCCACACACACACACACTCACAGGAACATCCTTCAGATGAGCTGTCTTAGTTCTGGGTGAAACTTGTTGTTTATTGAATCAGTCCGTTTAAACTGAAAAAGGGTAATTTTCAATTTCCTTGAAAACCTGATGTTAAGAACTGGACCAATTAATTTTCATCAGGTTCTTCTGTATCAGCGCAAATGAACAGGTAAGCTTTAATCTGTAAATCTTTTTATAACAGCTATCCAATTACCCGCTTTTTTTTTAAGAGGCTATTCTCAAAGTCATTTATGTTGGTAAAAAGTGTTTTTTAAGAGGTTATATTCAAAGTCATTTATGTAGGTAAAAAGTGTTTTATCCACTCCGCAGGGCACATACTTTAAGCCACTTTAAGAGGAGACATTCTCAGGGGCGTCTTTAGGTTGGGGATGAAAAAATATGTGCATTGATTGCATTTTCACCTCAAATCAAGTTCTTTTCCAATGAAATCCTACCCGTGGTAAAAGCAGGTGCAGATGTATGAGGGTACTTAATCCTTGGCAAAGCCATAATTTAAAAGCACCTGCAGATTTTTTCCCAGTGTGGATAGTTTGCAAATTCTTATCATTTGTGTCCCTTAGAATTGTCTTTGCTTTGGCATTTACCTCCAGATTTAATATGTCATGAATATATGAACTTAAATTCTAGGGTTGCCATTATTTATGATTTTGATTTATATCAGACAGTCTGAATATATATTGGTTTCAAATTAATTGATGAATATTTTTCTAAAAAAAATTGAATTATTTGATTATTGAAGAAAAATGCATTATTAAAATTGATTGCAGTAGAAGAAAGTTTAGTATTGAAACTGGTTAGTAGTTACATTGATTGCCAGTATAATTGAAGGAGATCAATTAAATTGGCCTGTACTAATTGAATTTTGATCAATAGCTTGGGGGTCACCATAACTTCAGTGTCAAATAAATGTCAATAAGATTGCTGAATTAGTTGTGCATAATTTTCTTGTTCTTTTCAAATCTGGAGCTGGTCTTGTTTGGATTTTGAAGCTTATGTGTATGTCTCATGGATGTCCCAGAATTTGTTATTCCAGATACCTGCATGGGACTCCTGCTCTTGGAATTGTTGTACACTTTGGAAGGTTTTGAACATTTGGTGACAGAGTATTCCTGCTCTGGTAGGATCACATACAGTGACCCTTGCAATAGAACAGCTCCTTGGGACTGATAGTAGCTCTTAAGGATTTCATTATGTCATTTCCAGAAGGAAGAAGTCGCATTCATTAAGCACAAAACATGCCCTTTAGTGGTGATGCATTCCTAGGGCGATAAAAGTTCTGACTGCCTCGCTGTTATTCATATGTAAATTCAGAGAGCTATAAATAGATTACGAGCTAAACCCTCCCATATACGCAAGAATTTAGGAGACTTGTAGCAAACTTTTAGAAAACGCACCTTGGTATTTCTCATGGGCATCTGCTGTTGCAAATAAACACTGAATCCTAGGCATGTGTGAGATAATCATGCAAACAGTGACCCAGCTAAGGAGTGCCCAGCTCCTGGTGCAGCTGAAAGAAGCAGGAGAATGGGATGTTTGTCTTCACTGCAGAATACAAAGCCCTTTCTTGACTGACATTGCTCAGGCAGCTGGGATCACTGTGCCACTGAGCTTTCACATAGGCAGCCTCATATTTTATTATTTTCTTTTTCTGATGTGTGCACTAATAATTTGCTTTATTCCTCTGTATGTTTTTGGCAGGCGTATGAGTGGGCCTTGGAGAGGATGCGACACCTAGCCTGCATCAGCATGGAGGACTGCAGCTCGCCCGAACACTGTGCCATGGCCATCGAGTCTTTGGAGGCTCACAAGGAGCAGCACCCAGAGATCAGCCAAACCACTTTCCAGGAAATGAAAGAGTTGGCCTCCGAGCTGGGGAACAGCAGGGGCACGAAGCAGTGGAAGTTTGCCTGGTCCAAGTGTCAGGAGACCAAGCTTGTGTTTGAAAAGAAACTGGAGGTAGCTCTGAGAGCCAGGAGATTGGCTGGCGATGGGGAGCACGGGAGTGCCCACAGTGACGGCTCTTTGATCATCCAGCGCAGACATTCCGATGGTGTGGATCAGAGCACGCTCTCTGAGAAAAGCAATAGTGCATCGTATTTACGCAGGCCAAATTGTTCTCTTGGGGCACAGGGTCCAGTTTCTCCTTCAGGCACAGGGATTATTAGCAGAGAGCTTGCCTCTGGGGTATCTCCCAGTATGAGACCCTCGATGGACGCAGGCCCTGGCTCCCTGGCTGCTCAGAAGCTGTTGCCGCGCAGTGTCTCCGATGAGGAGCTGAGCCAGGTCAGCAGCATTCTGGACATGGTGCAGCCCCAGCCGTCTTTCTCCTCCACGCCGATCTTGGGCAGGCAGCAGCAGAGGAGGATGCTGAAGAAGGCTCGGAGCTTGGACCTGCCCTGCTGTGATGGCGTGCAGTACGGCTGTCACAGGGCCCTGAGTGAACCTGCCAGACGCGGTAATACCGGGGTCTTCATTAAAGGGCTGGAGGTGAGCAGTACGGAGCTGGCAGACAGAGCATACGCCCCCCAACACATGGGCGCTCACGTTTGGTCAGCAGATAGTCCTTCTGAGCCGCGCAGAAGCAGCAGTATCTCTTCCATGGATGCTCAAACCAGGGGCAGGTACGTAGCCATTACCACCGGTCTCTAACTTCTTCTGCGCCCCACAGTACTGACTGTGTTTTGGGCAGTGCTCTTAATACTGATGCTGCACGGAGCGTGCTCTTGTTACCCTGGGTGCATTGGGGACACTCTCATTGATGGACAGGGCCCGGGAGCACATGTATGATATTGTCAAGGGAGCGTTCATTATGGGTGGCACCAAACGATGCCCTTTTCCCATGCAGCTCAGGGATGGGGTGGCAGTGTATCATGGGTATATTGCTTACTGATAACACCGGATATTGCTCCTCCTCCTAATGCCATCTGATAAAGCAGAGCTTCCTCAGGCTTCTCCCCCACCCCATTCCCCAACATGAATGTTTTTTTTCTGTCTATACATTGACTAAACAATTAAACATGTATATTTCTGTTTTATTTTGTATTTTGTGTGCCCCTAGAGGGCCCGGCACCCCTCTTTACAGATTACTGGATGTGGCACATTTTACTGACATCTCTGGGCTCAGTTGTATTTTATTGTTCAGGGGGCCTGTAAGTGCTTTTGCTGCTGATAATAACAGTTGGAGGGAGGGCATTCTCGCTGCTCTTAATGCTGGGCACTTTGCTATTACTGGCGGTGTCCAGTGATGCTCTTATTTCCAACAACCCCAGGAGGTGGATTCATGCTGGTGGACATCCCAAGGGAAAGCTTGGACTAGAGAGGACGTTTTTCTAAGCAATCGAGCGGATTATCGCACCTGTATTGCTCTGTCTGAAAATGACTCTCCTGCTCCTCTGAAAGTGCTGGACTGCGAGGAGGCTTTCAAGGAGTGTGTTTCTATCATATGTATGACATTTTGCAAAGTACCGTGCACTATTTTATCCTCCTCAGCTGCCCGCAGGAACTAGCAGGTGCAAAGTAGTTTTTAGCGCATGTTCTTTATGGTAATTTTCAAAGAGAAACTAAAAGCAGAGGATTACTTTTAGAATTGACAGCACCAGGGACTGCTGTTGCTGCTGACCGTGCAGGACAAAAGGGCCGGAGAGGGGCTAGAGGTTATCCTTATTGCTGACAATATGGAGGAGGACTTTTTATTCCTGGAAGTGCAAAAGAGGCATTCTTTTTCCTTACAGAGCTAGAGGAAGCTACTCTTACTGACAGTACCGGGGCCTTCTCATACCTGATGGTGGTGGTAACTTCCTAAATGTATTTGGACCGTGTTTGCTCCTAGTGAGAACTGGGAGTGCCCCTGTTTCTGGTGATGACCGGGGTGTTCTTGTTCCTGCTGTTTTTGACAGTACTAGAAATGCTCTTCTTTATAACAGCAATGGGGCACACATATGTGACTTATGCTGCTTAGGAACACACATTAGTTACAGGGGTCCTTATTCAGCTGTATTTAGCCAGATGACTTTTGAGTTATCCAGCTAAATGTCGACTTTTAAATATTTCAGCCACTTATTGTTATCGACCAGCTCCCCCGAGAGGAGGAGATAGCAATCTGTTGGAGATCAGCTCCCCCGAGGGGAGGAGTTAGCAATCTGTTACTTCTCCGGATAAGGAGTAGCAATCTGTTAATGATCAGCTCCTCCAGAATGAGGAGTTAGCAATCTGATCAATGCTGTACCCCGGAGGGGAGGAGCTGGCAATTTATAATACTCCGTAGGTGGAGTTATCAATCTGTAGTGGGTTGGCTCCCCACAGAGTGACAGTCTGTACAATACAACTCCTGTAGTGTGGGAAGAGCACCCAATGTAAATTGGTGAATCCTTGGGCCGATGGCAGATGACAGCGCCCCCAGGGGGATATCCTGAGAGGGACCATCGGCTAGGCTGCAGTATGGAGACAATCACAGATAGTTCTTTATTAGACAGGAAGTAGAACCACCAGAGGTGGCAGTAGTGAGCTGATGTGCACGGCAGGGCTGAAGTCCCTCAGATACTGGAACTGCGATCTCTGGGATGCTGAGCTGTAGAGAGAGACTATAGGTAGTGAGTAGACAGGGTATGCTGGATACATAACCAGTAGATGATACACTCACAATTGTAGATATCTGTAATGGCTTCTATACAACAGAGAGTCTTCAGTATATTCAGGATCAGGAGCCTTTAGGCGAGTACTGGTTCCTATATGCAGCCTGGAATAAGAACTCACAATATCTATGTATGAGATGGCTTCTGGAATAGAAGAAAGTCTTTGGAGGGTTATAGAAGAGAATCTTTGAAGGGTTTTAGGAACATGGGCCCTCGTGGAGCAAGTACCAGTTCCTATCTGCAATATGAAATAGTAATTCACAAAATATAGGTAGGTAATAACTTCTGAGATAGAAGAGAGTCTTTGAAGCGTTTTAAGAACATGGGCCCTCGTGGAGCGAGTACCGGTTCCTATCTGCAGTAGGAAATAGTACACAAGATATAGGTAGGTGATAACTTCTGAGATAGAAGAGAGTCTTTGAAGGGTTTTAGGAACATGGGCCCTCATGGAGCGAGTACCGGTTCCTATCTGCAATCTGCAATAATCACTCACGATCTCCGTACCTGCGATAATGTCTTAGACAGAAGAGAGTCTTCAGTATTAGGAACATGGGCTCTCATGGAGCGAGTACCTGTTCCTATCTACAATAGAACTCACAGTGTTCATGTCTGCGATCGCTTCCAGGCAGTAAGGAGTCTTCTGACCATTCAGGGACGTAGGCCATCGAGGAGCGAGTACCGGATTCCGTCTTAGAATCTGAAATCAAGAAGAGAGAGCGGGGCCCCTGAGGAGTGGGTACCCCTAGGTAAGTTTGTGGAGGCAGAGCAGCGGAGAAAGAATTCCCCTTGCTAACTCGATTCGTGTTGCAAACAAAGATCTTTTAAGGTGGAAGCGGATGACGTCACTACTGGGGGACACCCCCGAGGTTCGCGCCCTTGCTGGTACAAACTCTGGAGCGCGCGTGCCCTTACGTCATCAGGAACATGGCGGATCCGCAGTGTCAGGCCAGCCCGGGGACTCCGGGAAGAAGTGGCGAGAAGCCGCAGACCCGAAAGACCCGAAAGAAGTCGCCACACAGGTAGAGAGGGTGGAGTGAGGGCGAAAACAGGCACGAACACAACACTTATCCAGTGAAAGTTTAGCTGATAACTCAATATATGGCTAAACTTTAGCCAGATAACATGTTCTGGGGTGAAGTTAATTTAGCTGGTTAAGTTATCCAGCTAATTTCAGTATTCAGAGTTAGTTGGATAATGTATCCATCCATCTGGCTACCTTTAAGACTACTCTACAGCACAACCAGAGTTAGTTTTCCAGCTAACTTTAAGATATTTGGGTTTATTCAATGGTGTGGATGTGCTGCTCAATATCCTGCCAAAGTTAATCAGATAAGTTTGTCCAGCTAACTTTGCAAGCCGGCCTTATTAAATGGATTATAGTGGGCTCTGATAGGATAAAACCATGCCCTCAAATGATACTCATACAAAATGCCTTTTCTGTATTGGAAAATGAAGATGCTCCAGTAATGGAAACTGAATTGGTATATGAAAGGAAAAAGATATCTGATGCTTAGAGAAACCCCATAACATTATCAAAGTCACAAAATAAAGATCCTTGTGCTGGGAGACTCCATCATCAGAAGCACTAATTTGGCAACTCATTTTGACAGAAGCACAATATTTAAATGCCTTCCATGATCTTCAACTGGTAAAAATGCAAACCAGATAGTCAATGCAATTAAAGAAGAAAGTAAGGATGCTAAAATAGATGTTATCATCCATCTAGGTACCAATGACCTTGCTAGAAATAGGACTCAAGTAGTACAGAGAGATTTCCAGATTAGTCAAATGGCAAAGACTGTAGTCTTTTCAGAAGTGTTACCTGTTCACATAAAGAGAAAGAAAAGGCTAACCCATATAGTCAACTTCAATAAATGGCTCAAAATCTGACATAAGGAAGAATGGTTTGATTATATTGGAGGCTAGGGCAATGTATGGAATAGTAAAAGGCTCTATGGTAAAGGTGGCCTACATCTGTCCATGGCAGAGAAAAGGATCCTAAGTGAGAAATTCATATCACACGTCACAAGTCATTTAAACTAGACAATGGGGGAGGCAGAAGGAAGTTGGAATGAAACCACTGACAAATATAGCAAGTGGGTGGAGAAAGTAACAAGAATCAGCTCAATAGTCCATTTTTAAAAGTGGAGAGACCCTCAAATCTGTTACAGAGGTACAGGATATTTTGGGTGGGGGGAACCCAGGAATTGAAAGTCTTATGAGAAATGTTTGTATGTTTGAACCTGCACTACTTAGGAGTGCCCACTGGATGGCACTTGGTGTGATACTGGATTACTGGGTTGTGGTTATTGCTGTGTGTTCTTGACCTGTTAAATATGTGAGAAAGTTTGATTTGTTGAGAGGTGTCCCAGGAAGGACTAATTGTGGGTCAGATTGGCAGGAATTACCCTTTCTAGGATGGAGCTGGGGAAGAGAAGAACCTCCAGGGAAAAGACCCAAGGCTGAGGAAAGTGAGTCCTCCCCCTGATAAACTGGCTCAGAAGAGGAGTAGAAGATGTGATTCCTCCTCCTGAGGAAACCTGGACAAAGAGACAAAGGGGTATCCTGCGATGAGGGGAACCCTACAGGGAACTGGAGTGTGGAGGAGATCGAGACCGAGAATCCTGCACAATGTTCTGATAGAGTGGCCCAGGGCCAAGGAAGAGAGGTTCCTGGGGTCATGAGGTTGTGAGTAGTCATTGGGGTCAGGTGTGAGTGACCAGAGGAGAATAATGGAGGATTGAAAATTTCTAAATTCTGTTCAACTGTAGACTGGGAATAGGGTATTCCAAATTTCTGGGTACCTGGTAGGTTCTGTA